>NC_090939.1:944541385-944841385 GCF_040938575.1 Ambystoma mexicanum
TTTAACTCCTTTTTGGGTACAAGGAAGTACACTGAATAAATACCTTCCGTTACCTGTGATAGAGGCACGACCTCTATAGCTCCTTTTCTAGTAGCTGGTCCACTTCTTGAAGAAGGATGACGAGGTGTTCTGATGACAGGCGTCGTCCCCTTGGGGGTCTGTAGGTCGGCGAGTGGTTGAATTCTATACAGCAGCTACGGGCTATGGTTGATAGTACCCAGCGGTCTGATGTTATTCCCTCCCATGCTGGAAGAAAGGATGTTAGCCGGCCCCCGATCGGCGATGCATGGGAGGGGACCCGAATCTTCAGGTCATTTGGTGTTGGTGGCTTGGGAACCTCTAGGGGTGGAACCTCGACCTCTTCCCTTGCCACGACGCTGTCCTCCCTGGGTGTATATCCACTGGTTCCTTGATTCGAGGACCAGTTGCCTGCAGAGTACTGCTGCTCTTGCTGATGATGTTGTTGGCCTCGAAAAAAGCGTCTGTTTCCATAACCGCGCTTGTTGGGTGGCCTTGAATCTGATCTAGGGTCTTAATGGTGTCAAATTCCTTTTTTGCAGTCTCTAGCGCGTCATCCACCGCCTTCCCAAAGACGTTGGCATCCTCTATTGGTTTGTTAATGAGAGATGCTTGTGTTTCGGGTTTAAACCCCGAATTACGTAGCGAGACATGACATTTGAGGAGGATTCCTTGTACTAGGGATCGCCAGCCGTTTCTGCAGCATCTAGAGTATTTTTAATGATGCTCTGGTTGACTAATGTTCCCTCAGTAACCGTGGCCAGAAGCCGAGTTTTTAGGGGTTCAGGTACCTCCTCAATGTCTTTGCGTAGTTTGCTCCATTGGGCATCTGCATAACTTGCCAGTAAGCAGTTGTTGTTGGCAATCCTAGTGGAAAAGGCTGCCGAGGCTGTAATCCTTCTACCTAGGGCATACAGCTTTTTACCTTCTTTATCTGGAGGTGCCTCGCTGGTTGATAGCGGGACCCCGGCCCTTTTTCTTGTATTTGTTACTACTAGGGAGTCCGGTACTGGGTGGCCCATGATGTATAAAGGGTCCGATGGAGAAGGACTAAATAAGTTTTCTATCCTTGGGTTGACCCCTCTGACCAATGCGTGTGTAGATAGCAAAGGAATGATTTGTCTCTTTACTGAGGCAAGGAGGGGAATGGTTTGACTGACAGGGGGTTTCTCCTTGATAATCTTTTCAACAAAGTCTATGTCCGGAGAAATTTCCCCAGTCCCGATTTCGAAATGCGCTGCTGCTTTGCGTAGTAGTGCATTAAAGGTAGGTTGATCGTCTATAGGTGACGTATTCCTGATTGGTGAGTCTTTGGGGGGGGGAACAGGTTTAGGGCGTCAGGGTCTGTAGACGCTGATGGGGACTGCCAGGGCTGTGAAGCACCTTCTTCTGGGTCTTCTTCAAAGCCCCCATCACCCATGTCTGGGTCATCCTCGAAACCTTCCCGGTCTATGTTTTGTTCTTGTTCGTTAGTTAAGCACTCCTCATCTTCATGAAAGTGGGAGTCCTCTTCAGTGAGGTCATACAACTCTACACCCCCCTGTGGGGGGTTAAACAGCCTAGGGTATTTAGCCCTAGGATCCTCCTGAGGGCCCTCTCTTGGTCTTTTGGGTGTGGGCAGGTATTGGGTAGACATAAAATTCTCCATTTTGTCCATGCAAAATTGGAGTCTCTCTAAGGTCCCTTGTGGTAGCCCAGAGCGGTCTGGGGGAGAAAAGGGAAGGCTTTCGGCCTGTAAACGCTTTGACCTATCCCATAGCGTCGAGGATAAGCTCCCATCGCCTTCTGAAAAGCCTTCTAGTAGGCTAGGAGTCCCTTTCGACGGATGGGGCTGTTCCTGCTTTCCTTCCATCCCTTTCGGTGTTTCCCTGGGCTTGCGAGCGGTATTCAGCGTCTCTTTCACCGTCCGCCTCTGGCTATCGGTGGAAAGAATACGCGCCAGGCTCTCGACGACTAAATGGTCTGTCAAGGGTTCCTCTGGCTTTCACGTTACAGGTGTTGCGTCCTCTACGCCAACAGGCGCTCGCTGGCGGGGCACGTCGTCTGGCGGTTTGGTGATAGCGCCCTTATCTGGGGGTAGCCCAGTCGCTGGTCGCATCTGCAAGGGGGGGCTTTGGACCCTTACGGTCTGTGGAGGCCGCCGGTAGGACTTGCGTCTCCGTTGGTGCTAATGCTTTCTTCGTCTTCGACGAGGAAGAGCCGTGGGCCGTGTGCTTATGTGAGTGCTTGTGTGCGTCTGTGTCGCTGGGGTGTTCATCCCCATGAGCAGGGCATGAGCCGAGCTTGTCGGGGCCGGGGACAGACGACGAGGAGCGTGATCGCTCCCTAGAGGGGTGTACAACCTCCGATGCGGAGGTCGGGTTATCACTTTCCTCGCCACTTTCGGCGGCGATGGCGGCGGGTGAGGAATCGGACCTAGACATGGCGCAGGTTGCCCACCTCTTGACCCTGCGGTCCTTTAAAGTCTTAGGCTTCAGAAGCTTACAGGCCGCACAACCGTCTTCTTTGTGGTCGAGGGGCAAGCAACGGTTGCACCGTTTGTGCTGGTCTTTCCAGGTGAATTTGCCCTTGCAGCTCGGGCAAAACCTAAAGGGTGTCCTCTCCATAGCTGAGGCAACGGACAGACGTGATAACAACCCCGAAGGAAAAGATGGGGAAAGAGAAAGGCATTCTTAAAGAGATAGCAAGAAATGTCCCACAGCCCCACTCTCCCTACTGTTTGAGGCCGGCGAGGCCAGACCACATGTTCGGCGACGCTGAAAGGGTCTCCTCGGTCGAAGGCACAGCCGTCGAAGACCTTGTCGGCGGAGAACAGCTTCGTCGAAGGAGGAACCTAACGTTAAATAACGACCAAAGGTCGAGTGAATATCTAAATAACGACCAAATGGTCGAGTGAATATTTGCAATGTCTTTCGAGGAGCTCCGCGTAAAGGCGACGAATATCTGGGCGGAAAAAAACAATCTGAGGGACCTCGACGCGTGAGGGATTGTGGGTACACTGCACGTCACTATAGGGATAGTGTTACAGACACGCCTTGTCAACGTCCCCTTTTTGACTATGAAAAACAAAATGCAATACTCCGCAGTGACCACTGGATGTCGGACTATGCACAGCATGTGATTCTAAGCAGATTAACAAACATCAGAAAGGTGGTTTACTAGGTTAGTTCTTTGAGAATCCAGGTGATAGCACATCTTTTTTTTTCTTTTAAACTTTCTTTATTGGCAAGGAACAGCAGCAGGCACACAACACAGTACATTAGCAAATGGTGTTACACGTTCGGGATTAGCAGTACGTACAGGGGTTGACAGAGGGGGATAAATTTGCAGCCCATTAGTCTTTTCACAGTTCGAGGTCCTAATTCAATCTGTGCATCTGGTAGGCGAGAAGAGAGCAGTTCTATGTCATCTTTACTGTTCAGGTAGCTACAGAAATCTGTCCACACATTTTTCGGGCGGTAGTTTGTGGGGAGGGAATTGATGTAGTCTTCCTTGCACATTTGAGTCCAAGTAAGGGCCTTCAACCACATCTCGAAAGGGGGGTGGGGGAATCGGCGCTTCCAGCACTGTAGTATGCATTTTTTGGCAACCATGGCCCCAACATTCAGAAACGTAGACACTTTCTTCGCCCCAGCCCCATCCCACAACCCGAACAGTATAGCAAGTGGATCAGGGCCGATCTGGATCCCCACTATCTCTGATAGGGCTTCAGTCACTGCTTCCCAGAACGGGATCAGCGTTCTACAGGACCAAAACATGTGGGTATGGTCGGCATCCATACATCTGCATCTCGGGCAAGCGTGGGACTCGTTCTGTGCAAATTTCCCCACCCTGTGAGGCGTGTAATATAGTCGATTGAGAAGCTTATATTGCATACATCTGAATCTGGAATTGAGGGAGACCTTGCGTGTGTAAGCACATTTTGCCCCACATGGCATCTGTGAATGCCAAACCCAGTTCATTACTCCATATGTCCCGCAGTTTCTGAGGTGCATCTACTGACTTTGCGATCAGCATTTTTCACAGGGAGAAAGTTATACCAATACCGGCGGCCGAATTGGATATGTAGCAGATCTCGGGTGAATCAGGGGGCTTGTCAGGGTAAGAGAGCCACATGGCGCGAACTGCCGCTCTTAGTCTAAAATATTTAACAGCTCCAGCGCTGATCCCGAGTGACCAGGGCGCCGTGTCTGCGGGGTAGTGAATTTTCCGTCGGGATATAGATCAGACAGCGCCCAATATCCCAGGTCAACCCATTGTCGCATGAGGAGTTTGTCATGTGTGGGGGTAAGGCACGGAAAGTGCCAAATGGGTAACCACTTATAGTATGGATGATGTTCGGGGTGGGATTGCAATAGTCGTCTCCATGCCATGATCGTGGTGGTAACAGGATCCGCTGGGGCATCGGTGCGGTATGTGCGATAGAAGATTAAGGGGAAAATGACATGCCCTTAAGACAGTCAGTACTGAGAGACTTCGTTTCCCTTAGTCCTTTCCTCATGTTGCAGCTTTTGTGCAACATGTAACAAGAGTGCAATGTAACTTACTTTACCGCTCCCTTGGGTCTCTAGTCATTCCAAAGGCTCCAGAAACTCTCGCTGGACTTATTATGAACTGTGCAGGTGTGTCACGGACAGGACTTGTGGCAGCTATCGTTTATCTTATGTTTAAACCCTTTTTTGCCATGTTATCCACGCTTACCGCGTTTGGCAGAAATAGGTGGCCTGGCTCCAAAATGGCCATGCCACGAGGTTCTTTGTCCTGTCCTTTGGCCATCTTGCCCCTTCACCTTCCCCAGGTCGAGCCGATCCGGGTCAGTCCTTATTTGGTCATGCACTTTCCCGCGAAACCCAAAGCTTTCGCAGGCTTCTGCATGCCCTATGTGTGTGCCACCAGCATGTGGGCTGGGATGTCTGTTCCCAATACACATCCTGGGTGCCAGAGAGTCTGGAGTGTCATGAATGCCTGGGCCCACCGTGGTCTGTGATTGGTCCACGTATGGAGTGAGTGTTTGTGAGCAGATCTCCCATTGGGTCCTCTCCGTTTTGGCGCAAAGGGAACTTTGGATAAGAGGAGGCCGAAAACACCACTACCATGTCGATCTCCTGAGTTCACACGAACAAAGGATAAGGAGCCAAGTATCCTGCAACAAGAAGCCGAGTCGAGGAACCGCTGGTGTCCCGCTGGAAGGTTTGGCACCCGGAGCCCGCTGTCGTCCGGCGAGACCCATCTGCATCTGATCGTCCTAGGTGGTCTACGAAGGTGCTTCGACCCATTGGAATAGTGGGACCAACTATTCTCTGCACCTTCATCAAACCCTGCAAGTAAGCCTCTTCGGAAGTGTCCCTGGGCCAACCAGTGGGCTGACCAGCTTACACAGGACGTTTGCTCTGTCGCCGCCACCGTTTCGAGGAAGCCCTCGAAACTTGGTATCCTGCTTGCACTGTGTCCCCGGCAATCTCACACCAAATTTCGTACACTTGGCATTCCCAGGTCTGAAGTGCGCCCGGACCGGAGTAAAGGCGGTTACCTTGTTGCCCTGCTGTGGCAACGACCTGTCCAAGTTCGCTGCACTTGTGACCCCCTTGACCCTGAAACCTGCTACCACGGAAACTACACAGTGTCGAGACGTCCTGCTTGTCGCATCCGAACCTGCCAGCAAAGTGAACTGAACTGGCGAAGTCTGGGTCTGCCTGCGTCGGTGACCAGTGAGTAGTCCATACCCCAACCGGTGGCCCCTAGCGCAAGAACCCATTTCTTTTCTACCGCTGTTGCGAAATAGCGGCTCCATCTCGCACTCTCACCTTGCCTCTGCCCACAAGTGGAAGTCTTGCTTGAGTAGTACGGACTTGTTCTTCATCGCCTCATCCACCTTCCTGAACTGTCAGAGATCCTTGAAGAGACCCTATTTTGTCCATTGGCAAAAGCGTGTGCATGTACTATTGAGCACAAGGCTCCTCTCTTCGTAGGGCTGGGATGCCTCTTGGTTAGGTGTATTTCTGATATCGAACTGGGTCTAATGATTACTTGCACTGCCTGTTTTCCTCTCTATCTAGGTGGTCTACATATTTCGTGCTTTTAACTCTTTAGACCCCTCAGTCTTGTATATATATTGTATTGATTGTGATATGTTGGTTTACTTCAGTATTATTGTGATTCTTTGCTATGGTTGATGTTACAAAGGCCTTGTAATAAATGTGTCTATATTTTTAACATAACACCTGTCTGGAGTAATTTGTAAGTGTCCTTGATTTGTGTGCTCATTAAGGTCTTTCTGTCACCCTCACCCCTCTTGAGACTTAGTCTTGACCGCCGCCATCGCTACCCTTATTGGTCTGGCTTGTCCAGAGGTTACCCTGTTCCAAGAAACTAGGCTGGTCTTCTGAACCTTTGCCCCTCCAGGTCAGAGTTCAGAAATCCATCTTAACACCTCCCATCGGGTCCCATCAGGTGTATCGTGGCATTTGTTGCAGTCGAAAAAGGTGTTAATGTCGGCCAGGATCTCAGCCTTGAAGACTATGTCTCGCAGTGCCTCTGATTTGAAGCGCCAGGCGGAGTGGGTAGGTGGGCCAGGCCCCAGCTTGATCCGTAACGTCACTAGAGAGTGGTCTGAGAGTGTGTGTGCGCCAGTATCTGTATGTCTATGGTCTTTCCCATTAACTCGGTCGATATGAGGAACAGGTCTATCCTAGATAAACTGTTGTGTACAGACGAATAAAAGGTATAATCTCTCGTGTGTGGGTAGGGTGCTCTCCACACATCACATAGGCCCAGTGTGTCCATGTGTGTGCGTAAGCGGTTGGCAGCCCCGGACACAGCCCTGCAGGCTGTGCCCGATCTGTCTAGGTCATTATATAGGATCAGGTTCATGTGCCCCCCATATAATTGGGATCCCGATATATTTCATGAGTAGGGCCGTTAGTTTGTCGAAGAATTCGGGGGCATCGACATTCGGGGCGTATGTGTTCACCAGTAGACACTCTGTATTGGCTAATAGACAGTGCAGGATTACGTATCTGCCCCCTGAGTCTATGTAGCTAGTACGCAGTGAGAATTCAACTGATTTGTGGACCAGGTTCAGCACTCCTCTAGACTGGGTGTAATACTTTGTGTAGAACCTGTTGGAGCCCCAATTCGGAGCCAGGCATGCTGCGAGGTGCCCAAGGGCATGTGTTTCTTGAAGTAGTATTTTAATTCCGTGTCTCTGGGCATATGCAGTTATCCTACTGGCTTTTGTGAAGTTGCTTAACCCCAGGACGTTCCATGTCATTAGTTTAACGGTCATGATACAGCATTATGGAACATCCTAACAGTGAAATCCGTCACCTTCCAGTGCCGCACGTACCGCTACCACACTGTCGTACCACATCGTAGCCACAGCCACTACTTTCCTGCCATTTTCAATGTAACAACCCCCAACTTTACCACCCCCCACCCTCGCTGCCCTCCCCCAACCAGCAATGTAGTTAAACCCACCCAAGTAGCGAGCACCAGCGTGCCGGACCCAACTAGGCAGCGCCTGCCCACATGCCCAACAGGGGCACAACTGATAACAAACCGCCGGAATAGGCATTGCAGCTGCAGTGGGGGTCACCGCTGCCGTGTACCCAACTTAGCTTATGACTTGGTGCAGAAAGCACCACAATACATTCAACGGCAATTTATATCTAGATTGCAGGAGAAACATTACGATGCATTGTAACAGACAAAGGATGAAGTCGATGGGAGGCCAAGGCACCCACCCATTAATATAGTTGTGACAGTGAGGAGCGGGGTATCACCCGCCTCGGGCCAGGATAACCGCAGTCTATAGTATATCGGGCTCAGTTGATGCACCATGATGCCAGATTAGGGGGAGGAGGATCTTTTGTCAGTGATCATGGTTTCGCCCGATGGGCCCCACCACTGGTAGCAAGTATCAAATCGCCTAAGTCATTGGCCATTAGATCATCTGCAGGATCCCTAAGCGGGATCTGTGATTCGATTAATTTCACTGCTTCATCTGGAACCGTAAAAAAAGATGAGTTTATTGCGATGGGTAAATTTCAAGCATGCCGGGAAGAGCATCGCGTATTCAATATTCCTTTCCTTAAGCATCTTCTTCACTCCATTGAACTGCCTGCGCTCCATCTGGACCCCCACAGAGAAGTCTGGGAAGATTCTGATGA
Organism: Ambystoma mexicanum; assembly: GCF_040938575.1. Classification (NCBI taxonomy): domain Eukaryota; kingdom Metazoa; phylum Chordata; class Amphibia; order Caudata; family Ambystomatidae; genus Ambystoma; species Ambystoma mexicanum. Next base: position 944,549,572 of record NC_090939.1, read on the forward strand.
TTTGCGAATCTAGACTCAATTCTCCTTTCTCTCGTGCTAGCCGTAGTATGTGATCCCTATCTCTGTAGCTGAGGATCTTAGCAATTATTGGTCTGGGAAAGTGGCCCGGTTTAGGGTCGGGGGGGCAGCGCCCGGTGTGCACACTCAACTGTGAAGAACAGGCAGAGTTGAGGGTTATCAAGGAGGTCCTTGAGGAGATTTTCGAAAGCCAGTTCCATCCTGCCCATGAGGGCAGACTCCGGAACACCCACAATGCGGATATTGTTCCTGCGAGATCTAGACTCTAAGTCGTCACAATTGGCCTTAACTTGTTTCATATAACGCACCAGTTCCGTAACTGTGGTCTGTAGGGCGAGCACCCCGTCCTCATTGGCCCCAATCCTGGTTTCCGCCTCGGTTATCCTAGTCCTGTGCTGATCCAACTTAGTTCTCAGGGAGGCCACAGCCGCGTTAATGTCGTCCAGCTTCTCATGAAATGAGGTGAAGTTCTTTGCCATCATCACCGTTCCATCAGGCTGAGGGGGGTCGGACGGTGGATCTATGTCGCCGTGGTTCGAGGCGGAGCCTCACTGCTCGGGCCTGGGTGTTGACTTGGTGTACTTGTCCATAGCCCCAACCTTGTTGGCACCGCGTGATCTGTTCGACGTGCTGTGGGTGGATGATGGTGTAGGCCGGAGCGGACAGATGTGGCCCCTGTAGTTGGAGGGAGCAAGTTCTCTCGGCGTCCCCCGTGCACAACAACAGTGGGGGAGCCCCGCAGTCACACCCGGGGCACACACCAGGGGAGCGGGGCCGTGGAGACAGGCAGATCGCGGAGTGACAGTAAAAAGTGGGTGCGGGCTGTGTTGTCGGAGGGTAGTGGTGCTTCGGGTAATAGAATCGGGCGCTGGGGCCCAGGTAGAGACTGATCCGGCTGGGTCACAATATGGGATTAGGGGAGCAGCACCCTGGCTCGATGGTCCAATGTGGAACTTTGGGAGATCTGCCGAATACTAGGTGCAAGAAAAGGGTGCAGAGACGAGATGGATGTAGAGTTTAGGCAAGGGCAGCTCAAGGTAGGGGTGTTGAGGATCTTGTGGTGCAGACCAATGGGGGCCTGCGCAGTACTGACAAGCTGGTCGAATAGGGGGGGGGAGCGCCCCGCTTCAGGGACCCAGGGTGTAGAGCCAAGGGAAGGTGTTAAGCTCACGACAGGCCTCTATAAAGATTATCTACATTAGTTTGGGCAGCCTCTGACTCAACCCCACAGACAAGGTCAGAGTCCACTTGCGAGTTTGGGCAGCTCGCTCCTTCAAAACAGTGGTTATTGCGGAAGTGTTGTGCGGCTCTGAAACCAGGACATTCGTAGGGAGCGCCAAAGTTGAGCGCCTGCGCTCCCACCATGCAGCCGCCGTACAGAACCAGAAGGCCTCTGAGGGAGTAGGGGCCACAATGCAGGCGCAGATGGGGGCACTCTGCGGGAGGACAGATCAGGCGCACACATAAGAGGTGAGAGTCAGTTAAGCCAAGCGTCGGGGAGGTGTAGGGAGCACAGCAGGCATCCCCCCCCCCCAGCTCCTCACCTGCGGCAATGATGGTCCGAGTTCCGATGCTGTATGGAGAGGAGCCGCCGGGAGTGCCGCCAGGTCCCGCCGTGAGCGGCAGGGACAGGAGGCAGCCGCGCACCCCCGAATTGCCTTGCCAAGGTGGAATGCGGGCCGCCTGCCTCGCGCAGCCCCCATGCACCGGGGTCCAGACGTCGCGGCACGGGCAAGGCAATAAGGTGGTGGGCCCGCGGAGCTGGGGGGCCCGTGGAGCTGGGGGGCCCGCGGAGCTGGGGGGCCCGCTCCACGTCAGGTGGCCCCAGCTCCAGCGGCCGCTTCAGCGGGAGGCAGGTGTAGCACACGCCTCAGCACAGGCTGGCCCTGCCCTGCAGTGCACAGCGGGGGCGAGGGAGGGCAGAGGCAGGCGAGCCCGCAGGGCGGGCCGGCCCAGTACAGATGGTCGCCGCCCCAGGCAGCACTCGGCTGCGGATGGCGAATAGCGTGTTCAGGCAGCAGCACCCCGGTGGGCGCGCAGTGTCCCCACGCGGCACGGCACGGAATGGGCAAAAATCCAGCCACACACGGAGGAGCAGGAAACCGGTCTTAATGTGGCCGTGGGGCTCCGTTTTTCTTCCAAAATAAGTACAAATGCAGCCTCAGGCGTCAGCTACGCAGGGTGAAGGGTTCAGGTGCAGGACAGTGCTGTGAACCGCTGATGGTGGCGGATAATCAACCACTGGGCACGGAGCTCAAAAGCTAGGCAGCCATTTTCCAGGCTGCTCAACAGCGCACCTGATGGCACATCTTCTGAATGTATTAAATACTTGGATAGTTTTTATGTCCTGTGGGAGTGAATTCCATAGTAGGGGAGGCCGGGACAGAGAAACTGGAACCACCAGCACTTTTGAGGTTATATCTAGGTACTGAGAGGCAGGAAAAGTTGGATGATCTGGTGGTACGGGTAGAGGATCTCAGAGTGAATTTGTCAAGTAAGGTGGGGCTCTATGGTTCAATGCTTTCTGGGTGAGGCAGAGTGTTCTTAAGTTGATTTTGTCTTGTATTGAGAGCCATTTGCATAGTTTTCTAGTAGCTGATATGTGCTCTCTTATAGGAATATTTAGGGCGGCTCTAGAGCGTTATTTTGCAATATCTGTAGTTTTTTCAGGATAGCCTTATGGGCACCTAGGTATAGTCCGTTACAGTAATCAAGTTTGGAATGAATAAGCGCTCTGGCTAATGTAAGGCAACTGTTAGATGATAACAGTGGTCTACATGCCCTGATAAGCTTCCCTGTGTAGGCAGTGGCTGAGGCAGTCATATTTACTTGTTTAGTAAATTTAGAGTTTGTATCAAAGTAGAAACCTAAGTTTTTACCTCTTTGGCAATAGTTATATTATTCCCGTCTATGCAAATGCTAGAGTATTTAGGGTTGAGTTTCAGTATGTTAGCCTGTGAACCAACTAGAAGAATCTCAGTCTTATCATTCAGTCAGAGGCCATGAATTGCCATCCATATCTGAATGATGGCTACGTCTGTGTCATAGTTACCTGTTAGCGGTAAGAGTATCTGGGTGTCATCTGCATAATTAGTATAGATGACACCCAGGCGGTCTAGTTTATCGAATAGAGGCTTTGTGAAGATATTATACAAAGTAGGAGAAACACATGATCCTTGTGGTACACCACAAGTGATGGGAATGACATCGGCTGCTGCCAAAGTTGAGAATGCCCTCATGGTCCTATTGTCGAGGAATGATTGAATCCACTTAATAACTGAGCTAGAGAAATGGGCAGCTGATGCCAGGTGGTTGCAGAGTACCTTGTGGTCGACCAAATCAAAGGCCGCTGATGGGTCCAGAACGAATAGTACAGCTACTTTACCTTTATCTTTTAAATCGTCAATCTGGCTTTTGAGATCAACAAGGGCTGTATCTGTTACATGTTGCGGTCTGAAGCCTGATTGTCGTGATCCAAGTAGGTTTGTTGGTTTCCAGGTGGTCCTGGATTTGCAGGTATGCAACCCTATCCAGTATTTTTAAAAGAAAGGGAACTGTGGTGATGGGTCTATAGTTAGTAGGTATCAATGGATCTAGCGTTTGTTTCTTAAGTAATGGAAGCACCCAAGATTCCTTTAAATTACAAGGTACGGAGTTACTAGTAAATGAAGAGTTAATTTGTTTAGTGATAAAAGGGGCCAGATCTCTAGCCGCATCTTTTATGATCTGTGCAGGGCAACGGTCACCCTTACAGTTGGATGGTTTCAGTGAGGCTATGATCTTTTGTACCTCTGGTACTGTTACATTGGCACATTTGAAACCTGAATCGTTATGTATAGAGTCGGTGGTGAATGGACTAGGAGGGTTGCTAGGAGATAATTGATGACGTTTGTTAGCTATTTTAGTCTGGAGGCACGTAATTTTATTGGCGAGTGCCAATTGTTGATTTATCCTATTGTTGAAAGTTTCTTTCTTGGTGTGGATGATTTCGTTTTTGTAATTAGCAGTGTTAAGACGGATTTCTGAACTCTGTCCTGGTGGCGCAGAAGTTCAGAAGGCCAACCTAATTACTTGGAACAGGGTAACCTCTGGACAAGCCAGACCAATCAAGGTAGCGATCGCGGCGGTCAAGACTAGGTCTCAAGAGGGGTGAGGGTGACTGAAAGCCCGCAATGAGCACACAAAGCAAGAGCGCTTACAAACTACTCCAAACAGTTGTTATATCAAAAATAGATACACATTTATTTTAAGGCCTTTAAAATAATGACCGTAGCGAGAAAATCACAATATTAAACCAACACATACCATATCAACACAATATATATACAAATACACAGTCGCAAGCGTTTAAAGCACGAAATATGTAGTCCACCTGAAAGGAAAGGAAAACAGGCAGTGCGATAACGCTTTAAACTCAGTTCGCCTTCAGATGCACCTAACTAGATGGAAGTCCGAGCCCTGCGAAGAGTGGAGCCTTGTGCTCAAAGTACCTGCCACGCCGGTGCCAACGGGCAAAAGGGGAAGCTCTTCGGAGGAAGTCAGGCAGTTCGGGTTAGTGCACAGCAGAAGGAGAACAGGTTCCGCAACTCAAGCGCAGCCTCCACAGCGGGCAGAAGCAGAGCGCGAGTACGGCCAAAAGGGTGCTGTTTTTACACAGCAGGGAAAAGCAATGGGATACTGCAGGAGGGCGACCAGATCCTAGCTAAACTACTCACCGGTCCCCGAAGCAAGCAGACCCAGGCTTCTCCACGTAGATTCAGCAGCTGGCAGGTTCAGAAGAGCAGGGAACGCCTCATAGTCGTGTAGAGCAAAAAGACGTCCCAATCGACGAAACCAGCACAGTTTTGTTGCCGCAGCAGGACAACGGAGCGGCCGTGTGTATTCAAGCCAAATGTACACTCCTCCCTTCAGACTTGGGAACGCCAAGCGTACGAAGCGTGGGAGAGTGACAAGGACTCGAAATACAACACAACCTGGCGGCAGTTACAGAGCAGGACTCCCTTGTAAGCTGGTCAGTCAACTGGATGGCCCAGAGACACTTCCGAAGGCTTACTTGGCAGGAGATGATGAAGTCGCCGGGAATAGCTGTTCCTGCTATTCCAAAGGTCGAAGCACCAGTACAGGCCTTCTGGTTCGATCCAAGGAGGAAAGGGCTTCACAGGACGACAGCAGTGCAAAGGAGGATTCCTTCAGCGGGTCACCAGCGATTCCTCGGTCCAGCCTCTTGGTTGCAGGATACTTGGCTCCTGTATTCCTTCGTTCGTGAGAACTCAGGAGATCGACATGGTAGTGGTGTTTCCAGCTCCCTCTTATCCACGGTTCCCTTCGCGCCAAAACGGAGGGGAGCCAATGGGAGATCCGCACATCAACACACATACCATACGTGGACCAATCACGGACCACGGTGGTCCCAGGCATTCACACCACCCCAGACTCTCTGGCACCCAGGATGTGTATTGGGACCAGACATCCCAGCCCACACCCTGGAGGCACACAAACGACATGTAGAAGCCCGCGAAAGCAACCACGTTTCGCGGGAAAGTACATGTCCAAATAAGGAAGGCCCCGGGTCGCCCGACCTGGGGAAGGTGAAGGGAGCAAGACGGTCAGTGGACAGGACAAAGGAGCCTCGTGGTCTGGCCATTTTGGGAGCCAGGCCAGCATTTTGGGTTCAGTGCGAAAAACGTGCTCAGAACGCCAAAAGGAGCTCAAAATAAACAAAACGATCGCTGCCACCATTCCAGTCCCTGAATGACTTGCACCGATCAAAATACCATCCTAAAAGAGTATCTAGGGCCTGTAGAAGGCTAGAGACCCAAGAGAGCTGTAACTTAGCTTACAGTGCCCTCTTGTGTCATGTTGCACTAAAGCCGCAACATGATAAAAGAAACTACGGGAAACAGCGTTCCCCGGTACTGACTGTCTTAAGGGCATGTCAGTTTCCCCGTAAGAAAGGAGCGAAAGCCCAGAGAAGTGCGGCAGAAGGCTGTACTTCTCTGGCAAAGTCAAGAACAAGGTTAAAAACAATAGCAAAAAGTTTAGGGGTTGCCACATGGAAGGAAAATTCCCTACAATTACGAAATCTTTCCTAACAAGCAGTATAGTGTGCTAGGTTAGTTTTGTTCTCTGTGGATGGGGAGTTCTTAAATTTTCTTTTTTCTGCGCATAGTAATTTGAGTTCCGGGGTGAACTAAGAGTTCAGATGTGCTCTAGGTCTTCCCTTACGCATTTTTAATGGGGCAATGGTGTCTAGAGCTTTGATCATAGATTCATTGTATAGGATTACCATCTGGGTCGGGTTACTAAAAGTAGGTAGGGTGTTGAGTAAGGGGATAACTAGGGGTACAATGGCCTCTGCAGTAATGTTGTGTTTGTTCCTAGTAAGGCAGGGTGGTGCAACTGGACTTTTTAGCAGCTCTAGGTTATTAAAGTTGAGCTCAAATAAGATAAGGTGGTGGTCAGTCCATATTAGAGGGTGTGAGTCCTTTACTAAGATGTTGCAGTTAAGGTCAGCTACCCAATCAAGAGTCCTACCATTCTCATGAGTAGGTTGGGTGCTTTTTTGTAGAAATCCATTTTCAGCCAGGGCATTGGCAGCCCTTTTTGAAATTCTTGCTACCAATGTTTTGCTCAATGGCCTGTACAGTGCTCCATTTCCCCAGAGCTAGGTTTGCACTATAAAAATATATTATAATAATAATAACAGCAAATGAATTAGCAGCAGCAAAGTGGTGTATTGGATCTGTGTTAAAAGAAGGAACCATCTACCAAAATGATGCGGCTAACAAGATACCAGACGGTACTCGTTATGTAGAGGATGACCCATGTCTTAAAGAATAATTTTCAAGGATTTCACTCACGTGGTCTCCTTTCTTCCGGTTGACAATTAAATATCTAGATCAATTGTATTGACCGATTATTTATTATGCGCTTATGTACAAGTGATTCAAAGCCCAACCATGCATGGGAGGGGAAGACATAGGGAAAAACAGACAACGATCTTACTAGGTATGGTACATTCAGATTATGCAGGTGAACAGAACAGAAGTGTGTGGGGGGCAATAGGGGCCAAGTGCGCACAGTCCCGTCAGAACATGGGGTAAGTGCAGAGAGATACCACTCTCATGGGTCGTAACCGAAGTGCAGTAAAGCTGGGTCAAGTACAAGGCCCGGGAGCAAGTGCAGGAGCCTGGCGAGGAAAGCTTTGGGGCCTGTGAGGCTCTGAAGGTGCACCAAGCAGCCAGTCAGCGAAACTGAGCAGAAGTAGAGGAGGGAGAGTGAGGGAGCAGAAAGAGGTGTTTAGCAGCTCACCCACAGACATTGGAGTAAGGGAAGGCTCGGGAAGGCGAGTATTTCAAACATCCTCCGTGCATTGAAGTGGTTTAATCTGTGAAATACAAAAATACAAGGAATGACTAACAACTTCGAGAAATGTTAAATTACAAGTTCTTGAAAGTTTGTTTTCTCTTGTACGCGAAAGTGGCAGGATAAGGAGGGAGGGAAACTTTTTTTCTGAATGTCTGCTATTGTGTTTCAAGATATAGAGGTTGAGAAAATAATGTAGATGCTTAGGACAAAGCACTTTATGTCAAGAGCTTAGAAAAATCTTTTAGCAAAAATGCCTGAAGAGTGAAGAGAATTACCCTTGGGCAATCTCTACAGTGACATCCATCTAAGGTGTGCACTTCGAACTCATAGAATAGAATTAGTTATTTACATGAAAAAGTCCTTTCAGATTAAAGTGTGATAAACGGTTAAAATATGCTATGGATTCTTAATAAGTGTTCTAGGTTTTCTGTACAGTACTATATTGCCACCATGGGCAGCTCACACCAGGAAGATAGTACCTGTCAGCATACTGCTGGGAAAGGGTTATATTACCCCAGGTCAGTACAAGGGATATGGTGTCCTTCTCACTCATGAGCTACAGTCTTTACCACTTCAGGAAAATGAGTCGGAAGCACTTTGGCAAACCTGGTAGCCTTGGTCAAGTTCCAAAATGGCGTCCCACTGCATGGAGCATAGACTTCACTCAGGTCCTTCTGCAGGATCTCAGACCTAATAGTAGCATCAATGCGCAAGGTCTCCTTTGCTACTCCTTGGATTTCACCAACATTTCCGACTCCTTGCCCACTCTGTCCACACTCCACAGTCATTCCAAATCTCCCACCACACCAACCCTGTCCCTCCTGAACATTAGGCTTTGTATAGGACTCCTCAAAGGCCTGTGGTTGTGTTCAAGTTTCTGATTGCACCAATTCAGTCCTTCCTTGTTTGGGTCGCTATATTTGCTGGGCTGTGTTTCCACCTTCATCTGCCCTCTTAAAAAGGGTCCACAGTGCGATGATATTATCAAAGAGTACATGTTTGGGACAGATGGAAGTCCTGCATCTCTACCGTGCTGGCATTCAGTTCCAATATCTTCAAAACGCAGCTCTGAGTAGAGTCTGCTTTTACAGGTTGTAACAACTTTTCTTCTTTACATCCTGAGGCGCTTTATTAGGTCTGCAAGTGGAGGACCTATCTTACAGATGCAGTCCAGCAATCCTTGACAGATGGTGTTCATGGTTCCCGACAGGGTATTGTGTTCTGGGGGAAGAGGGTCGGGGGTCACAGATTCTAATTGCAAATAGACCATATCAGGTTCCCCCAATCCACCTTTGTCACAGGCAATGACATGATTACATGCGTCAGATACAAACTGAAACTGAGGAGTTCCTACCACCCAGGATCAGGGAACACACCAGAAATAAACAGAAAAAGATCCTGGGGCACCACTTTTTGGAAACAGTTAATTGAATATGGTGTGACCTGGCTGGAGGCTAATGGAGTCGTGAGACCTGTGACCGCCATAGCCCTGCCGAGGAATATGCGGTTTTGTTGTGCCCCATATTCATCCTTTAACATCCGAGCGATGGTCATGGCTGGCGGAGACCTGAGGGATCACTCCTGTGCACTTGTAATGTGATCGCTCTGCGGCAGCGACCTGTATTTTGCCACTTTGAAACACAATCCTGTTTATAAAGCGCCTTGCAAATGATCAATCAATAAATAAATCAATAAATAAACATTTTCAGTGCGGTCTGCGACCTAGCAGCCCAAGATGGTCGTTCATATAGTAATCCGAGGCGGGCGTGTGTTCGGACCATCTTAGTGGCTGTAGCCACCACTCACCCAAGCGGAGGCGGGAGGGCCCGCGCCCGTACCTGCAGACAACGCGAGTTGCTCTCGCGTATAATTTCCTGTTTCGGCAGGTGTAGCCTTCGTCTTCGCTTCCCGTTCCCGTTCTCAGTGGGCTCTGAGCTTTTCAGACTGCCGGTGGCTGTTGTTGAAAGCTGGTCGCTCTGACCCCCTTTGGAGGGCCAGCGAATCCAGGGTCGTGGGAGGAGCAGCAACGGCTGGGCTGCGGCCACGCTCCCAGTGCGGCATTGAAGAGCAGCTTTGTCCCGGGCACCTGTTGGGCATGGTGAATGTGTAAACATGCCGCCATCACTTAGTCTTCCGCGCGGAGTGCTATGAAGATTTCATGGAGGCGCTCTCTGTAGGAGAAATATGACTTAGGATAACCTGCTAATATAGGGTTGGTCAGCTTTCTTATTCTTGCCCTGCTGCTCCTGTAGATTAAGCAGCCCCAAAGCACTGGCATATTTGCTTGCTACAGGTTGAGGAGCTGCATGACACTATCTGGTACTGCCCTGCTAATGACCCACAGGTACGAGCGTGCTGCAAATTCTACCTGGAAAGTACCAGTCCCCTGTAGCTGGTCTCCTCTCAGCAAGGTCCTGCTCTTTTCGGCTGTGACTCCCCCACCGCCCCCCTCCCAGACTTCCCCATGATCAGTTTAACCATGGACTGTTTGCAGCTGTGCATACACAAGATTCTGGGTGTTTGGATTGGACCACCTTGTTCGCCTCGTTTTTGCTGTGGACCATCTCTGGATGTGTGCATTCTGTGTTGCTTTTGCCACTTATGTTCCTGGAATTCTGTTGGGGATCCCCCATTTGGGTTCTTCTGCCTACATTTGACTGTCCAGATATGAAGTTGCCAAATCTAAGGACAAGTCTACACCCTCATCAAAATCAGCCGCATCTAGGTCAGCAGGTATGGATCCGCTTCCTGCATTGGAATCCATTAGCCAGCCAGCTACTCATGGGGATATTGGGAAGCTACTCCAATCTATCCAGAAAGAAATGGCATCCACACTTCGGGAACGGAAAGGCTCTTTTCAGAAGCTAACAGATAATGTTCAGCAAGCGGAACACCAGCCAACCAACTCTCATGACCAGCTTGAACAGAGGGTGGCAGCGTTTTAGATGCTCAAGGCAATCAGGGATAAGCGACTAGAGATGGCGAGAACCGGTCACATAAATACAACGTCCGCATCCGAGGGATCCCTTGTGAAGTCCTAGATTGGGCTTTGGAAGCGTATGTGTGGGATCTCTTTCGTTGTATCTTGGGTGAATCAAGTGGATCTCGCGCTTTGAAACACTTGTGTTTGGGTGCACTATAAATAACATGTATCATATCTCACGTTGGATGGGACTTATAGGGTTTATATGAACTTTCAGCAACGTCAGCATCTTCTTCAAGATGTGCTGTCTAGAGTCCATTCAAAAGACCAGGTTCCAGTGCAACATTCTGTTCAGAGGGGTTGAAATGCAAATATTCCAAGACTTAGCACAGACGACGATTCAGAGGCGCCGTCGGATGCAGCCGCTTACCCAGTGGCTGATGAAAAAGGATATGCCGCACCGTTGGGGTATACTCATTCCGCATTCTGTTCAGCTATGAAGGCGTTGAACATCAGTTTGTCTCTCTTGCTGCAGCATCAGAGGTTCTAAAGATTCCCCAAGTGGCCCTCGAATTGCCTGAAGGATTTCAGCAGGACGACCCTCAAAAGGATTGGTCCAGGAATTGTGCTCGAAGAAGAGTAGGCACAGGGACTGCAGAAGTCCCTCTATGGATCGCCTAGAAAGAAGCGTGGGCTTTGAGGGGCCTACATGACTGTTCAGGATGGCCTGAGCATTCCTTTCTGCTGGTTTGCGATATACTGTTTGGGTACTGTTTTCATTGCTGTTAGATTTCTTCAGAGTTGAATCTGTGGCTTCCACAAAGTTCCTTGTATTTTTCTTGTGTTTCTGCATATATGGGGAGGGTGACAGGAGTACCCGCCCTCATTGGGTTCATTGGTAGCTCATTGCTTGTCCCGAACAGGATGGATTCTTTTGGTTTCGTTTTTTCATCCAAATTCTGCATAGCACTGGAGGGGGGGGGAGGGGTGGAGTTCTTCTGGGTTGATTTCTGGTTGGCTGGCTCAGTTTACTCAAGAGAAGTGTGAGAAACCTGAAGGTGTCTCCATGTCTAGTTCCGGGGATCTGTCATCCAGGTGTCCAGAACATGGCCATCGTTTTTGCATCCAGTTCCTCGGGGTGGACCAGTGCGGGAGGATCAACGGGATGGGGGGTCCTTGGGGAGTGGGACACCGACGAGTGAGACGCGGTATCCCCCTGCTTTGCACACCTTTTCCCCATCCTCTTCCATAGGACATTCAAAAACAATGCCCCCCCCCCATTTTCTTACACAAACACTTTTGCACAACACGAAAGACTACGGACTAAAACCGGAGCCGTTTATCGGACGTGTCCCAATACCAGGGTCAGGGAAAGTCAGGGAATTAACCAAAATCGCACACACCTGATGGCCCTTTCCTTTCCCCACAGGGATAAAAGGAGGAGCAAAAGAGCACAGTACGAGCAGGCAGAGCACATGATGTGACAGCTATCCAGGCCTGGCATTTCAAGAGGAGGAGAAAGGCGGCAAATATCAACAGGTTAACAAGAAGAGACAAGCCCATGCCCTTTTCGATGCAGACCTGCGAAATCTCTGCAGGAGGAATCGTAAGACCGAGGACAATAGCCCAAGTGGGTTGCAGCAGATGCCGATGGTACGCAGAGCGTGCTTACACTGATCAGAAGGAGCGAAAAATCCTGCTACCATGCTACCAGCCTTATCTAGATACAAGGAAAGCCAGGCGGTTCATCACAGCTGGTGAGTCGAAGAGAAAGCTAATATGAATCGAACTGTGTTGAATGAAAGTCGCAAAGTGGCCATTTGAAGAAAGTTCAAATAACTGTAAATTATAAAAGGTAAAACCAGCTGCAGAGGGAACCGGCACCACGTGGGTGCTAACTCGAGAGATTCTGGTCAATCCCATGTTGAGTAAAACTACAGATACCAGAAGGCCGTAGGAGAGCCACCAAGATAAGTCAAAATGATCAAACAGGAGGTCAAGCAAAATCCCCGTACAGTCGAAAGCCTTTGACCTAAGAACTGTAGTCAAAGCTAAGGGAGGTAAATCCAGCATGTTGAAAAATAGCGCATGAACAGTGTTTCATGTTGATTAGCAAGAGTGAACCCGGCCGAGGGATGCTAATGGAAAGGGGTGAAGTCTAAAAGGCCCATGAGGAATTGTTGGTGAAGATTTGTACAAGCAAGCAGCGTTGCATTTGGGGTCCGAGCCCGACCGAGTGAGATCCAGCGGTGGAAAGTCACCACCCAAAGCTTATTGAGAAAATAACTGTTTTGGATAAAGTTGTTAAACTCAACTTGCGAGGGGTCTGCGCACAGAAAAGGGGAACCGAGGGGTGAAACCCTCACCCAATGTACATTTTGAACAAACTTTTATTTTATTTCACTGAGATATCAGGCCCTCGAAGGCAAGAGAGTAAAGAGACTTGGCCCTTGAGAACCTGATAGCTGAAACGGAACTGTCGACTCGTGCACAAAAGGCTTGCGTGTGGGGAAGGGCGACCTCGAGGCAATCACATCCTAAATAATTATTTGTGAACACTTTTCTTCTTTATTTTGAATACCCTATCCCACACTCTTTTGTATTTAGCCTAAGGAATTGGCAATAGGTTTTTCTTAGTATAGGCCCTTTTATTTTGCCACAACGCCACTGGGACTGCCTTATTTTCATTTAATGGTTGACGCTTTTTAGAATAAGCGTTTTTCCAACTTGCATACAGTTTAATAAACACCCTTTAACTGTGATCATTTGTGTCTGTCTTTACTGTTGCCACCATGAGTTCCTTACAGGAGGCGCACTGCCTTGGAATTGTTTCTTATTTCCTGGGCCTTATTATGGCCCTGTTTTGGTGGGGGGTCATGGCTGTGGGGCTACTGAGTTATGGGACACCTATCTGAATGGGGAAACAAAGTGATTTTTTTGAATGTGCAAGGGCTCAATTCTCCCAGGAAGTGGAAGTGTGTTGGCTTAGCTGATTGAGTTGAAACGTGATGTAATCCTTTTGCAAGAGACGCACTTGGTAAGAGTGGATTGGCCCATGTTTCGGTCTGAATGGCTCCCCCGTCAGTATTTTGCGTCACCAGGCGAAGTCAAGCAAAGTCAGAGAAGCAGCAGTCGTCGCAGAGGTAGCAGAGTAGCAGGGCTGAACCTCCACAGATTGCGAGTACGTGACTTTACATAACACAAAAATATTCCCTTCATTACACCTTAAGAGTTAATCATGTCAGGCTACTACAACCGGCGCAGTACTGCCTTAGGATACTATCCTAGCCCACCAGAACTTGAGGAACCCTCAGAGTGGGACAAAAGAACAAGTTACTTCTTACCTGGTAACATTCTTTCGATGGGATGTTCCTCCGACGTATTCCTTATCTTGATAGATCATCTCCAGCTTGCTGGCCTCGGAAATCTTTTTTCAGTAGAGGGCGCTGCGCGTCGACGTCCCTCGAGCCGATGTCCCTCGACAGCCTCCGTATCGGCGCCGACGTCATCATGCGTATAAATAGACTCACGCAGTGTCCGTTGCTCAGTTCCGTTTTGATGTTTAACAGTTGCTTTACATGAATTGGTTATTGACCCTGAGGGAGCGTAAGCTGTAACCACAAGGGAAGTTCTACTGAAAGGATGGATGGGAGGGGCGATAAGGAATAAGTCGCAGGAACATCCCATCGAAAGAACGTTACCAGGTAAGAAGTAACTTGTTCTTCGAAGGGATTGTGTCCTCCGACGTATTCCTTATCTTGATAGACTCCCATAGCAATGGTGTGTAACTGGAGGTGGGAGTAAAATTGCCATGTTTCCCTTCAATAATGAACAGTGTGCAACACAGATTTGCCAAATCTAGTCTCTTGGCTAGAGGAGGAAGCCAGGTTGTAAAATTTTGTGAAGGTATTTGCAGACGACCATGTGGCAGCCGCACATGTCTCGAATCGGTACCCCTCTTTGGAGGGCCTAAGAGGCTGCGATACCCCTGGTTGAATGAGCCCTAAGATTTTGAGGAGGCTCTTTCCCTGCCAGTTTGTAACATTCCAGAATGGCCAAAATAATTCATCTGGAAATTGTCTGTTTTGTTATTGGTAATCCCAATTTGAGCCCTGAGTAACCTACGAACAGTTGGTCTGTTTGCTTAATCCTCGCAAGTCCGCTGATGTAAAAGCTCAAAGCCTGCCTTGGGTCCAGCCTATGTAGCCTTAGTTCCTCTTTCCCTGGATAGGGAGGGGGATAGAATGAAGGTAAGGTAATCTTCTGAGTGATGTGGAATTCAGAAACCACCTTTGGAAGGAAATTAGGCTTCACTGGTAGGACAACTTTGTCTTTATGAAAAATCGTATGAGGGGGTTTAAAAGATAGAGCTTGTAATTCGCTCACCCTCCTAGCAGATGTCAATGCCACTAATAAGACAGTTTTAAGGGTGAGAAATCTTAGCGAACAAGAGTGGAGTGGTTCAAAAGGAGTACCCATCAGGAAATTTAAGACTAAATTTAAGTCCCATAAGGGAACTTGGAATGGTCTTGGAGGATAGACATTGGTTAATCCCTTCAGAAATTGTATTACTAAGGATAACTTGAAATACGATGGTTCCTCTGCAGTGCGCTTGAAGATCGATAGCGCTGAGAGATAGCCCTTGATAGTGCCAACCTGAAGGCCCAAATTTGCCAAATAGAGTAGAAAAGATAACACCGTTGGTGTACCACATGAAAAGGGGTCGATATTCTTTTCTATACACCAGCTGCAAAATTTGTTCCAACGGCAGCGGTATAAAGTCTTTGTTGCTGGCCTTCTGGCCGAAAGCAACACCTCCATAACGCCATCCGGGAGGTTCCAATCCTTGTATCTCAACCTTTCAGATACCAAGCGTGAAGGTTGAGGGTTCTGATGTCTGGATGGAGAACCTGCCCTCCCTTCTGCGAGAGAAGATTCTCCTTGAGTGGAAGACGATTTGGAGGGCAGATGGACATGTCCAGAAGGTCCGGGTAGCACATTCTCCTGGTCCAGTCCGGGGCAATTAGGATCATGGCTTTCCGGAACCTTCTCAACCTCCTGATCATTTGAGGAATGACAGGGACTGGAGGAAACGCGTACAGAAGTGGAAACTCCCAGTCCACTACGAACGCGTACTCTATAGCTCCTCTCGGGGGAAATTCCCTTGAACAAAACTGATCACACTTCCTGTTGATTCTGGTGGCGAACAGATCCACCTGAGGGGTTCTCCAAAGGGTGAAGATCTGTTGAACGACTTCCTGAGCTAGTCCCCACTCGTGGGAGACTGTGCTCTGCCTGCTCAGAGAGTCCGCCGTCAAGTTTTTTTCTCCGGCTAAGTGAACTGCCGATAGAGAGATGCCTTCTAGGATTGCCCAAAACCGGAGCTGCATTGCCTCTCTGCACAGAGGCAGTGATCCTACGCCTCCTCTTTTGTTGAGGTAGTGCATGGCCACTGTGTTGTCCGTCATTATCAGGACATTTTTCCCCTGTACAGATGGCAGAAAAGCCTTCAGCGCTAGTCTGATTGCTCTCAGCTCTTAACAGGTTGATATGTAGTCTGGACTCCGATGGAGACCAACGACCGCTGATGGTCGTTGGCATGGGCTCCCCACCCCGTGAGTGACGCATCTGTGACTACTGTTATCTTCGGCCATGGTTGCCAAAACAGTTCTCCTTTCAAAATGTTCTCCTGACAAGCCCACCACTGAAGGTCTCGAGCCACCTTGTCCGGAACCTGAAGGAGATCTGTCAGTCTCCCTGAGAAATGCGACCACTGAGTTCTTAGTGCCCACTGAAGAGATCTCATTCTCAGGTGAGACTCTGGCACAAGGAAGATGCAGGATTCCATGAGGCCTAGCAACCTCAAAAAGTCGAAGGCTGGGAGACGTTGGGCATTTTGAAACTTGGTGAGCATCTGCAGAATATCCTGAGCCCTCACCTCTGGTAGTGGGGCTTTTCCCAGGGAAGTGTCCAGGACCGCTCCAATGAACTGGATTCTCTGTGATGGTATCATCTGTGACTTCTTTAAATTGAGGGAGAAGCCCAGTTTTTGAAGGAAGTGGCAGACATAATCTAGCTGGATCTGAGCTTGTTCCGGAGATACAGCTCTGATCAGCCAATCGTCCAGGTAGGGGTAGACGTGAATCCCTTCGCTCCTTAGACTTGCAGCCACTACCGACATTAGCTTGTGAAGACCCTCGGGGCGGAGGCCAGCCCAAATGGCAGAACTCGAAATTGATGATGAGAGCCGCCAATTGCGAACCTCAGGTATTTCCTGTGTTTGAGATGGATTGGCACATGGAAATAAGCATCCTGAAGGTCCAGAGATACCAGCCAGTCCTGGAGCTGGAGGGCCTGAAGGATCTGAGAGAGTTACCATCTTGAACTTGTCCTTCCTGAGGAACTTGTTCATTTCTCGTAAGTCCAAGATAGGTCTCAGTCCTCCGTCCTTCTTCGGTATTAGGAAGTAGGGGGGAGTACCAGCCCTTGTTCCTCTGTGCTACAGGTACCGGTTCTATGGCACCTTTCTCCAGCAGGTCTACAATTTCCTGCAAGAGGAGTGGATCTGGAACTTTCAGAGAGCTGTTCCCCGGTGGATGACTCTGAGGAATGCGTAGAAAAGGCAGGCAGTAACCTTGGGCAACTGTCTCCAATGCCCAAGCATCTGACGTGATACCCTGCCATTCCGTCAGATGTTGAGTTAGTGGTGTCTTGTGAGGAGAGTCCCCAGAGTGATTTAGAGGCACCTGCTGCTGCTGCGGCTTTTGTATTTTTACCCCGTCCACCTCGGGTGAATCTTTTTTGACCTCTTTGAACCGACTGTCCTCTGCCTTTTCCGAATGCGGAAATAAAAGCGAAAGGACTTACCTCTCCAAGAGGTTCCTGAGGGGCGATATGGTGTTTGACGGATTGCAGCTCCCAGGGATTTTGCTGGTGCTTTGGATGTCTGTAACTTTTCTAGACTGTCATCCGCCTTCTTACCACACAAAGAAGAGCCGTTAAAGGGCATATTTAAAAGTCTGGCTTGTAAATCTGGAGCAAACCCAGACTTTCGCAACCACGCAAATCTGCAGGTTGTAGTACTTGCTGCCATGGCCCTACTGATACTGTCAGCAGAATCAATGCCAGTTTGAAGGGATTCGCACATTGCGTCTTTACCATCCTTAATGATGTTTAGAAACGCTTCCCTTTATTCTCCCTCTGGGAGGCAGTCAGCCGCTGATGAAGCACACTCCCAAAGTGTGTGGCTGAACCTTGCGAGCATACAAGTAGCGTTAATAGATTTCAATGCCATGCTACATGCAGAAAACACCTTCTTAGCCATAGAGTCGTATCTTTTGTCATCCCTGTCCTGTGGAACAGTAGGGTAGGCTGATCTACTGCCTGATGCAGTTGCTGCTTGAACAACCAGACTCTCTGGAGTTGGATGTTTAGACAAAAATTCAGGGTCAGTAGCAGATACCCTATATTTGGCAGATAACTTCTTGTTAACCGCCGGGATAACCTCAGGAGTTTCCCAGTTAGCCAATATTTTTATTTGTAATGCAGCGTGAAATGGAACCACAGGATCCTCCTGTGGGCCTTTAACTAAAATGTCTGTAAGGTCATCCTGTTGGAATGCAGGTGAAGGTGTAGACCAACCCATCAATTCTATAATCCTTGCAATTAAAATTCTTTAAGGGGACTCGGCATGTTCCCCTGGGTCTGGTTTGGCAAATTCTATTTCTGGGGAAGTATCTAACCCACTTGCCCCATGTAAGGATTCTCGAAAGTCCTTTAACCTATTTTCCTCTGAGGTAAATTCCTCTGGTTCAGGTGTTGTAGTTCTCTGCAACCCAAAGGGTCTTTCTTGATCCGAATCCTCCCCTTCTTCATAAATTGAAGACAAAGGTCTGAAATGATCAGACCTTGGAAATGGTTTAAATCCCACTTCCAGAGCAGAAGGGGCCAGATTTGTCATAATTGGTTGAGAAAACGTCGAGAGAGGATCGGAATCCTAATCGAGGTTGTCGATGACATTCTCAAAGTCGTGTTAGAGGCCCTGGGTATGACCACTGGCTATGAGGTAGTGACGGCCGTGGGCTTGTTCTTTTTCGGCGTCGAAGACGGTGTCGATTCGATCGACCTATGCATCGATTCGATCGACCTATGCGTCGAAGAGACTTTCGACGATGGCGTCGATGGCACAGTGCCTTTGCTCGAGGGTTTGTGACGCTCTCGAGTAACTTCTTTCGCCGGGTGCAACGACTCGCAGCGTTTTGATTTTTCAGGTCTTTCACCCAGGGTATCACCCTCAGCTGTCTTCGAGGGGGTCGAGGCCGCTTTCGCGAAGACGCTAAGCATCCTTTTATGGAATTCCTCCCACTCAGCATGAGAACTGTTTTGTGGGGCAGGTGACTCTTTCCAGGGAAACAGAAGAAGACGAGGAAGGGGATCTTCGATGTCTCTTACTCGAATGCTTGGATCTCGAGGAGTGGTGGGAACTGCTTCGAGACCTAGAACGAGAATGTTTCTTGTGTTGGCGAGGAGACGAATGTCTCGACTCTGCCGAGGGAACTTTCGAAGGAGTTTTAACTGTCTTACCTCTCTCAAGGCTTCCCCTTACGCTCCTTCAAGGCTTTCGCTGTCATGGACATGCAGTCCCCGCACTCTGAACATTGGTGCTCAGATCCTAGGCACCACAAACAGATCCTGTGAGGATCTGTCAACGACATTTTCTTTCCACAGTCTCAACATTTTTTGAAGCCGGACCGTGGAGTCGTCGGTTCGGATGAGGAAGCCACCGAGTAAGAGTTGGTATTCTCGAGGAATAATGAAGAATATATCTGACTAACAAACTGAGCAACGCGATTCCGAGGCCCACGAAGCGCAGAAAAACGGAACTGAGCAACGGACGCTGCGTGAGTCTATTTATACGCATGATGACGTTGGCGCCGGTACGGAGGCTGTCGAGGGACATCGGCTCGAGGGACGTCGATGCGCACCACCCTCTATTGAAAAAAATAATTCCAAGGCCAGCAAGCTGGAGATGATCTATCAAGATAAGGAATACGTTGGAGGACACAATCCCTTCCAAATCCAATTACTGGGGAGAGATCAATTTTCAAGCCCTATTCAGCGGGAGGTGAGAGGTTCTATCCTCCTTAGGGTCTCAGATTATGCAGAGACAAGTGTTTCTGCAGCATCAACACCCTCTCATCAAATGATGAGAGGAGTGTTGGCATCAAACTCTGAGTACACTTTAACAGGCTTTATGTTGAAAAACACCTTATCTGAGTTTTTCCCAGCGAGAGGGCCGCTATGTGATAAAAAAGTCCCTCTGGATCAAATTAAGTGTCGCGCCCCGGAACCAAAGGAGAGTGACCCCCATAATGTGACTTATGGAATTCATATCCAGGGGATAGGAGGAGAGACTGGAGTTCCAGAACCCCACATATCACTGGATTCTTCTTTTGAGCTGAACACAATTTCAGCCTTATTAGAGGTTTCCCAAGTGGCCATGGAAAATCGGGCCAAATCCAAACAGAGGGAAATTAGTTCCTAACCTAAGTCCAATACGCTAGAGACTGATTTGACTGAAGAGAATACAGCAGCTACACTTACAGCTTTACCTTTTTGTTCTCAGCTCTCTAATTAAAGTATTAGAAAATCTGAAAACAGAGGTACAGCAACACTCCGTCTTACTCCTGGAAATTACAAAGGACTTGAGGTTAACAAAACTGTTGGTAGCTCTGAAGTCCGAAGTCATCTGTTCCGTAGGCGAGACCCTGGTGGAGTTTCGCTTAACATCAAAGAAGCAATCTGAAAAGATGGATCTTCTTTTACAACAAAGGGAGGGAGTAACGGAGGAGTTGATACTATTGAACTCAAACTTGGGGGAAGATGCAAATGGGGTCATCATGGAAGATGCTCACAATGTTCACCACTTTTGTCGGCTGATTCCCCAGTCGTTCCATTGGATGGCACCCATTATCGGCCTCAACTTTAGAAGAATCTGTTTGGCTGGCTCAGTCGGCGGAAGAATTGGAAATCACACCCCTAACGCTAGTGCCGCCCCTGAGAGTCCGAATCAGAAAGAGAGGGAAGTGGTAAACAAAAGAAGCTAAATGGAAAAATCAAAAAGAGGAGGAAGAAAAGTCTCCTGGATTCAAAGGAGGCTTTGCCAGCCACTTCAGGAGAACTAAAGAAGACAAATCCCCTGAAACGGAAAGAAAAAACCCCCCACGAGTGTTGATACAAATCAGTTCATTCGAAACTTAAAAGGGGTAGTCTCGGAAGAAGTGGATAAGGCCAAGAAGAAGGGGGAAATGCCTCCATTGATACCGGGGAGGAAAAAGAAAATACATTAGTATTAGAAAATGGACTAGAAAATGGCAAAACAGCTGGGAAAGAGGTAACCTGCCCAGAGATCTCCAAAGTTACAGTGGGGATTCAAACTGAGACCCACCATGAACCACTAAAGATCGCTCCGATCTTCTTGAGAGGCAAACAACGTGCTGAAATCATGAAAGCAATGGGAGTTATACCTTCTGGTGGTCTACAAGATCCTTGTAAGAACCTTAGTCACGAGAAGGGACTCGACCCGGAATGCGTCCAAAAAGAAACCGGTGTAACCACGAGAGTTAAGAGGGCAGTTGAGGAAGACAAGGAAACCAACACGTTTGGTGAACAATCACTTCTTCAGGGGCAATAAAGAACAATTTTCAACACTTTCTATCTAGAAAAAATATTTAAATAAAATACATTAGTACAGGTGGTAGCGACAATTTGCACAGTATCTGTTCAAAAGACCACAGGTCAAGGCATTTTTCTGTATATCGGTAACTTGTTCCTTAACAGCCAGGGTCTGACCCACCATAGTCTCCTACAGCTGATTACTCAGATGTTTGAATCTGATAAGAGACGCTCCTGGCCTAATTTGTTTTGAACACAACCATTTTTGGGTAAATCCATTTCCCCACTTTACTTTTCATTCTGTTTAATTAGAATTATCCAATACTCAAATCTCACTGATATTTTGTACTTTTGGAATCCTACCATTCACTTGTCAACAACTGGGCTGACCAGAGATATTTGAATTGATATAATGGATGGATATTCATCCTCCTACTTTATCTACCTCCATCGTTGATGGACTGTATTAGATAGATATTTTGTTAAGGTTTACTCTCACATTTTCACTCATCATTGGCTGCATTATTCTTGCTAACATGCCTATTGGCCCATAGTCTCTTTTAAGTGAAGTAGATACTTAACAACAAAGGACACGCTTGTGTTAAAAAACCTTAACTACACATTCCAGAGGTCCTATTGTTGATTATAACAAACCTATTCTTTGAAACAATAGGATATGTCTTGTAAAGCTATTAACAAGTTGTTATATGCTAAGGAACAAGTTACCTATATGCCGAAAAATGCCTTGACCTGTGGTCTTTTGAACAGATACTGTGCAAATTGTTACTACCAACTGTACTAATGTATTTTATTTAAATATTTTTTCTAGATAGAAAGTGTTGAAAATTGTTCTTTATTGCCCCTGAAGAAGTGATTGTTCACCAAACGCGTTGGGTCACCATTAAAACCAACTAAACTTGACAAGGAAATCCGATTGTGTCTATTTTTTTCGGATATGCAAATGAATCTTAAATGTACATGAACTGTTTAATTGATGCTTTATTAATTAATGTGTTTTTATAAGAATACATACACAAAAATAGTATTTTTCAAAATCTTTAGGACTCACTTTGAGCCACCAATAGTGTGCAAAGGACAGGAGTACCCACAATTGGGAACATAATTGTTTTTTGTCATATGTCACAACCCATATGCCATGGTGGTTTAATATTTCCTCTGGACGTGAAGTCTATTTTTCAGTTTTCCAAAATTTTATAGAAATCTAAAACGAACCACGTAGGAGTGCAAACGATTACCACATCCTCTAGTTCGAAGACAAGGAAACAGCCTGGTGGGGCACAGACATGGCCGGGATGGAACAACCAGTCGAGGAGGACGAGGAAACCACTTGGTGGGGCACGGACATGACCGGGACGGAACACCCACCGAATGAGCAGACAGCAACGTGTAAAACTGGAAAGATCAGTAATCGCAGACAATTTCGGGTTGAAGGCGACAAAACACTGGCTGAAGTGCTAGCGGGGAGAAATGAAGGGCTACACTTAATTGCTCCAGACGAACGTAGTGAACAGGTCTCTGTACGGCGAGCCGCTGAAAGCATAATAGTGAAAAGGCCGGGACGCCGTCACAATAACCAGAAGTGGGGAAGTGAGAGTAACCCATACGAATTAACATCAGAAGGCCGTTCAACAAACAGAACGAAAACACGAACCCTTGAATATAATGCAGCATGTAAAAATACTTATGGTGACTTACCCATAACGCCGGCACACGCTATTACAAAAGGCAGTCCCCTCGAGTCACCAGTGGGAAGGCCATCATGGCGGCCGACATTCAGGAAAGAAGGGGGTGGGGTTTGGGGGGCTTATCAAGCTTCTTCTGTGTAGTGGGCTCTGATTGGACTAGGGTACTCCAGCCCCTATTTAAGGCAAACTGCAAAGAGGGACCGACGGACACTTCACCCTTCTATTTCAGAACAGAGACGGAGGCGAAGAAGAAGCTGCAGCGTTCTGTTGGGCTTATGAGGATTAGTTCCAGATTCATGCCCTATCCTCTAAGAAACCCAGTAACTAAATAATTTTGGACTACATTAAGGACAATTGAGACCCTGTCATTTTTCTTTCATTTAAGTCAATAAAGACCATTTTCTTTTAAGAGCAACACCAGTCCAGAGTGTTCCATCACAACCCTCTTTTGCCATCAAGGCATAAAAATGACAAAGCCATACCTCTGCCGCTTCAGCGGTCTCTGATCACGCTCCGGGAGAAGGATTTGAGTACTGAGGCTGAAGTTATAGAAAGCCAAAATAATTCAGAGGTCACAGACGCTTTTGTACAACCTAATTGTTCATGCTCAAGAGTCAGCTTAGAGCAACCGAAAGTGTATAAACCGCAGGGCCCCGTTCAGAAAGGGGGACCAAGGGTTTTCATCTCAGGGCCAGTTTTGGCAAATAAAAATAGAAACCCATTGAACCGAAGCATGAACCTATCCAATTTCCTAATTCCAGATCTGCAATTCTTCACCTCGGCTGACATTGAGTAATCAGATTTCCATTCTATCCATCAACGGATACTGTGGAGCTGGGCTTAAAGCTGTCAGAATCCGTGGCAGTTGAACTCGAAGTGTAGACGAGTGCTTCCTACCAATGGACCCCTCTGGACACACAAGGTGAAGTCCAGAGGAGTCAATTAGTCGAAAGAACTAGAACACCACACAAAGGACCAGGCTCTGTAAAGGAACAATGGTACATTATTTGAAGGCTCTTGCCCAAGGCATACAATAACATAGAAGGAACAACAAGACACTGATCAGTGGCAATGAGGGGGGGGCGTTTCTGACTGGTCTGTGTACCTTCCAAGTCCAGACGGAAATTGCAAGTATAATTCTATGGAGAAATGGTATGAATCATGAGGATACCAGAAAAGAAGAATAGAAGAAGCACCAAGGAAGCAATATCCAATCAGGGAATGGCACTTACAAAGATGACCACAGGTGTTCTTCTCCAGGCCAACGGAGCAGCCAGTGTACTCAACCCTATTCTAAACACAACAGCACGAGGACGCCTAGGCGAACAGCACAAGTCTCTAGTCCCAGGTGTATCCCGCGCGCAAGCAGACGCCTAATGTCCTAAGCAGCAGTGATTGCAAGTCTCCAGTTCAAGCGCTGTGTAGGAATACACTGATGCAGTGTTGGCAGATGAAAAGCAGGTCCGGATTGAATTGGGTGAGCGGAGAAATGTAGCAACAATCCTGGTAAGTGGAAAGTGACAGGGTGCAAGTTCCTGTGGGTTCCGAGTAGAATGGTCAAAAGAGTTCCAAGTTCGGCGTTGTGGAGTGGCA
Source organism: Ambystoma mexicanum (assembly GCF_040938575.1). Taxonomy (NCBI): domain Eukaryota; kingdom Metazoa; phylum Chordata; class Amphibia; order Caudata; family Ambystomatidae; genus Ambystoma; species Ambystoma mexicanum. The sequence continues at coordinate 944,573,854 of NC_090939.1, forward strand.
GATCGTTCCAAAACAGAAGACGAAGGTAGTACAGTATTCGTTCCAAGTCTGTAACGGTGCAGACGGTTGGTTGTTAGAATCAGCAGGCAGGAGAGCAGTTCAGAAGCAGAAACGGGTCAGCACACGGGCAGGCAGAAAACAACCAGGCCAAATTGAGAGGCAGCAGAGAAGACGTTAGGCAGACCGGATCCGGTACACGAGTAGTATGCAAAGCAGGTATTGGAAGGGAAGTCAGGAAGGTTCTGGGTTCAAATCAAGGTAACAGGGTAACAGGGCAAGACAGGACAAGTATTCAAGAGACGGAACAAGCCAAGAGATACGAAGCTGCGGTTTCTTTTGAAATCAGAAGCAGCGTTTAGAGGATTTCTGTAAGTATTTCAAGGGTTGGCATGGGAACCAAACTCCTCCTCTAAAACATACTGCTCTGTAAAGAGCGTGTAGCAGATGCCAAAGTCGCCATGACAACCCGTGTACATGAGAACCAGGAGTTTGGTGCAGCGAAAACGGGGCTGGGAATTAGATGAGCGGGGAAGAATAGCCCTCATATTGTGCACACGTTGGCGTACATATTTGTGTCTTTTCTGGGTCGTGGGACAACGGGCCAAAAGGAACCAAGGCCTGACAGTCAAAATGATGCCCACCTCCTGGTGGACCAGAATTCAGTCAACAAGACAGGGGCATGTCTGTTACTGGCAGGCTCCCAGGTCGTGTCTTCCGGGCCATAACCTTTCCAGTCCACAAGGTAAAGGCGAATGCCACGACGGACTTTGGTGTCGAGGATGCAATGAACCTCGTACTCATCGGAACCCCGTATGGTGACCGGAGGTGGATGGGCAGGCAACCGAGTGGCAGGATGAAAAGGTTTGAGGAGAGAAACATGGAACACTGGGTGGATAAGCCATGAGGAAGGAACCCCCAGATGTACAGCGACTGGATTCACAAGAGCAATAACAGAATAAGGACCCACAAAACGAGGTAAGAGAGGCTTGCGACCAGGCATACACAAGTTGCATGTGGACAACCAGAACCCACCGTATAACCAGGAGCAGGGGACCTGCGGGTGTCGGCATAGGTTTTGTGATGTGCTTTGGATTCATGTAACTGGATAGAAATGGTGTCCCAGACCTTAGCGAGGTCACGCACACATGCCACTGCAGCTGGGTTGTTTGGGGGCAAGATGGGCTGTAAAGGCAATGTGCGAGGATGATTGCCATACATTGCGTAGAAAAGGGGAAGTACCGGTGGAAGTGTACAGTGAATTATTGTAGGCAAACTCGGCCATGACTAATGCATTGAACCAGGTGTCTTGGTGCTGAAGGGTAAGACAACGCAGATATTGTTCCAGGGTTGCATTTAGGCGCTCAGTCTGGCCATCAGACTGCAGATGGTAAGCTGACGAGAAACGGTCCCGACTTCGTAATGGCCCTCCAAAATGTGGACGTGACCTGCGTTCCACGGACTGATACAATGACATAAGGGAGACCAAAGAAGCGATACACTTGCAGCAGGAACATTTCCTCCAAGACAGGAGAAGAAGGAAGACCCTTACAGGTCATGAACAAAACCATTTTGGAGAACGAATCAATGACCACCCAAATGGTGGTGTATCCATGATCGTTCGGCAGCTCAACAATAAAATCCATGGACAACATAACCCATGGTTGGTCAGGGACAGTTAAAGGATGCAATAAACCAGCGGGTTTGGAAGGGATGGATTTACACTGAGTACACACCGCCCAAGTCCTGATGTATTGGGGTACGTCCTCCTTCATTGAGGACCACCAACACCATTGTTGCAATGATTCCAATGTTTTCCGTATTCCTGGGTGTGCTGCAAATCTGGAGTCATGTCACCACTGTAGGGCCGTTCTGCGAGTGTCGACATCAGGGAGGTAGATCAATCCCAAGTGATAAGGGAATCCATTATTGATGGTCAGACCAGCTCACGTATAAGAGTTAGATTCGAACGAACCCACTGCAGTAAGGAAGTGCGTAAAAGGGTTCTTCACTACACAAGCACACACAACCTGATGTGGAAACAAAAGAGGTTCCCCATCGTGGTCACGTGATGGGGAACCATGAATACAGGATAAAGCATCAGCCATGGAATGCTTAGAACCTGGTCAGTATGTGATTTCAAAATTGTACATGGAGAAGAGTTTATGCCATCTAGCGTGGCAGGCCGTAGTGCGTTTTACTGACTGTAATGCGAGGAGGTTCTGATGGCCTGTGATGACTTATACAGGGATGGTGGTGCCCAGGAGATGGTGACACCACACCAAAAAGGCGTCATGAAATGCCAACAACTCCTTTTCGGTTATGGTATAGTTAGCTTCGTATGATGTCAGTTTTCTGGAATGGAAAGCCACCGGGTGCAATACCCCCGTATCAGGACACTCTTTAGACAGGATAGCACCAACAGCCACGTTGGATGCATCGGCTTCAACAACATAAGGTAAAGCAGAGTTTGGGTGCAGCAGAACAAGGGCTATAGTGAAGGCAGATTTGAGGCGATCAAACGCCGTTTGGGCTGCGTGACCCCAAGCGAAATGGGTTTTGGAACTGGTAAGAGAAGTCAAAGGGGCTGACATAGTAGAAAAAGACCTGACAAAAAGACGATAAAAGTTAGCAAAACCAAGAAATGATTGAAGCTGCTTCAGAGTAGATGGAACCGACCAATCCAGGATAGCCCTGACCTTGGCATTGCTCATATGAATTCCCCCATCAGTTAATTCGTAGCCCAAGAACTCCACTGAAGTGGTATGGAAAATAAATGTTTCCAACATAAATGTTTCCAACTTGGCATATAGCTGGTTTTCTCTGAGCCGTTGTAACACAGAGGATATGTGCAAGACGCGAGACTCATAAGTAGGGGAATAGATTAGAATGTTGTCCAGATAAACCACTAGGTACCTATCCAACATATCCTTCAAGACATCATTGATAAAATGTTGGAAGGTGGCTGGGGAATTGCACAGCTCGAAAGGCATGACACAGTACTCAAATAAACCGTATTTGGTTTTGACCATTCGTCAACGGAGCGCATCCGTACCAGATTATAAGCGCTCCTTGGATCCAGCTTGGTAAAGATCTTGGAAGTCCCCAGTTGGTCAAGTAGGACCGATATCAGAGTAATCGGGTATTGGTTACGGATGGTGATAGCATTGAGCTCACAGTAATCTATACATGGACGGAGACCCCCCTCCTTCTTTCGGACAAAAAACATGGGCCAAGCCACTGGGGAGCGTGAGGGTCGGATGAAACCTGTAATTAAGGCTTTAACGATGTACTGTTTCAGAATGACATCCATCTTCTGAGTCAATGAATAAACCCTTCCGATCGGTATTTTTGCCCCCGGGATGAGATCAATGGGGCAGTCGTAGGGTCTATGGGGAGGAAGTACGTCTGCCCACTTGGGGTCAAATACGTCTTTTAAAGCCGTATAGACCTGTGGCAAAGAGACCAAAGCCATGGCACCCACTGTAGGAGCAATTCCTAGCAAGGACTGACAGGGGTTCATGGGCTTGGATGGTGAGCAAAAGCAGTGATCTGCACAAAAGACAGAGACAAAACAGATGTCCCCTGTTGTCCAGTCAATGGACGGATTTTGCAACTTCAACCAGGGCAAACCTAGTATCATTCAGAATTGCGGCGCCGTTATCACGTCAAAGGAGAGAGACTCGGTATGACCCGAGTCGGTGAGCATAAGAAGAGGCACGGTTTGCTTGGTTACCAAGCCCGAGAGCAGTGTGCTGCCGTCCACAGCATTCACCAACTCCAGACGGTCCTTAGGAACAAGAGACATGTTGTTTTCCTGAGCATAAGACCTGTCAATGTAGTTTCTTGTTGCTCCTGAGTCTAATATAGGTTCACCTTGCCAAACAAGACCCGACGGGAGCTGGAACTAAACATGCAAGGTGACCGAGGTTACCAAGGTGGAGTCCGTAGGCATAAAACTCGGCAGCAGGACCCCATATACTACAGAGTTTTCGCGTTTCCTGACTTTTTGGTTTCTTTGGACATACTCTCAGAAAATGCTCAGAGGAGCCACAATAAAAGCATAGATTGTCCACCCTCCTCCTTTCCCTCTCACTAGGGGTCAGAGGACCTCTAACAGCACCAATCTGCATTGATTCGGGCTGGTTAACAGGGGCAAGAGGTTGTGAAACCAGGGCTGACAAGGGAGGCCTCTTCTCACCTTTTCGCTCTGTTCGTCAGGCATCGAACTGTAAAACGAGATCCAAAAGTTCATGAAAGGCCGCTGGAACTACCGGAACAGTGGCGAGAGTGTCTTTAAGCATATCAAATAGGCATTTATAGAACAACAAGGCCTTTTTGTCCTCTGGCCACCCGGTCTCCGCAACAAGTTGATTAAACTTGGCTACATAGGCAAGAAGAGAGGTATCTCCTTGTTGCAACCCAAGAAGCTCAAACTCTGTGGCCTGGGTTTTATATCATGTGTCAAACACCCGACGCATGGCCTCCAACAAAGCATTGCAATCAAACAAGAGAGGACTTCCGGCTTCCAACAAAGTATTAGCCCATGCAGCAGCAGTACCGGCCAGGTGGGAGAGAACAAAAGCAGCCTTGGTCGCTGAGTCCGGGAAGGCATTGGGACGGCACAGGAAGTGCAATTGACATTGATTGAGGAAAGTGCAATAGACTTGTGGGTCCCCATGAAAGCGTTCTGGCGGGGCCAGAGGAAACTGTGTGGCCATATAACCCAGAGCTACAGGCACTGGGTGGGGCACAGGTTCGCCTGAACAAGAGGCTATGGCTGGGGTAGGCATCTGACCAGCCTGGCCAGCCATTGCCTGGAGCCCGTCAATCCGGGCCTGTGTGGAAGCGTGAGCGGCTTGCATGTCAGCATGCAGCTCAGCCACTAGCTGCATAAGGGTAGCCAGGGTCTTGTTGGTGTCCATTATTTTAAAGGCTTCCGATTAGGTCAGAATCCATGGCAGTTGAACTCGAAGTGTAGACGACAAGTTCTTCCTATCAATGTACCCCTCTGGACACACAAGGTTAAGTCCAGAGGAGTCAATTAGTCGAAAGAATTGGAACACCACACGAAGGACCAGGCTCTGTAAAGGAACAACGGTAAATGAATTGAAGACTCAGGCCCAAGGCATACAATAACATGGAAGGAACAACAAGACACTGACCAGTGGCAATGAGGGGGGCGTTTCTGACTGGTCTGTGTACCTTCCAAGTCCAGACGGAAATTGCAAGTATAATTCTATGGAGAAATGGTATGAATCATGAGGATACCAGAATAGAAGAAGCAACAAGGAAGCAATATCAAATCAGGGAATGACACTTACCAAGATAACCACAGGTGGTATTCTCCGGGCCAATGAAGCAGCCAGTGTACTCAACCCTATTCTGAACACGACGGCATGAGGATACCTAGGCGAACAGCAAAAGTCTCTAGTCCCAGGTCTAACCCACCGGCACGCTGATGCCTAACGACCTAAACGCCAGTGATTGCAAGTCTCCAGTTCAAGCGCTGTGTAGGAATACACTGGTGCAGTGTTGGCAGATGAAAAGCAGGTCCAGAATTAATTGGGTGAGCGGAGAAATGAAGCAACAATCCTGGTAAGTGAAAAGTGACGGGGTGCAAGTTCCTGTGGGTTCCAAGTAGAATGGTCAAACGAGTTCCAAGTTCGCCGTTATGGAGTGACAAGATCGTTTCAAAAAACAGAAGACGAAGGCAGTCCAGTATTCGTTCTGAGTCCGTAAGGGTGCAGATGGTTGGTGGTTAGAATCAGCAGGCAGGAGAGCAGTCCATAAGCAGAAACAGGTCAGCGCATGGGCAGGCAGAAAACAACAGAGTCCAAATCGAGAGGCAGTAGATAAGGCGTTAGGCAGACCGGGTCCGGTACATGAGTAGTTTGTAAAGCAGGTATTGGAAGGGGAGTAAGTCATGAAGCTTCCGCGTTCAAAACAAGGCAACAGGGTAACAGGGCAAGACAGGACAAGGATTCAAGAGACGGAACAAGCCAAGAGATACGAAGCTGCACTTTCTTTCGAAATCAGAAGCAGCGTTTAGAGGATTTACGGAAGTATTTCAAGGGTTGGCATGGGAACCAAACTCTCCTCTAAAACGTCATGTTCTGTAACGAGCGTGAAGCGGATGCCAAAGTCGCCATGACAACCCGCGTACACGAGAACCAGGAGTTCGTGTGCAGCTAAAACGGGGCTGGGCATTAGATGAGTGGGGAAGAATAGCCCTCATATTGTGCACACTTTGGCATACATATTGGTGTCTTTTCCAGGTCGCGGGAGAACGGGCCAACAGGAACCGAGACTTGACAGAAGTCTAGACTTGAGGTGGATGCTATCTGGAGAACCGGATCTCAGTGGTCAACAAGGGTCTGCTTAGATTCCTTGGATCTGCCAGCTAGGCCAAAAACATATACAAATACCCAACATAATGCACCACAAATTGGGCAGAACGATGTGCAAAAATCAGTCGCTACCCCCAATGTGTGGACCATGGTGCCCGAGATTGTTTCTCAAATCTTTCTTAAACTGGGCTTTCCTGAGCAGTCGCTTTAGTTAGGGAGACTATTAAAGTGCTGGCCTGGAGCACTAGGGGCTATAAATAGTTCTGTGGTGAAAATAAAAGGGCCCATATTTTTGACAAATTTGTTCTGATAGTGTTCCAGGAGACATGGTTAAAGACCTCATTTGGGCTAGCTGGCTTTTCAGTGTTTCATCAATTGGCTTAAGGGGAAAGGGTGCGACACCCAGCAGGGGGGGTTATGTATTGCTTGCAGAAATGAAGTATTTACACATTCAGTTTTGCTGTGTGATAGGGTCTCAGGTATTTTGGAGGTTAGAGTTGAATCAAGGGTGGAGTTTGTAATTTGAAATGGATTGTAATAAACATCTATTGGAACCCTTTGAAGTTTCCCCAGTTGGATTTCCATCAGTAGATAGCAGATTTGCTCCTCCTCTACACCTCCCAGTGTCCCTCTGATGAACTCCTGGTCATGGGAGACTTAAATTTCCAATGTATAAAATGGGGCTCTCCAGGTTCCATGAGGTGTAAAGTTCCCACGACTAATGGTGACACGTGGCATAACTTTCTGCTGGGATGGGTGGGACCTATCCATGCTTAACAGTAATATTAGGGGGGAGATTCCTCCAGCCCCCACCTGAAATAGGGATGCAAGTTTTTCAAAAATGGGCTATATTTTTCTCTCAAAGAACCTTTTCAATAGGCGTGGCCACTTTTCCATTAATAATGGGGCCCCAAGTGACCATGTAATCTTGGAAGCAGTGTTTAATTTAAAATTGGGGAGCACTGACCATTGTTTTCTCCAAGAGCTACTTCTGAATAATGCTGGGAACAGAGTGGTGAAGTTTAAAAAAGGAGGACGTGCCTTGGTTAATGAACTGGGTAAGGTCACTAGTTCTATGACGGAGGAGGAACTATCAAAGCTGTGCCAACCCAGGCACTATGGGACCACAACCCACCAGAATCGTTATATGTGCCCCCCGAGTTGTCAAATATAAACATCAGTTCGACGGCCAGATCTGGGGGAAAAACAAGAGAGGATGAGACTCCTAAAATAACTAAAAATGGCAAACAAGGACACTCTGGATTACAAGAGGGAGGCTAGACTTGTGAATGATAAATACAGGAATTGGTCTAGATCCCATAAATCCCTTATGTTGCAAATAGAGGCAGAACCGATGCTGAGGGATGTCTGTCAAAGAATTCTCGTAACTTATGGGTCAATAGAGGGACCCGTGAACACGGAGGGTGGACCACTTTTCTAGATTATATGGTGCTGTGGGTTCGCTCAATCCCAATATTACGATAGATACAGAATGGTCCCCGATTTTATCACAAGAAGATGTTACTACCTTAATAATAAAATCCACTTCTTCAAGATCCCCAGGACCAAATGGTCAAAGTAACAAGATTATTAAATCAAATCCTGAACTATGGGCTTGGGTTTTAACAGCCCTCGTTCGCTGAATAATCAGCACACAACAAATACCGGAATCCTGGAGAAAGTGGATCATCATTCCGATTTACAAGAAGGGAGATCTTCTGGCCGCCTCGAACTATCGCCTGATCTCTCTCTAGGATGCGGACGGAAAGATTTTCGCGGGTCTGGTGCTGCCGGATCTGGAATTATGTGCCAAAACACAGAGAATTAACGCCAAACCCCAGATGGGTTTTAGGAGAGGCCTTTTGACTATCCTGAATGGCCTGGTCTTGAGCAGTGTGAGCTGTGGCTCATTCTCCAAGGGCGGTACTCCTCTATTTGGGGAATGGGTGGACTTGTCCCAAGCTTTTGACACCATTAATAGGGATCGCCGGTGGGGAAAGCTAAAACAATGGGGCCTCCCAGCTAACCTTTTGCCCATTCTGCTAGAACTTCATAATAAATCAAACTCCAAGTTAGATAGAGCAGGACTGGGAAACTCTCAAAATCCATCAAAATAGAAAGAGGAGTACTACAGGGATGTTTAGTGGCCCCATATCTGTTCAACTTATATCTATCTGATTTGGCCCTTTGGTTACAAAATTCGGCTCTGAGTCCAAAAATAGGAATTGCTAAAAATGAATTGTTTGGCATTCGCTGATCATATCGTGTTATTGGATCACATGCAGATTGGTCTGCAACAGCTTCTCGATGCACTTCAAGAATGTGCAGAGTTGAACGACCTAAAAACAAATCCTGAAAAATCAAAAATCATGATTTTAAAACATCCCCCAAGGGTCACTAAGCCGTTAACCTGGCGTTTGAACAATCAAAAAAATCCTATTGTAAAGGAGGTTACTTATTTAGGTTCTCAGGTCAGAGTGTTTCCTAGAAAGGGGCTGGTAACATCGAGTTTGGAGGCCAACATTTTGTATCTGGGATCGCAAATGAAAAAAATACTAAACAGATTTTGCAAATTCTCCATTGTCCGTCATTAGATTCTACATTGGTAAAATTATTCCAACACTATTGTATGGATTTGATACTAATCCCCAATCATTCGTAATTGACTGGGACAGAATTGAGGTGAAAATATGGAGACGAGTCTTGGGTCTCCTCAATTGTGTCCCTATTGCGTGTCTATGCTATGAACTGGGCCTTATTTCATTAAGAGCATGTCTGGAGTGGAAATGGATCTCTGTGTACAGATAGACTGTGGATCCCACTTGCTTTCCCTATATGAAGATGTGGCAGTTTTACTGCAGGGGATCTCCAATACATTTTTGAACAACTTGAGAGAGAAATGCACTAACATTTTACTACAGTTGGATAGTACAATAGAAATACGGATTCAAAATCCCTTGAAGGTCAAGGAATCCATGAAGAGGATGGACTGAATCAGGACTATTGTGATGATGAGATCAGCTAAAACCTCTGTCTCTATGACTCGAACAGATAAGCCAAGGGATTTTCTACCTATTTACTTAAGGAAGTTTCCAGATCCGATTAGCAGAGCGGACTTCTTGAGATTTCGTTTCAATTAGTTGCCAACTCAAGAAATACAACATATAAGAGACGGCGCAGAGATTTCTACCTACATCTGTCAAAAATGTGATGGGTCCGAATAACAGTCCTTAAGACACCTGTTGGTTGGGTGTCCAGGGACGCGGGACCTGAGGGTCAACAGGCTGCAAAGACTAGTACATAATATCTGTTTTTTAGAAACAGACTGTTTTTGGAAAAGACTAGCTTTTAGGAATTAAGTTTTTCTAACGTTCGAAGTGGTAAGGCTGCTGAAAGAGCTAAATTTGACAAGATAGCTTTGATAATTAAATTACATTGCATTTAGAAAGTACAGGATCCCCCGGCTGGAATAAGGTTGAAAAATATTTATGGTGTATTTTACATTCTCTTCATCACCTTGGCAAGATACAATCATGAGAGTTAGACGATGGCAGACTTTTTCTTCCTGCTCCTACAAATATTTCACTCATTGCGAGGCAGATACGTTCAAGGATAAACCATGTAGGTGGTTAATGAGGTCTAGCGCGTTTAATCACCCAGAACATCAAGACAGCTCATCTGGGGTATGGCCTCGTAGAGGGATTCTATGTCCATCGTAACGAGTAGGTCTTCATCAGTGATATGTATGTCTTGGATGATCTTAATCATGTAGGTTGAATCATGGATTTAGGAGGGCATCTGTAATACAAACGGTTTCAAAAATATTTCTGAATATACAGCTAAAGGTTCCAACAACGAGTAAATCGCAGACACAATAGGTCTACCGGGGGGTTTTGTTATATCCTTGTGGATTGTGGGAAATATAAAGAAGGCTGCCTTTTTTGGCCATGCTTTATTGAGGAAACAGCCCTCTTCTTGACTTATCCATTCCTCTTCAATAGCCTGGTTAGTCAGGCTCCTAATTTCTTCCTGCAATCTCATGGTCGGATCCCTATCCAGTTTTTTGTATGCATTCCTGTCGCTCAACAAGCGCATGCATTCAGTTTCATAAGCTGCTGTTTCAAGGATAACAATCCCACCCCCTTTGTCTGCTGGTTTTATTGTTATTTTAGCCACATCATACAATTTCTTAAAACAATCTCTCTCTCTGCTCTATTGAGATTATCAGGTTTATAGTTCTTTTTTTCTTATTGCCTCCAGAACTTGTTTGGTTACTATATTTTCAAACACCAGAATCTCTGGCGGGCAGGTATGTGGAGGGGGCATAAAGGTGGATTTCACCTTCAGTCCACTCACATTCGGTATTTCCTCATTGGTCCCCAATATCCTCTTTTCCCCAGTCTGATGTTTCGGCAAATATATCTCCAAGAAATATTTGAGGCGTATATTTCTAAAAAATCTATGCAATTCTAGTTCTGTGTCAAAGGGATCGGCCCTGGTGGTAGGAACATAGGACAACCCATTAGAGACCAGGTCTAAGTCAGACTTTCCAAGATGATAAGTGGACAAGTTGACAATAGGTATTCGATCTTGGTCAGTTGATTCTATTGGTTCTCAACTGGAAAGTCTGACTTAGACCTGCTCTCTAAAGGGTTGTCCTATGTTCCTACCACCAGGGCCAATCCCTTTGACACAGAACTAGAATTGCATAGATTCTTTAGAAATATACGCCTCAAATATTTCTCTGAGATATATTTGCCAAAACATTAGACTAGGGAAAAGGGTATATTGGGGAACAATGAGGAAATACCGAATGTGAGTGGACTGAAGGTGAAATCCACCTTTATGCCCCCTCCACATATCTGCCCGCCAGAGATTCTGGCTTTTGAAAATATAGTAACCAAACAAGTTCTGGAGGCAACAAGAAAAAAAACTATAAACGTGATAATCTCAATAGAGCAGAGAGAGAGCATCTTAAGAAATTGTGTGATGTGGCTGAAATAACAATAAAACCAGCAGACAAAGGGGCTGGGATTGTTATCCTTGAAACAACAGCTTATGAAATCGAATGCATGAGCTTGTTGAGCGACAGGAATGCATACCAAAAAAATTGGATAGGGATTCGACCATGAGATTGCAGGAAAAAATTAGGAGCCTGACTAACCATGCTATTGAAGAGGAATGGATAGGTCAAGAAGAGGGCCGTTTCCTCAAAGCATGGCCAAAAAAGGCAGCCTTTCTCTATATTACCCAAAATCCACAAGGATATAACAAAAACCCCTGGTAGACCTATTGTGTCAGCGATTGACTCATTGATGGAACCTTTATCTGTATATTCAGAAGTATTTTTGACACCGTTTGTATTATAGATGCCCTTCTATGTCCCGGATTCCACCGACATGATTAAGATCATCCAAGACATACATATCACTGATTAATACCTACTCATTACGATGGACGTAGAATCCCTCTACAGTGCCATACCGCAGATTAACTGTCTTGATGTTCTGGGTGATTGCCTTGATAAACGCACTAGACCTCATCAACCACCTACAGGGTTTATCCTTGAATGTATCCGCCTCGCAATGACTGAAAACTTCTTCTTATATAAAAAACAATTGTATAAACACGAGAAGGGAGTTAGCATGGCTATGTTTGACCCCGATTTTGTAAATGTATACATGGCGGATTATGAAGATAAATACATTTTAGGAATTAACAACTCTGTTGAACAGCGCCAGCACCTTATGGTCTGGCAGAGATACATTGATGATGTGTTCCTTATATGGAGACGGTCGAAGGCTTAACTAATTATGTTCCATGAATGGCTCAACACATGCAACATAAATATTAGGTTCACTATGGAGTGTAGCCATCAGCAAGTTAGTTTCCTTGATCTATTGATCAGAAAATCCAAGGACAGATTGGTTACTACTCTGTATAAGAAGCCCACTGACAAGAACTCATTTTTGCATTTTTTGAGCTTTCACTATGCAGGTTTACGCTAGAACCTACTGTACGGACAATTTTGGTGCATTTGGCGCAACTTTACCGAAAGAGACGAGTATATAAAACATGCTGACCATCTGGAAGGGAGACTGTGTGAGAGGGGATACCCCAAAAAACTAGTCAAAGACCATTTAAAAAAGCCCACAATACCAGCAGGGAGGTATGCTTGACAACCCGTGACAAAATCCAAATTGATAGGCTAGTGTTTGTCACAACATTTAACCCAATAAACTGTGACAAAGAAAATCATTAACAAGAATTGGAGCCTTGTAAAACAACCTGGAACTCTTTTTAAGAAGCCCATGTTCGCCTTCAAGAGGAGTAAAAACCTGAGACAAAAACTGGTACACACCTACAAGGAAGTTACAAAAGAAAAGACAATATTAAATCAATTGTGATTACCTCCGATCACTGGCCATCACAAATGTGGGAATTGTGCTGTACGTCCACTAACCGAAACCAGACATCAATATTTATATGGGACTAACAGTTGGAAGCTTAAACATCATACCAACTGTTTAACGAAGAATGTCATCTATATAATTAAAAGCCCCTGCGATCTGATATACATAGGGAAACCCACCAGGAAGGTAAGACAACGTATATCAGAACATAGGTCCTGTATACGGAATAAATTGGCGGATAAGCCGCTGGTGAACCACTTTGTACAACACAATCATGAGGACACAGACATGAGATGGTTTATTTTACAATTTAGAGGGGGAGACATGGAAACTATACTACATCGCATTGAGCAAGGTTGGATACACACTCTCGAAACAGTCCAGCGAGGCCTGAATGTCTCTGCCGAATGGAACACTCTGGTTACTAAAACGTGACCATATATAAACATTCAAGATGTGTGCAGGCACAGTACCACTCATGGGGTATTTTTGATTTGTCTGTGGGGTGTCATGTTTAGCCATCTATGATAAGTGCTGAGTGTCTCAATCTTATTTGAGTAACAATGTTATCGTTTGCAGGTATAAATATATGAACACATTATTGGTGATGAGTTGTCTATGTGCAGTTTGTCACTACCATTGTGTCATCAGAAACTTAACTAATCTGAGGATATGCCCTCTCAGACTCTTTCTTCCCTATACTAGGGAGTTTGGGAATTTGATATGCATGTTCCCCAAAAGTGGGGCCGGCATATTCATTGAGATGAGTTCAGTCCTTGTTTTTCGCTTATGGTGCACAGGGCATTTCCATTGCATAATTGGAAACTTTTGTGATTTGAGGACATGTCCCCACTGATCGGTGTTCCTACACCATTGAGTTTTGGTATTTGATATGTATGTAATAACTACAAAAATGGGGCGGGCGGCCACCAATATATTCACTGGGACGAGGTGAGTCCTTGGTTTTGTACTTAAGGTGCGCTTGGGGGCATCTACCATCCCGGATCGAGATTTGGTTTAGTCCACTCTCCAGTGCGGAATCGGAAATTCATTTTTTCCAATACCATGTAGTTTGCAGAATTTTATATCTATTGTGTTATAATGAAAGTATTTATACACAATTATTATCACTATATATACTGGAACAAGTTTAGCCCTCGTTGCATGCTTAAGAGGCACTCTGTAGAATTTAGTAATTCAGTCCTCTTTCTATGCCTAAGGTGCCGGTTTGGAGTGACGGATAGGGAATGAGCCAAGTTCTCTTTCTATGCCTAAAGGTGCCTGTTTGGAGTGACGGATAGGTATAGTCCCCTTTCTATTTTTATTAGATGTAAACAGAGACTGCGAGTCCTCCTCACGGTAAATTGGTGGCGTTGTCGTGCGGGCGTGACATATTGTGATACGCTGTAGCCTGCATATAAATACGAGTAACTCTGGTAAGCCGAAGTATTGTACATTAAAGTGTTTATGAAGGAATCTTTATTAGGGGGAGAATGTTTCCCGTTATCCTTATACTTAGTTGCATGGTGGTCGATGGGCAGTATATATAGAATCTATGTACTGGCAGCCGGGGCATTAGTCCTTCTGGACCTTGTACTGCATTGGACGCATATCCTAGGGGGAGCATTCTGCCACTTACATCGATTTGTGGGGGTTGGGGGGGGGGGGTTGGACGACAGCCGTACCTACCTGCACCTAATAGAAAACGAGTATGTATGTCGTTCTCTGTCGATCACGGTTTAGAATTTTAACAGCTTAAGGTTGCGTCTGTTAGTGCTAGGAATCACGTCCATAATTGCATGGATACATGCAATATTTAGAACAGCGGTGTCCTTTTGTCAGCTGATACGATGCACAGAATACTGATGGGAGGTTTCTTCTGTTTATAGCACGACCTTAATGAAAGAGAAAAAAAGAAGGAAAACAAAAACGTAATAAAAAATCTGATCCAACAGAAGAAGTTATTTTCCCCCAGACTGACAAAAGGAATTGATACAACCATCTGCCCTTGGGGGTAAGTGTGATGGACACCAAAATGATGACACAGAATTGTGACATAATGAATATAGATATTGGTTAATTCCTATTATTTTTACCTATAGGAAATATGAACAGAAGGAACATATCTGTTTGACCAGTGGGAGTTCACTGATCAAATGTAGGATAACGATGGGATATGCGTACCGCATCCCGGTGTGCAATTGAAGGTAACTTTCTAACTGTAAATGGAGAACCTGATACTTTGTTATGAGGTCAAGTTTAAATTTTGCTAGTGAATAAACGGGTGATTCCCGTTTTTCCGTGTCTCGCAAGACCGGTTTCAAGACATTATATATATATATAGGTACAGCGAGGGATTGATTCCATTTGCACCATCTACATCTCTGAAGTTGATACACGGAGGTGAGTAAGGTGCACGCGACTATTATGGGTGTTGCTTCCGACACAATTAAAAAGTGTGTTTAAAGAAATGAGGATGACTAAAGACCAGGACAGGTTTTATAGATTTTATTTATGTGTGTGTTTTTTTGTATAGATGATGTGGCTCACACCAGTCCATGTAAGGCAAGATTAAAAAAGACCCTTGCGTCACATCCTGATGAAGGTCTGAAAAATAGAGGGGCAAGAGTGGTAGTGCCCATTCCCATAACCCAAACACGTGTCGACCAAGAAAACTGTAACAACAACGAACGGAGAGTGACACCTTTATTAAGGATAGGGTCAGAATACGTTGTAAAAGTACTGGTCTTAAATATGATGTAACACAAGGTTTTGGTTACATTGAAAAGTGGAGAGCTGTCGCTGATATGAGAGGGTGTGTGCGAATGAATGACGGAGATAATTCTAGTGTGAGCTGAAATTTGTATTAGTTTGATATAGAAATTGATTTTACGATATTTGTATGTATTGAAGATTTATAATGATATACAACATATATGGGATACATTACTCACCGTAATCGTATTTCTGATGCTTGTATCTGCTTAGATTCACATGCTGTGCATAGGCCGACATCTAGTGGAAGCTGCGGAGTATTACAGTTTGTTTTTCGAAACTCTAAAATGGGCGTCGACACAGGGCGTGCCAGTAATACTATCCCTAGTGTGACGTCCACTGTACCCAAGATCCCTCACGCGTCTAGGATCCCCAGATTGTATTTTTTCTGACATGAGGTAGCATGAGGAGTAGCGCGAGTACAGATAATCCAAGCAGATAGACAGAAAGGTAAGACTACAAGCAATCATGCGCCTTCTCTCAGAGGGGAGGAAGGGTGGGTCGCATGTGAATCTAAGCAGATACAAGCATCAGAAATTCGATTATGGTGAGTAATGTATCCCTTCTGAGGCTTGTGGAATCTGCTTAGATCACATGGTGTGCATAGATTAGCGAGCAGTACCTGAAGAAGGAGGTGGGATGTGAGAGGGGTCATGAGCAAATAAGTGTCTTAGAACCGCTTGTCCCACTTGTGTATCTGCCTTGGAATGGGTGTCAATGCAGTAATTCTGAGTAAAAGTGTGAATAGAGCTCCAAGTAGCTGCTTTGCAAATGGTGTGAAGGGGTACATTTGCAATGAAAGCCAGAGTGGCCCCAATGCCTCTAGTAGAGTGGGCTCTTGGTGTGAAAGGCAGAGTTCTTTCAGAGAGTGAGTAACACAGCTGGATACAGTTAATAATCCACTTCGAGGTGGCACCTTTAGAGACGCGATCCCCCTCTCTGCCTGTAGCTACGGAGACAAACAGTTGATCTGTTTTTCTTAGCGGTCTGGTTTTATTTACATAGTAGAGGACCGCCCTACGCACATCTAGGGTGTTTAGTTTCAACTCAGCCGAGCTTTGCGGGTCCTGGAAGAAAGCCGGAAGCTCGATGGACTGGTTTACATGGAATTTTGATATAAATTTAGGTGAGAACCTAGGGTGTGGGCGTAAAACCAGTTTGTCTTTATGGACAGTAAAGAAGGGATCCTGCAATGACAGAGCCTGAATTTCACTGACCCTTCTTATAGAAGTAATAACTACTAAGAAGGCGTTTTATAAGTCAGGTGTTTGAGACTGCTTTTATGCATGGGTTCGAAAGGGGGGCCCATGAGCTTGGCTAGCACCACATTAAGGTCCCACCCTGGTGGTGGGTTTGAAATAGGAGGGTGAAGTCTCTTTACTCCTTCCATGAAGGCTTTAACTACTGGTACTTTCCACCACGAAACCTTGCTATGGGAAGTGGTGTAAGCCGACAGGGCTGCCAGGTGTACTTTCAGTGAGTTAAAAACCAAACCTGCATCCAGCAGGTGGAGCATGTATGTAACAATAGTGGAAGGAGTGCAATCAACCGGGTTGATTGATCTACTCTGGCACCAGATAACAAACCTCTTCCACTTGTCAAAGTAACAGTGCCTTGTGTTTGGTTTCCTAGATTCCTTTAGGATGTCCATACACCTCTGAGGCAAATTGAGATGTCCAAACTCTATGACCTCAGGAGCCATGCCGCCAAGTTCATTGAGTTGGGTTGCTGGTGCACTGTTTGACCTTGGTGCTGGGACAGTAGGTTGTACCAGGCTGGAAGTTTTATGGGCTCGCACACCGCCATCCTGCGTAGGTGTGGGAACCACGGTTGTCTTGCCCACATGGGAGCAACTAGGACGAGCGTCATCGACTCTCTGTTCATCTTGTTCACCACTTTCCTGATGGGAGGAGTTGGTGGAAAAGCGTACGCAAACATCCCTGACCAGTTCATCCACAGGGCGTTCCCCTGGGAGTCTGGTTGGGGGAACCTGGATGCAAATCCTGGGCATTGTCTGTTTTCGCTTGTGGCGAATAAGTCTATAATGGGGAAACCCCACTGAGAGAAGATATCTTCTACGACCTCTCTGTGTAGAACCCATTCGTGTTCCTCTGGGAGGGAGTCTCTGCTCAGAGCATCCGCTAGGGAATTGAGCTCCCCTGGAACATGTTGTGATGACAGGAAGATGTTCCGTTTGAGTACCCATATCCAGATTTTCTGGGCAAGCTTGGACAGATTTGGCGAGCGAGTCCTTCCTTGCTTGTTCAGGTAGAACATGGCTGTTGTGCTGTCTGTCCGGATTTGCACTGGGGCTCGAACGCCTGAAGCGCTCTGAATACTGCCAGAAGCTCTAGCAGGTTGATGTGGTTCTTGGCCACTGAGTGAGACCAGAGACCCTGAGCTGTGTGGTGGAGATGGTGAGCTCCCCATCCCGTCAGGCATGCATCTGTAGTGACTATTGCCTGTACTTCGGGATCGTAAAAGGGTTTCCCCTGTGCGAGATTCTCTCTTGTCCACCAGTGAAGGCTTTGTACCAGTGTTGGTGAAACGACCACTAGATCGTCCCACTGACCACTTGCCTGAGACCACTGTTTCGCCAACCATTCCTGCATGGGACGCATGCGCAGGCGCGCGTGGGGGACCAGGTAAATACATGACGCCATCATGCCCACTAAACGCATAGCTTTGCGTACCGTTATTCGTTGACCGGACTGATAATGCGGAATTTGCAGTAGTATATTCCGAATTCTTTCTTCTGAAGGAAAGGTCAACCCCTCTTGGGTATCTAGGATTGCTCCTAGGAATTGTTTTGAGGTGCTTGGCACTAGGCTTGACTTTTTCTCGTTGATTGAGAAGCCTAACTCGTGAAGGAGGTCGATAGTCCTTTGAATGTTTGTCCTGCAAATTCCTGGGGTTTCCCCCGTTATGAGCCAGTCGTCCAGATAAGGGTACACTGG
This sequence comes from Ambystoma mexicanum, assembly GCF_040938575.1. Classification (NCBI taxonomy): domain Eukaryota; kingdom Metazoa; phylum Chordata; class Amphibia; order Caudata; family Ambystomatidae; genus Ambystoma; species Ambystoma mexicanum. The sequence goes on from NC_090939.1 coordinate 944,592,346, forward strand.
GATTGCCTCCCTGCGTAGGTGTGCAGCCGCCACCGCCAGTACCTTGGTGAATACCCTTGGTGCTGAAGCTATCCCGAAGGGCAGTACCTTGAATTGGTAGTGTCGACTGTCCACCTTGAAGCGCAAATACTTTCTGTGCGCTGGGAACATGGAAATATGAAAATAAGCATCTTTCATATCCAAGGTTGCCATGTAATCCCCCTTTTTTAGGAGGGGGATTACCTCTTGTAGCGTGGTCATACAAAATTTTTGGGGCTTGACATACTTGTTGGCAGGCCGTAAGTCCAATACTGGGCGCATTGTCAAATCTTTCTTTGGCACAAGGAAGTAAGTTAAATAAATACCCTTGTTTACCTGGTGTCCCATGACGAGTTCTATCGCGTCCTTTTCTAGCAGAATGGCGATCTCCTCGAGGAGAATCTTCTGATGTTCTAAAGAGTGTACTCTTTGTCGTGGAGGATGGTTCCGGGGACGCTGCAGTAGTTCTATACAATATGCTGTGCATACTGTTGACAGCACCCATCTGTCTGATGTGATCCCTTCCCAAGCCTGGGTGAAGTTGGAAATGCGTCCCCCTACTGGGGTTGCGTGAGAAGGGACCCTGAACTGAGCGTCACTGCTTTGATGGAGGCATGCCGCCTCCCTTGTTGGGGCTGCCTCTGCCTTTAACACGACCTCTCCTATTATCCCTGCCGTAACCCTGGGTAGACTGTTGGTTGTTGTTCCACTGTGTACCCTGTCCCTGGGAATAGGTAGATCCTCTCTGGGAATTTTGGCCGCGCGGGTGACGAAAATTACTATTCCCTCTCTGGTTAGGGGGTCTATTGGTTAACTGGCCAAGGGACTTGAGTGTTTCGTATTCGTCCTTGGCATTCTTCAGTGCGTCTTCGACCGCCTTACCAAACAGATCGGTTTCCACCGGTTTGTCCAACAATGATGCCTGGGTTTCTGCCTTAAAACCAGACTGCCGTAACCACGCATGTCTTTTGATAACAGTGCCTTCCGCTATCCATCTGCCTGCGTTGTCTGCGGCGTCGAAGGTTGCTTTCAAAATGCAACCAGACACAGCTCTAACCTCTGCGGAAATCCGATCTAACTGCCCCTTTAAAGGCTCAGGAGCAGAGACTATGAGTGCCGCGACTTCTTCCCACTGGTGGCAGTTGTAGCTGGCCAACAGGGTGGTGGAGTTTGCAATCCTTGCTTGATAGGCGGACGTTGAGGCTACTTTCCTGCCGAAACCGTATAGTTTTTTGCTCTCCTTGTCGGGAGGCGCTTCGGACGATGACAAGGGTGTTCCAACCCTCTTACGAGTGTTGGTAACAACTAGGGAGTCTGGCTTCAGATGTCCTCTTATATAGAGAGGGTCAGACTGGGCCGCCCTGAAAAGTTTTTCAACCCTGGGATTGACTGCTCTGGTGAGGTTCGGTTTCACCAGGGACGGGTCTATTCTCCGCTGAATGGACTTAAGGATAGGGATGGTCTGGGCAACAGGCCTCCTTTCTCCCACTAACTCTTCTGCGAAGTCCCTCTCCTCCTGGACACCGTGGGTGTCAATGTGGAAATGTTCTGCTGCGCGTGCGAGAACCTCGATTAGGAGGGGTTGGTTATCGACCAGTGAGTCGGTAACCGGGGCTTCGTTCTCTACCAGGGAATCTACTCTGTATGTTTCCGGGTCCTCCTCTTCCTCTTCCTGGTCCTCATCATCCCCATAGTAGCCCGTCCCGGTTTACTCTTCTACCATACCAAATTCTTGGTCCTCACTAAAGGAAGCCTCTCCTTGATACAGTGAGTATGGTATTGAGTATGGTTGTACCTCGAAGGGTTCTGACCTCATTAGAGTTTCAAACCGGGGCTTTTTACTCGGGGGGGGGATAGGATCAGTCGAGCCTGAGGGAGTCGCCCCTTGTGGATCATACAAGAGGAAATGTTCTGGATTTTTATCATAAAAATCAGCCAAAGAAGACATTCTTGACATGACCCTATCTATGTCTTCACTGGACCATTTTTTGGAACTGGGAATGACTCTCTCAGCAAGTCTATGGGATTTATCTTGAGTAGCTTTGCTGGTTGTGGACCTATCAGCAGACCTGGGCTTGTCTGTCTGTTTAGGGGGGGGTGGAGTGTTTCACAGGTGTGGAACAATGTACAGGTAGTTTCTTCTGCTGTTTTCCCCCCTCCCCGTGCGTGGAAAAATGTTTTCCCTGTCCTTTAGTGGCTCCGGAGGTTTTCGACGCCTGGCGTCGAGGATCGGGGTTGGTGTCCCTATCCTTCGAGCGTGGGGCCTCGCTGGCTTTAACTGCGGGCTCTGACTCCTGGAGCGCGGCCTGGGGCTGGAAGTCGTCTTCGTCTTCCGACGATTGAACTTCTGTTAGCCTAGGGAGCGAGGCACTCTTGGCAAGAGTGGATGATTGCCTGGAGTCATGCGGTGATCTTGATCGAGAGCGCCCAGAGGACACCGAATCGGACCGTTCCGTTTGTGCCTCTTTCCGAGAACTCGACGTCGTCGAGTCTCGTTTGGACTTAGTGTGTTTAGTGAGTGTAGTATGTGAAGCGCTTGTGTCGCCGGGGGTCTTCCCCATAGCCGCCCTGCCGGACGACCTTCCGAGGTCGGGGACCTGCGCTCGGCTGTCTTTCGACACCGTAATGCCCTCGCCGTCCGAAAGTACGGCGTCGCTGCCGTCGCTGAAGGCGCCCTCCGCTGCCATGGCCGCCTGCCTGGCGTGGTGGGCCCAACGCTTTGTCGAATGGTCCTTAAGTGTCTTAGGTTTAAACCTACTACACACTCTGCAGTTCACTTCGGGGTGGTCCCTCGGCAAGCAGAGATTGCACGTGGCGTGCCTGTCGACCCAAGGGTATTTGCGATTGCACTTGGGGCAGAATTGAAAAGGAGTACCCTCCATACGCACCTTGAGGCAGCGGGCTGTTAAGTGTAGGAAATGTATAAGGTGTACCTATATACCAAGAGTGTAGAGTATGTACCACCCCCCACTCTCCCTACTTCCAGGGCCGAGGCCAGAGGCCTTCCAAGGCCCGGGCCGAGGCCAGCGGCCTTCCGAGGCCCAAGTCCGTCATGCAGCAGCGGACGGTCGATCTCTTCTCCAGCCGGCGTCGAGTGTTGAAGTTCGACGTTGGGGTGGGGAAGGATGTCAATAGATTATTATTTTAAATTTTTAGCAAAGGTATGGCTAAGGCCAGGGGACTCCGCAAAATGCTTCCAACCAGTATGGCGGAAAAAAACAATCTGAGGATCCTAGACGCGTGAGGGATCTTGGGTACAGTGGACGTCACACTAGGGATAGTATTACTGGCACGCCCAGTGTCGACGCCCATTTTCGAGTTTCGAAAAACAAACTGTAATACTCCGCAGCTTCCACTAGATGTCGGCCTATGCACAGCATGTGATCTAAGCAGATTCCACAAGCCTCAGAAATATATATATTTTTGTATTGATTAAATAAAACTGGATTTAAAAGTAAATTGAGTTAGAGAATCCGGTCATCCTCCATCTACTGATTCACCCCACTGTTTTTTTCTGTTGACTTAACTGAAGGACCAGAGATTAAGTACAGGTAACCCCTATATTTTTTTTAATTACTTACAGTACCTTCTTTCCAGAGGTCAGTGCTCGGTACTGGAGACAGACTCTCCTGCCAGAGCGGACCCACATTCTTGTCCTGGCTCTTCACTATGCAGTTAACTTCTTCGTGTTGGTTCTTCCACCCAGAGTCAGAGAAGCAGGGGGACAGAATTCTCATTGCTTGGTTTTGCTTCCTCCATCAGCAGTCCTGGGCTTACTGGGCCTTTGAATCGTCAGTGTTCTGCAGACTGTCTTGGGTCTCCACCCACCATGCCGACTGTGTGGCTCTGAAGTTCTTCTCTTCCTGCAAGGGAGAGACTCTCTTCTCTGCGTGGCTGCACAAGCCAGCATTTCTCGCTGTCCAGCTGATTCTCCTTTGTTTTCTTGATGTATAGGTGTATTTAGGTCCCTCCCTGGAATGGAGGGGAAGCTTCCATTGGTTCTGGCTTTCAGAAGCAGGCAGCAACAAATATAGGTTAGAAACTAAGCCATCCACCTTAAAGGGGCACTGTACATGATTGCTCTGTTCAGTTACCATATAACCTACAAATACTTGGGACTTTGCAGTAAGGAGATGTGAAATGGAATCCTCACTTGGGCATCCCTTGTCCTGTGAGGAACAAGGGATCCCATAGGGGACCGGGCAAGGGGAATTCCACTCAGGGCGATTACCCCCAGTGGAATCCCCCTTGCCCGGTCCCCTAGGGAGGGTATTGCATAGCAGGCTCACCTTCCAAGTTCCAAAGGGGTGGCTTCCCCTTGAGGAAAAGGTCAGAATTCCTGGCATTTGTCATATCACCATAGTCACACAACCGAACACAGACACAAAACGCACTTCACTTTCCTTGAAAACACAAATAAATATGATCGGTCTCCATTGCCCCATTTCCATTACCAGATCCCAGGTGGACTCTCCTCACAGTTCCCCCTGCTTCCATGAACTGTAATATGCAACCAACTTTCTAAGAAAGCGCATCTTAGCAGCACAATAAAAGCGAAGAGTCCCCATAGCTCCATTTACCATCAACGCCCCAACCACACTTATTGTCATGTCTGGCAGAGGCTGACTAGCAAATCAAAGTAGTCTATCATCTACATTTTCACCAAGGCAATGAAATGGGGGGAGTCACAAAGAATGGGCAAGTCAAGGGAGTATGAGCAATGTAGGGAAAGCGGATTGGAGTTAAGAGCTAAGAGATGTTGCAAAAGAAGAACGGAAGTCTCAAAGTTATTTGTGAGGTGGATGGGGCATAGAGAATGTGGTGCAAGGGAAGGGCACAGGAGGCTTTTTGGTAAGGAATATAGGGTAAATAAGACAGAGGTACCAATCTGGAAAATAGATAGGCAAACTGAGTTACTGTTGCTGAGATCTTTGTCTAACCTGCAAAACACTGCACCCAGTTGTGGTACTGGCTCAACACCTTCATTATTTTTACGAAGTGATGCATACTTGCATTATGAACATATATTTCAATTAAGACTAGTCTTATGGTTTGTTAGGTTGCTTTAGGATGTGACATAGTGTTTTGACAGCTAGATTTATTAAACAGTGTACTGATGAAGTCTCCTCTGCTGTCAAAGTTTGAAACTGTGGAACCAAGAAGCTAGTGCGAAAATACCCACGTTCCACGACTGACAACTTGACAATGTGATCCTGAGCAAATGACTTTTCAACATTGTACCTTGTTTTAGTCAACTGCCTGTAGGGAAAATCACTCATATGGGCTTACTATCTAAAATGTTACTCCACAAATATTAACCATTTATATAATATGTACTGATGGGGAGGCAGTGTGCCATGTGAGGTTCTTATGCTGTGAGTGGGGGATAAACAGGGTGCCAGGTAAGACATTTGTGTTCTGCAGTAAGAGACACAGGAAGCAAGGTGTGGATCTTTTGCTTTACCAGGGCGGGGCGTGTTTGGCTCTTGAGCGAAGTCAGACACTCTGACTCGACTCTACCAATGAATTCTCTAGCTTCTCCACCTCTTTACATTGGTCTAAAAGTAAAACTAAATATCGGATGCAAGGGTATGCGAGATGTAGCTTGCTGTCAAATTGCGAACTGGGACACAAGGAAACCTGGGCTCAAATCCCAGCTTTTCCATTTCGCCAAATTGTATTATCGTGATGAAATGATTTTATTATGTTTTGTATGTGAGGGAGGATTCCTGGTGCATGGTCTCTTAGAAACCACAAACATAACGGAAAGATATGTTGCATAAAAGAAAAGTAATGTGAATAATGTCTATTATATATACTTCAGAATGTGAAGGTGAGGCAGAGGTTTGCATTGAGCTTAGTTGTTCTGGAAACAGTGGCCACTGCATTTTGGGCTTGGGCCACTGCACCATGGGTCAGAAAATTGTACTTGCCCCCCCGGACAAATGTTGATAGTCCTCCACTGGCAATGTGACAGGTAAGGGGTAGGAGACCATTGTTTCCCTCAAGAAATTGCAAGTTACTTACTGCGGTGACCAACATACTCCTAGTCCATAGTCCCCTTTCCTCCATCTTGTATGGGTGTCCCTTGCAAGGGACGGCAATGGAACCTTTTTCACCCCAAAACATTGTCTTTCCCATTAAATGAAGTTGCGCGCCAGGGGCACAGCCCCATGAGCATGCGCTCCCTTGACCCCCACCCACCGGCGCCACACCTCGGTCCCCTTTGGCACGTCGGCTGTATTAAACTGCCTATGGACGCTACTTATTATTTTGCAGGGGATGGACGGTGGCATGTTTGGAGGAAAGGGGACTATGGACTAGGAGTACGTTAGTCACTACTGTGAGTAACTTGCAATTACTCCTACATCCCATCCCCTTTCATCCATCCTGTATGGGCGATTACCACAGATTGAAACCCTGGGGAGGAGTGTTGCTTTATGTTTTTAGGCGAAGACGTTTTGCAGCACTGCCTGGCCGAAGGCTGCGTCAGCATGCGCACTGGCATCCAAGCTGTAATGCTTGCAGAAGGCTGATGGGGTGGCCCATGTGGTCGCCCTGCCATGGTACATGTCTCGGGTAAGCGACTGCTGCTGCTTTGGCCCTGACAGAGTGAGCGTGTATGTCCGTTGAAAACTCCTTTCACTGCACCCTATAAGCTTCTTGAATGGCTGAGATCATCCATCGAGCTATTGAAGCCTTGGAAGCCTGTCCTCCTGGCTTTGACCCGCCAAAAGTGACAAACAGGGTGATCGACTTGTGAAAATCCTTGGTCCTTTCCAGGTAGAATTTCAAAGCTCTCCTGACATCGAGGCAGTGAAGGACCTTTTCTTCTGCATTAGTGGGATTGGGAAAGAAGACGGGAAGCACAATTTCCTCATTGAGAGCGGAATGATGAGACCACCTTTGGGAGAAAAGCAGGATGAGTGTGCAGCACTACTTTGTCGCAATTAAATGTTGTGTAGGGCCCTGTAGCCACTGGAGGCTGGATCTCGCTAATCCTGCGTACGGAAGTGAGGCCCACTAGAAGCGCTGTCTTCGTTGTGACCAATTTGATATGTATGCCCACCATGGGCTCAAAAGACTTTTGGAGAGCCCAGACCGGGTGCGGGTGCCTGACCGGTGGGTACATCCTTGTCAGCCCCACCAAATGTCTTTTCACCACTGGGTTGGAAGTAGAGAACAAATTCCTTTCAGAGTTTCTGTAGGCGACGATGGCTGCCACGTATGTCTGACATGAATCCACCTTGACCCCTGATTTTGCTAGGTGCGCTGAGAATGGGAGCACCTCGTCCAATCCAGAGAGCACGATAGGGGGTTGGCTCCTTTCGCACTGGCCCAAGATTAGAATCTGGTCCATTTGCTTTTGAATTGCCTGCAGGAAGCACTGCTTCTAGCGCCTTGGATGATAGATTGAGGTGGCTTAGCGTCATCTACTCAGGGACCAGGGAGGGGTGAACCACCGTTCCCCCTTGCCGCATAAGGAAAGGTTCCATTCTTACTGGTAGGGTAACCGGAGGTCGATCCGCCATTTGCAGGAGGTCCGATACCAAGGTCTGGCTGGCCACTGCGGCGCTATTAGAATGAGTCACAGTTGGAGCATTTCTCTGATTTTGCTGATGAACCTGTGAAGGAGAGGGGTTGGTGGGAATGTGTAGGCCCACATTCTGTCCCACTGCATCTATAGTGTGTCCCCCATTGAGCCTAGGCCCACCCCACCCCCATGACACAAACTGCTGACATATCCCGTTGAGCTCTGTCGCAAATAGGTCTATGTGAGGGTGACCCGACATGCTGAAGATGTCCTGAAGGACCTTCTTGTTCAACTGCCACCCGTAATTGCTGGCGCCCAGCCTGCTGAGTCTGTCCGCCTCTAGGTTCGACACCCCTGGGAGATGTACTGCTGAAATCCATATGTTCTGTTCGATAGCCCACTCCTATATGCCGATTGTAAGCTTGCACATGGAGGAGGACCTGGTCCCCCCCACCCCGTTTGTTGAAATAGTACATGCAATTGGAGTTGTCTATCTGAATACAGACCAAACTATTCTTGACCATAAGCAGGAAAGCCTCGAGCGCTAGCCAGGTGGCCATCAACACCAAGCAGTTGATATGCTTCTGCTGTTTCATTTTGGACCACAGACCATGCACCATGCTGCTGTCCAGAGTGGGTCCCCACCCTTGGAGGGAGGAGTCTGTTGTAATGGTATATTCTGGCTTGGGCTGTCTGAATGGTCTGCCTACCATGAGGTTGGTTTCCTGCCTCCACCACCCAAGATCCCGGTGAAGGTAATCTGGTATGGTAACTACTGCCAATTAAGCTCCAGTCTCTTGGCTCCATGAGGTTGAGAAATGTAGCTGCAGTCTAGTCATTTTGAGCATGGTGTGAGGCACCGCGAGGAGACAATCGGCCATTATCCCCAACAGGTGTTGATACCACCATGCTGTGGTTACAGTTCTGCTGAATAAGTGTCCTGTGGCCGCAGTGATTGCGGTCACTTTTTCCCTTGTGGAGGAATATCCTATGTCTCTGTGTGTCCCACAAAAGTCCTAAGAACACTAGGGTGTGTGTAGGCTGTAAATGAGACTTCTGGGAGTTGATTGAGAAGCGCAAGTCATACAGTGTGCTAATTCGTTTGGAGGTTGTGCTCCTGGCCTGCTCTGGCGACTGTGCTCTGACTAGCCAGTCGTCGAGGTATGGGTAAACATGGTGGCCATCTGCCCTTAGCAGCGCAGCCACTGCGTTCATAAGCCTCATAAAATCCCTTAGTGCTGAGTTAAGTCAAAGGGTAGTACTTTGTATTGAAAGTCCTTTCCCATGATCTGAAATCTGAGCAACGAACAATGAGGCTGCCATATTTTGGTACATGTAAGTAAGCGTCTTTGAGATCCAGGGAGCACGCCCAGTCTCCCCCACACAGCGACTGCGCCATCAGAGCTTGCATAACTATTTTGAACTTCTGCAAGGGCAGGCAGGTACATGTTTAAGAAGGATAGATCTAGGACCACTAGAACGCCTGCCTGGTTCTTCTTTCGAATAGTGAAGATGCAGGAATAAAATCCCAACCCTTGCTGGGGGATTGGAACTTTCTCCACCGCCTGACTTGTGCTAAGGGAAGACGGAAGCCCTGAGAGACTATCTATACCACCCATGGGTCCCGAAACAGAGTCAGCCAGTACTGGCTGCGGAGGGCTAGCCTGCCTACCACTGGGGTGCTGTGGATTTCAAGCACCTTATCATTGTTTCTTTGGCTCGAGGCAGGGGTTTGTGAGGGGGTCCGAAAGAACCCCTTATTTGATGACTTGTGTTGGTCTGCTGATATTGACTGGGAGACCGGTCGGGTTGCCTTGTTCTGTGGTCCTGGAAACCTCGGTAGCCGCCGAACGTCCAACCCCTACCTGTTTGAGCCTGCCTAAAGCTCTTGGCTGCTGGCTTTGTAAGAATGGCCAGTGATTTGGTGGTCTGGGAGCTGCTTTTCTTTTTGTCAAGCTTTTTGTCTGTGGTGGAAGGAAACAATTCACCCCCCTTCACCCCCCTTCAAATGGAAGATCGAGGATCCTCTCTTGGACATCAGGGTTGAATCTTGGGACTCTTAGCCAGGCTGTGCCCCTCATGTCCGTTGCCACACAGATAGTTCTACCTGCCATATCAATGTCTGCTACAGTGGTCTCCTGGTCACTTTGGGTATCTCCACTGCATGGTGCTGTCGGAAGCAGCCTCCCCCTTTGCGTGACTTCGCGTTACTGTGCTTCGTTTCGTTACGCTGCTGCTATTGTGGGTGGATGTGCGGCTTGACACAGTTCTGCCTTTCGAGCACTTTGAGCTCAGTGTATCGTGCTCAGGCTTTCCCAGGGGCTGCTTCACTGGAAACAGACGTCTCGGTCGGCTGCCGACTCCCGCTGTTTGCGGTCGTCATTCCATGGTCCGTGGCCCCTAAAACGAAGGGTTTCCCTCCGTGCTCACGGATTGACGGTGCTAGTCCGCCCGCCGCGGCCGCCGCTTGCTGCTGCTTTGCATTCTCCGGATGACAGCTGGTGAGAGGGGGAAGAGCCGGGAGACGTGTGCCGTGAATAGCAGCCAGTGTGCAGTGCATGAATGGTGCTTGAACTGCACATGTTGAACTGCGCTGCGCTGAGCGGCAACTGCTGAGTGGATCTGCAGGGCCTTGTCCACAGCGGACCATTGGTCTCTGGATCTGAGCAGAGGGGCACTTTATTGATATTCTGCGGTCTATTTTATGATCTATTTACGGTTTATTTCGCTGCGGGCAATTATTGAGAGGCGCTATACACCGTCTCTGAGGTGGGCATTGGGTGCCAAGATGGGCTATTGAAGTCTGTGAGTCCCTACCCTGCTGTTTGCTCTCTTTTTTTTGTTTTTTTGGCTGTGAGCATATATATGAGTGCGCATATACATTTTTTGAGCACCACTGAAGGCATAAAGTAGCAGGCTGATACCTAGAGTATCGGTCCACCAAATCCCCTCCCTTAATAAAGAGCCGACACTCAGTGAGAAGTTGGGGCCAGGAGACTGCTGGGACTTGTTCCCTTTGATCCTGACCACCGACACATTGAGGAGTCGGTGGGGACTGGTTTCTTTTTGATCTTGCATCCTGCCGTAAATAGGCAACAGTGGACCGTATACTTACGGATACTGACCTGCGGCACAATCAAGGTGTAGAGGACCAGTATTGGTGTAAACTTGAATGCCTCCAATGAAGAGATCTACACAGCTCAAGTATAATCTTAGAAGAACTAAGGGTAGTGAGAAAGTAAAGAGCCCTCCGAGTAATGATACAGTACGGGTAAAACCCAAGAAGAACGCTATTGCGGCTGACCAGGGCATGATTACTGAGTTTTTTCCACAAAACCCTCTCCCTGAAACCAACTCTACTACTATTGAGGAGGTTATTGCTCCAATGCCACAAAACGCTGGTTCTCTATGTGCCTCAAACTATAACAATTCATTACTGGAACTATGTCTAAACATACAAAGAAATATGACACCAGCACCAGGATCATTGCCTATTCTCATTGACAGTACCCAAGCTAACAAGCAAGGAAATACTTCATATGAAACTCCTACCCAGTGGGATCAATGGGCAGATTGTCAGTATCTCCGAACCTGGCGATGGCTTCTATGGAAGATAGCCCTGAAGTAGAAAGCGAATGTTTAGCCAATACCTATCCAGGGGCGGCTGAGATTCCTGAGATTCAGTCCTCAGTCGCATCCCTGCAGTTTGCCCTTAAAATTCTACTGAAAATGTCTGGGCGAATTCTGGATAATACCAATGCTCTAACTTTAGATATGGCCAAAAGGGAGAAAGCTCGACAGAATTGCTGACGTTGATTGTTCAGCAGATTCCAACCTCTCAGAAGCTATCCATCTGGTCGAAGAAATTGAAGATCAGCAATCTGAGGAACAACAAATTCCGGGGTTAGAGGCTGACAATGAAACCATTGAACCTTTCTTCTCCCATAAGCAACGAAGAATGGCTAGGAGGGCGGTTGACAATAAAAGAGCCAAAGTAATGGCTCCTTCCAGATCCGGCAAGGAATCCACTGGGCTTCTCTCAAAGAAAGCCAAAAAAGAGCGGCCAGAGCGAGGAAAAGGAGGAACTGTGGAGAGGGTAGCCTGACCAGCTGGTTAATTCTGGAACGGGAAAAAATGAATGAGCTTGACGAGGAGGAGGGTAAACTGAAGGGAAACAACGTGAGCGACGATGAAGAGACTTCAGAGGTGGAGTGCCTCGACAGAATAGCCGAGCCACTGGCTTCTACAACTAATATAATCCATCCAATTGAGCCTAAAGCTGCCACGGAAGGAAATCGAACATGTTTGATAAAGAACTTATACTTAAGTAAAGAGCCAAAATGGCTCTCTCGCTCTGAACTGTTATCTAGACTGAGCTACGTACCGCAACTGAGGGTTCTCAAGTCAGACGATTTTCAATTCGTGTAACCATTAAAAGGCCCAAATCTCCAGGTCACAGCGCTCCATTGCAAGTTTCTTTCAACTGCGCAATTGCTAAGGAACTATAAAATGGAATTGAAAGCAGTTGATGTGGAGGTTGATGCGGACTTGAAGGATGTTGACACAAACTACCTGCCTAAAAAGGAAGATTTACCAGATGAGCCCAGTGCCTACCCTAACCTCCCCCTCAAGGGAAGAACGTGGAAGTTTCGGACATCCAACAAGTATTAAAATGGCTGGCTGACTCATTACCTGGAGTGCTGCTAAAACATTGAGATATTTCAATTTTGTCATGGAATTGCAGGGGCTTCGCTCACTTGCTGTCATCAGAGGGCTCTACAAAAATCTTGGATAAACACAGCTGTTTCTGTTTGCAAGAAACCTGGGCTATGGATCCATTGATTTTAGATGGTTTTGTCACTTACCTAATGGCAGCAAAAAAAGGCGCTAAGGGTAGACCCTATGGTGGCCTTATCACGGGGGTAGTTAACACCTTTGGTTCAAAACTAGTAGAAACCCAATGTACTAGCAATATGTTGGCGGTTGAAGTCTGCTATGACAATGAGGCAGGAAAGGATCATTTCCTACTAGTCAGCCTTTATAACCCCCCTGGTGCAGTACTTGGAGAACAACTGCAGGAGGCTCTTCATGACTTATTGGCTACCTGGTTGTTAAAACTCTGTAATAATGGGGTAATAGTGGTTGGCGATTTTAACTGCCACATGACTGGGATGAGAGGGAAGGCCCATAACCCAAAGCTAAAATCTAATATCTGTATGCAACATACTAAATATAGTGATTTGGAAGGCCGAGGATGTGAACATTTATTTCACCTATGGGACTTTGAAATGGTCAATGGTAAAACCATTAGTGATTATCCAGGACGCAATACTTGGTCTAATGGAACCTCCTGCAGCACCTTAGATTACATCTTTGTGTGCCCTAGAATGTATGAGACGGTGGATGACATGCAAGTAATTTCTAACGAATGGAGTGACCATGCCACACTTACGTGCAAATTGAAAATTAGGGTAATAGACCCCCTACCATCAATATGGGTAACATAAAATCAAACAAAGCTGGCTCCCGGATCAGCTGGTCCGATAAAAACATAGCACATGCCGTAGCAGCTCTGACTAATGATAATCTACTATTTCTACCTAATTTTGGGGAGATGTCGATCAACGCCATTGAAAATTGGATTTATTCTTTTGTTGAGACTCATGCAGCTAGTCGTATAGGAGTTATGACTAGATGGGGGGGAAAAAAGACACCTTTTGATATAATGATTAGAGATGCTAAGAGAGAGTGTGGGACAGATCTTCGGCTTGCTAAGAGAAAAATATGTGATATCGACCAGTATTATATTAAGGTAAGGAGTGTTAAAAATAGATACAGAGCCATTATTAAGACCAAAAGTAAATCTGATAAAATTTTGTCTTGGCAAAAGCTGGTAAATACGATCTGCTCTGGTAACACCGTAATATATGGTCTTTGCTGGGCGAAGCACGGAGCACTGTACAAGGCCCATTAGTCAACCCTATCAAGGCCGAAACATGGATAGCATTCCTTGAAAATCGTAATTGCAAGGAAGCTACGGAGGAATCAAGTCTATTGACCAATAAGCCATTAATTCCGCCTATCAACCCTTCCTATAAAAAGGTGACAAATATGATCATGGAATTAAAATCCTCACGTGCCCCGGGCCCTAATGGACTCGCAAATATTGTGATCAAGTCTCAACCTGAATTCTGGGCATCATTACTAGTTATTCTGTTTAAAAAGATCTTAAATGAGGGGAAAATACCTAGGTCCTGGCAAACAGCGGTTCTTATACCAGTCTTTAAAAAGGGCAATTGAGCGGACCCCAGTAATTATAGACTCGTTTCAATGTTAGATGTCACAGGGAAGATATTTGCCTCACTCTTATTAAAGGAGCTACAGTTCTGGGTAGAGCAAGCCGATATACTCTGCACATTTCAGAGTGGTTTTAGGCAGGGTTATTCTACGGCATATAACATCATGGTTATGGACTTCCTAAGGACAGGAGCTAGGTCAGGGGGACAGCCCCCATTATATGACTTTTACATATACTTCTCTGCAGCATTCGATTCCATCCCCAGAGATGGTCTGTGGCAGAAGTTAAAATCTATGGGCTGCCCAGAGGGCCTGATTTATTATCTTAGACTACTCCATCAGAACACCTCTGTAAAATTAAAACTGGACCAGGAAGGTCATACCACCAGAAATGTGCTCCAAAATAGAGGGGTTAAACAAGGTTGTGTAACGGCTCCCTTAATATATAATCTATATGTACACGACATCCCCGTGGCCATTAGAGCTGCGATTAACTGTCCACCTAAAATAAGAGATTCCATCTGTCCTTGCCTATAGAGACGATCTGGTAATACTTGATCACACCATTAGTGGGCTACGTACATCGGCCCTTTTCTTGTGGGAATACGCCGAGAGAAATGGCCTTAAAATTAATTTGGAAAAAACTAAGGCCATGAGATTTACCAAAAAGAATACCTCTCGGGTCCAGCTGAGAGTGGGCCTTGATACCATTGCCTATATTCCTTATGATCGTTATTTAGGGGTTGAACTTGAGAACATCGGGGACTATGGAACTTGTAAACAGTCGCGTATATTAAGAGCGGCACAATTGACCGCCTTGTTCCACAGATTCACAGTAAAACAGGGGGGTTTTACTATTTGGGGCACACGTCAACTTTATGTCCAAGTACTGTCCCCCATGATCAATTATGGTCTGGAAGCTCTCCTTAGTACTGACTTGAAATGGCTACAGGCGATAGAAGGAAAATTTTGGCGCTCGATCTTAGGTCTACCACCAGGAATTCCCATGGCAATAATAAGATTAGAACTGGGATTGATCTCGCTGAAAGCTCAAGTTTTAAAAAAGCGAGCCTTACTCTATCTGAGAATGAGTGGTGAAACAAGTAATGGGCTGCTAAAGACCGCCTATCAAGAGATCGCTAAGGAGAACCCTACATGTCCTATGAAAGAGCAAATGTCCAAACTGCTGACGGCCATTGGGTGGCAAACCCGGGTGGTAGAATTACTGAGGAAGTCCAGAGGGCCCTGGGTAAACGTATAGATATCTGGAAATGGCTTGAGAACTACGCCCATCTCCGGAAACTGAAATGTTATCAGTTTGTCCAGTACAGACTTTACAACTTTAAAAAACCTCAGAGCTACCTTAATCTGTGCCCCGATGTGAGACTTAGACGTTTTATCTTACTTCTAAGGCTTGGACAACTACCCACATTAATGATCACCAGGAGAAGAGATAGGATCGCTCCTGAACTACGACTTTGCCGTTTATGTAAGGAAACAAATCAGTATGAGACGGCCAGACACTTGTTGACTGAATGCCACCAGATGTTAAGCGCCATAAACCTCGGTTTAGGCAATTTTGTACACAATCATGGACACATCAAAGAGGAATTATTTTGGCATCATTGCATTAACTCCAACAGCATGAGACTTTTGATGGCATTGTATAACATTTGGCTGAAGGTGGCAATAAGTCTTGATATAACCATATAGGAGGACATAAAGATGACTTATCGAACAATTACTGTTTAAGCCTAACTGACCCCGGCATTTTTCGTGGGCGTGCATCTAAGCAAAAACTATCATAATGGCAAATCAGTATTGCCAGGCTAACTATATGCTGGTAGCTCGCCCTGAAGATTAGCTGCTATTATGAGGCAATATATGCTTATTTTGTTTAAACCGTAATTATTGTTCTCTCAAAGTTATGAGATGATGACATGATGGTTTGATTGTTTAGGGAATTTAATGTTAAATTGTTATGTATTCTCTTTTTAAGATAATATTTTTTTTTTACTCTGTATATGAGTTTTATTTTTACGTAAAAGTTGTATTAATGTGTAAAGCTTCAATGTAAACTATATCACAAATATTAAACAGTGGTCTCCATAATATCTTGTGCCACTATTTTGGCTTCTGTCAAGCCAGTCTTAAAAAGAGGTTTGCTTGTGGGGTTGAATGTCCGGAAGGACGGCTATGATTTTCTGCCATAGCCTTTGATTCACTGCGGCCAAGATGTCGTTGGCATTGGCCTGCCTAAGGTGAAGACCAGTGTTCGAGAAGACCTTTTTGCCATAGGCCTCTACGATCTTTTCCTCCTGGCCCCAGAGTGCCGAAGTGGATGTGTTGGTAGAAGATGCCTGGGGTTTGGTGCACATGGACGCTGTCGCTATGACAGGTGATAGAGGCTGAGGGTGCACTGATAAAACTAGTGAAACACCCTCCACTTGCCATTCAGCTTTTTGTTGCGTGGAGTGTGGCTTGGTGCGTCCCTTTTTAGCAAGGGTCTCCATGTCCTTTTGCAGAGGTGTGCCTGATCTGGTGTCTGTGCAGATGGTGAGGGCCTCTGCCAAGACCCCTGCTTCCGGGTGCTCCTTATGGGGCTAGGGAATGTCCAGGTAATCAGACAGTCCGGTGATCCTGACGTTCTCACAGAGGAAGGGGTGTCTAGCTCTTCTTCATCCGTGTCCCGCTGGCACCCCGTGTCTGGATGGTCTGTGGGGTCCGATGGCGGTGTGCTACCTGGCAGCGCAGTGACAGCTGGGGGTGGAGGCAATGCAGGGCTGACCGGTGTGGTCGGTGGAGTTGGTTGCGGGAGTATTGTGCTTCCACTTAGAGCTTGTGGCTGAACTGGTGCTGGTTGTGGGGGATGGGGGGGCATGGCAGGGAGCATGTCATGTATGATGCACTTAAGGTTGCTTCCCATTTGTGGAGGCCGCATAAGTGTTAGGAATTTGTCGAAGAAGTGCTCCTCACAGGCTGGTTGAGTGCGTTCCTGCTCAAGTACCTGCGTAGGCAGATTGATGTACGCCTGTTGTCTACCCCTGCTGTGTCTGTCGTAAGTGTACAACCCTCTGTGTAGCGCATTGGTCCCTCTGTGGTCGGATAGGTATTGCACCATGTGACCTGTGGGGTGGACATTTTGGACCATTCTGCTGTGGCAGTGATTTCCAGCGTTGGGATTCTGTGGATAGGTGTGCATCTAGTCTGGGTGCCATTTTGTCCGCATGGGCAGCCATTTTGTCCGACGCCGCTCCACGTGCATCTGTGTCTGTACTGGGCCCCAGTTTGGCCTGCTTGCTTGGACGCATAGGCATGGCCGCTCCCTGCACCTCAGGTGGAGGTCTGGTAGGCTGTTAGCCCTGGGCCATGGAGCAGGTAATGCTGCCTGCAGTGCATACAGGTGCCCTCTCAGGCTAGGAATGGTGATCGAGCAGTGCCTCTCAGGACCTATCCCAGTGTTTAAGCCGTTAGGCTCCTTGACGATGGGACCAGGAGGATCTTTAGATCGCTCTGAAGTTAGGCCAGTAGCTGCCTGAGCACCGGCACCCTTGTCAACTGAGGTAGAGCCAGATTGGCCCCTCCCGCTAGCAGGCTACAGTGGGAAGGAGTCGCCCCCTGCAAGGTGCTTTAGAGAACAATACCCTCCAGCACACCAGCCGATTCTTAAGGGACTGTTAAGATGGATTTCTGAACTCTGTCCTGGACGGGCAGAGATTCAGAAGGCCAGCCTAGTTTCTTGGAACAGGGTAACCTCCGGACAAGCCAGACCAATCAGGGTAGCGATTGCGGCGGTCAAGACTAGGTCTCAAGAGGGGTGAGGGTGACTGGAAGCCCGCAATGAGCACACAAAGCAAGGACACTTACAAATTACTCCAAGCAGGTGTTATATTAAAAATATAGACACATTTATTACAAGGCCTTTGTAACATTGACCATAGCGAGAAATCACAATAAAACTCAAGTAAACCAACACATAGCAATCAAATCAAATATATATACAAATACAAACGAGTCTAACGAGTTAGACGCACGGAATGTGTAGACCACCTAGATGGGGAGGAAAACAGGCAGTGCGAATAATAATTAGACCCAGTCCGCCTTCAACGGCACCTAACTAAAAGGAACTCTAAGCCCTACGAAGAGTGGAGCCTTGTGCTCAAAAGTACCTGCACACACTGGTGCCAACGGGCAAAGGGGAGTCTCTTCAAGGGAATCAGGCAGTTTAGTTCGATGAACAAATGAAGATGAACAGAGCTCCGCGACTCAAGCGCAGCCTCCACTGGGGGCAGAAGCAGAGCGCAAGTACGGAAAGGTGTGCTGTTAGACACAGCGGGGAAAAGCTATGGGCTACTGCAGGAGGGCGACCCGTTCCTAGCGAGGCTACTCACCAGTCCCCGATGCAGGCAGACCCAGGCTTCTCCGCGTCAGTTTCAGTGCTGGCAGGTTCAGGTACGAGCAGGGGACGTCTCGGCGTTGTGTAGATTCTGCAGCAGCAGAATTTGAGTTGAGGATGTCCCAAACGCAGTGAACCCGCACATTTTGTCACCACAGCAGGGCAACGGAGCGGCCGTGTGCATTTCAGCCAAATGTACACTACTCACTTCAGACCTGGGAATGCCAAGTGTACGAATCGTGTGAGAGTGACAAGGACTCGTAATACAACACAACCTGACGGCGGTTACAGAGCAAGACTCCTGGGTAGGCTGGTCAGTCTGCTGGATGGCCTAGAGACACTTCCGAAGGCTTACGTGGTGCAGGAGATGGTGAAGATGCCAAGAATAGTTGTTCCCACTATTCCAAGGGGTCGAAGTACCAGTACAGGCCTTCTCGTTCGATCAGAGGTAGAAAGGGTTTCACAAAGCGACAGCAGTGCAGAGGAGCAGTCCTTCAGCGGGTCACCAGCGATTCCTCGGTTCAGCCTCGTAGTTGCAGGATACTTGGCTCCTGTATTCCTTCGTTCGTGAGAACTCAGGAGATCGACATGGTAGTGGTGTTTCCAGCCCCCTCTTATCCACGGTTCCCTTCGTGCCAAAACAGAGGGGACCCAATGGGAGATCTGCTCACAAAACACTCACACCATACGTGGACCTATCACGGACCACGGTGCTCCCAGGTATTCACGACACACTAGACTCTCTGGCACCCAGGATGTGTATTGGGACCAGACATCCCAGCCAACATCCTGGAGCACACACAACACCTGTAGAAGCCCGCAAAAGCATCTGTGTTTCGTGGGAAAGTACATGCCCAAATAAGGAAGGCCCCGGGTCGGCTCGACCTGGGGAAGGTGAAGGGGGCAAGATGGTCAGCGGGCAGGACAAAGAGCCTCGTGGTCTGGCCATTTCGGAAGCCAGGCCACCATTTTGGGCCAAGCGCGAGAAACGCGCTTAAACGCCAAAAGGAGCTCAAAAACACAAAGAAACGATCGCCGCCACCAGTTCCGTCCGTGATTCACTTGCACCGTTCATTAACAATCCAAAGAGAGTATCTAGGGCATGTAGAAGACTAGAGACCCAAGAGAGCAGTAACTTAGCTTATAGTGCCCTCTTGTGCCATGTTGCGCGAAAGCTGCAACATGATAAAAGAACTACGGAAAACAACGTTTCCCGGTACTGACTGTCTTAAGGGCATATCAGTTTCCCCGTAAGAATGGAGTGAAAGCCCAGAGGAGTGCCGCAGAAGGCTGTACTTCTCTGGCAAAGTCTAGATCCTGGTGAAAACAACAGCAAAAAGTTTAGGGGTTGCCACATGGAAGGAAAATGAACCCATAATTAAGAATCTTTCCTAACAGGGACCGAGGAGTAAACGTGTTGCACGCTGAGTAGCCGTCCCATCCGTGGTCCTCACCAAGGCACCAGAGGCAGAGGGTATGCAGGCCCGATGTGGGAAACGAACCGTCGCAAGACGGGCACCTGCTGAAGTTCGCCACAGCCGACATGCACCGTGAACGGACAGGGCACCTGTAGATGGTGTACTATAGAATTAGAAGATAGTATTAGAAAAGAAAAGTATTGAAAAAAAGGGAAAAACGCGTGGAATTACGTGACATGGAGACCACGAGCGTGGGTGAAGTCAGTCCCCCCCTGTCGACACGGAAAAGAGGACCGAGGTGTGGCGCCGGTGGGTGAGTTCAAGGGAGGACAGAGGAAAGGAAACGGGACGTAGAAGTATGATCAGTGCACAAGAGCTGTGGCATAAACAGACACATCCCCTTAGCTAAGGTAGATACAAAATAAACAAGGTTGAATAATGAAATACCAGGGCTAGTATTGTCTTTAAACGGTATGTGAACATCATTGTCTATTCTGCATAGGATAGCCATTACCTCCAAGTACCTCTTCCTCATCCAATTACTTACGTGTGAGGTACCTTGCCTCTCTCAAGGAACACTTCAACTAGTTTTATTTTCTTATTCGTCCAGCCCGCCAACTCCCTTAAGGGCATATAGTTCCCTGGTAGTCGACGCCACACCAGTTTCAAATATGTATTGCCTCTGGCAGGGACAATGGCAGGGTCGCTGCCACTTCTTCTTGCCTGGCTGGAAAAGGGTGAGCAACAATTTAGGGCCATGGGTACTTAGAACTCGCTGCAGAGCTAAGAGTTTCCCTGCCCCCAGGCATTTGCTCCTGGAGGTTCTGCGAAGCAAGGGCCAGCCAGTTCAGCAGTTGGCGTTTGAAATTTCTGGCACCCATACCAAGCAACGGGCTCAGAGTTGAAGGCTTTGTAGCCGGCAAGACATGGACCCGCAGAGCGTTGGCCCCAGGTATGGGTAAGGAGAGGGGGAATGCTGTGTGTAGTTGCCTAGCACCACTCACACAGCATAGTTGCGAGCAGAGGGGGGTTGCTAGGTAACCCTCCATGCGCATGTCCCATGCCTACCCAGATGCATCCTTATCCATTTAAGCCAAAGCAGGAAACCAGTTAAGATATTACCCATGGTGGTGTATTGTTGAGATATTGTCCTCCTTGACGGCATACTCCAGTTTCATTATGGGGAAACGCACAGGGAAAAGGCGCCACTTAGAAGATGGCACCTACTCTTCTGCTACTTCTCCTTTCAGGTTGCATGAGAGGATCTCAGAGGAACGCATGCTGAAGATTTGTAAAAGGGCCTAAACACAAAATTGACACAATATTTCCTCTACACATAAATAGGAGCTAAAATAGACGAATATGAAACACACTCAATCTGGAGGAAGTTAAAGCATGAGTCAGTAACATGAATATTAACTTTCTTGTGAATATTCCATTAGATGAAATCACATTTGGGAATGTAGATCTCCTAATGAAATTTGAGATGTTGATCTCTAAAATAGTCTCTTGTCCCTCTGGCAAGTGGGAACATCTCAAAAGGAACATGGCAGTTAACAAAATAGACCACAGAAGACGCTTTGATAAAGAAATCAGTATGGAGAACATGTCCTTAAGATGCAATCGAAGAACAAATGCCCAAAGAATAATTAGGGCGTAGGACTTGGCTATTGCTAATAAAGCTGCAAACGTTACCAACCAGAGATGGGTGATAAGCCATCTCAGTGAAAAAGTCAGAAATATATGGCTATTTCTGGCTCTGCCCTCATTCAATAAGCACTCCCGCTTGTCAATGGTATGTCTAAAGGGGAATAGATTAAACACATTAGCAACATGCTCATTACACTTGAGTCCTCTAGTATTTAC
The DNA here is from genome assembly GCF_040938575.1 of Ambystoma mexicanum. Taxonomy (NCBI): domain Eukaryota; kingdom Metazoa; phylum Chordata; class Amphibia; order Caudata; family Ambystomatidae; genus Ambystoma; species Ambystoma mexicanum. The sequence goes on from NC_090939.1 coordinate 944,613,875, forward strand.
TCACACTAAATATCATGTGGAGTTATGATCTACAGGAGGAAGAGGTAGAATCTATCATCAAAGGCACAACAATCTGAAGAGCTCCAGGATATGATGGCCTGTGTAACGATTTACTACATATATTTAAAAACCGTGCCTTTGGGCCAAAATCATACATCAGGTACTCATTATTAGCAAAACAGATACAATACCCGATTTGTGGACAAATGGCATCCTAATTTGCTTTTTTAAGAAAAAGACTAACATAGTAACCCTGGTCACTACAGAATACTATCTATGCTACATACACCCGCCAAAATCTTTGCAAGAGTCTTGTTAAACAACTTAATCACTTGGATCCGGGAAAATTAAATCATACCCATTAACCAAACTGGCTTAAAAAAAATACCATCTCCTTATATAATCTCTCAACCTTTGTTACAGTGATTCAGTCGCCTTGGAAAATCAGTTTGTGTCGATTGTAGATTTTAGCTCGGCATTCAACAGTTTGTAGAGATTTACCCAGGGAAAAAACATTTACTGTGGGGCATCCCGAAAGGATTTCTGAAGAGAAGCATTGTGCCATATTCTAACAGAAGGGTCATAATTTAATTGAACAGAGAGGGGGCCGTCTCAGAGTCCCAACCTCCAATGGATTAAAATGGGTGCATACTGGCACCCATCCTGTTCAATCTTTATTTGGCTGACCTAACATTCGCCCTTAGATCTACAAAAACACCTCCCACCCCTCCGCCAAACTTTGCAGTCACTATACAATGCTTGGACTATGCAGATGACTTGACTTTTTTTGACTGTACGCCCAGGGGGCTACAAGCTCAATTAACTTTACTTGGGGCATAGGCTACTTTAAATACGTTCAAGATAAACAAGACCAAAAAAAAACTCATGGCTTTTTATCCAGGGAAAACATGTCCATGTAAAGGTTACAAATGGACTGTGGACGACTGTCCCATTGAAACAGTTGCGGTTCTGGAGCTGCGGTCCGGAAAATAGTTCAAATAGCCTGGCAATTTATGAAGGGCCCTTATTTCAGTTTCGCACTTAAGATGACGTTTATATTTGGTTTGCTCATCCACGGTTTTAATCCAGTCATTTGTCTGTACTTTGCGTTTAGCATACTGTGGTCTGTTAATCATCATTTCTTCAGAAATTTCTTCGGTATGCATTTTCTGTTTAATGTCCGAGGTCCACTTAGAGAGGGCTGTGATTTGAAACGCCAGTTTCTTGTCTTTAAGAATTTCCAACGCTGGTATTTTATCCCGTGAAATTATTTTTCTAAGAAGAGCCATTTGTTTCCAAAGCACTATCGATTGGATAGTTTGAATAGCTAATTCGTAACAAATTCTTGGCATTGGAAATGATTTTGGAAGAGATAGTGTTTTCCTCCAAAATAATGCCTCGTATCAGGGCCAATTTAATGTTTGCTGATTAATCAGTGATTCACTGGCATACGTCAAGATCGGGATCACTTTTTGCTTATAGAGAGCAATTGTAGCTTTTATTGAATACATTCCGAATTTTCGATGAAAAAAACGACCTTGCCTTGCAAGAGATCTGGCTTTACCCTCAATATGATCTTTCCATTCTTGTTTGTTTGAGGAGGGGTTAATCATTACTCCCAGATATTTGATTGCCCTGGTTTCCACAATCTGTTCGCTTTCTAGGAGTATCTTTAAGTTGTGTTGGTTTTTATTTTTTTGAGAGGAAAGTTTCATTACCTTAGTTTTGTTAATGTTTATTAACAACTCATTTCCCATCATGTAGATTTTTTGAAGACCTATTATGGTTTTATCTATGATGATGCTATCATCGGCATAGATTAAGGTTTGAATTGGCTCATTGTTGATCTTTGGAGGATTAGCCGTTGTGTTTTGGATCTGTTCTCCGAAGACACTGTATAAGCAAGCTGCCAAGGGACACCAATGCTACAAGCCGTTCCAGGTAGAAATTGGTTTTGTGACCATACCGTCATTGGTTAATCGGACTTTAACAGAGGTATTAGAATGAAGTTGTTTTATTGGGTTCAGGATGGAGAGTGGACAGCCCCAGGCTGTTAGTTTAGTCCACAGTCTTTGTCTGTTGACAGAGTCGAATGCCATCTTTAAGCCTATAAAGATGGCATACACCTGTTTCTTGGTTATTGCTTCATATTTTAACATGTTCAAGAGTAATAGATTGACATTGGTTCCGATTTTCTTAATAAAACCAGTTTGTCTTTTTTGCTGCTTCCGGTTTTCCTCTGTCCAGGTGTTAAGCTTTTTTACGAGATAGCCAGAAAACAGTTTCCCTAGGGGATCTAGCAGCGCTATAGGTCTGTATTTTACAGTATTTTTACGACCTACAACTTTAAAAATTGGTATCAGGGTAGCCATTGTCCAAGTGCGAGGAATTTCCTTTGTCTTTCCGATTAGATGAAGTAGTTGGGTAAAGAAGGTCGGCCATTCGTCTGCTGCTGCCTCTAGTTCAGCATTGGAGAGCCCATCAGGACCAGGGGCTCGCGAAGGGTTCAGGGCCATGATGGTATTTCTCAACTCTTCATAATTCCAGTTAAGATTCCAAGAATCGTCTTCTTTTTCCAACTTGCATGTCGCAATGTCAGTGTTTGACTTAAAGAGCGTGGTGAAGTGGTTGATCCATGTCTGCGCTTCAACTTCTTGAATCATATGGGAGGCTTTCGATGAGTTATTCAGAAATGACCAGAGTTGTCTTGCATTTTTCTGTTTGAGCGCAGCTAACATCGCTTCTGCTTCATTTTGCTGCATTATGGCTTTAATTGCTTTGATTGAATTTGAATATTTCTGTTTTTCTTTTTTTATTTTAACTTCAAAGGCAGGTTCTTTTTTTTTATTGTCGTATTGGTTTTTGAAGAGATTTTTTCTTCAGCTTGATATCTAAATTGAACTGATGCATGTGATTATGTTTTGCTGTGTTGTTGGTCCTAGACTGTGGTTGATGGTATTTTTCGAGGACCCAGTCATAATTCAATTTTAGTTGATCTTGAAGCGACAACCTTTCAAAGGTTGATGTTAGGCTAGATATCTGATGAGCCTTGATTCAGAGTTTATTCAAGCCAAATTGATATTTGATGATGATCGCTGGTAGACTGCGGAACATTAGCAGTAGATATGAATAGGTTCCGTATGCCTTCTGAAACAAAAATATAGTCAATAATAGATGTTGATTTTTCTTGTGACCAGGTTGGCAGAGGGAGACCTTTATTATTCAAAGGAAGGTCGATCAAGGATATGTCACGAATGGTCAGTTCTTTTACTCATTTTCTGGCTCTAGATGACAGAGCCTGGGGATCGAATTTTAGTCCTTCCCTACTGAATAGGTGCATGTTGAAGTCTACGGCTATGATGTATTCTACTTGGTTGTTGGCGTAGGCTATGGTGTCGATTTCATCACATATTGAATCAATACATTTGTTATCATTCATTGCAGTCGGATTCCAGTAGATGTTAAAGATGGTTAAATCGGTGGTTTCTGAGCAATGATCTAAATCATTAGTGAAGGTTGGGATACGTATGGTGATGTATTGCGCCCAGGAGGGAATATTCTTCCTTGATATTATGGACCATGAAGGAGTAATTTTCATTAAGATCAACATTCCTGACGTAGGTCTGCCTTGTTGAGAAATAATTACAGGATTCATCAGAGTTATAAATCCTTCACATATTATGTCCTTATTCAATCAGGTTCCCTGTAAACAAATAATGTCTACTTCTGCAAGAGCGGCTGATCCTTCATCAAGGAGGTGTTTGGGGCCTCTGGTATTCCATGAGCAAAGCGATGTTTTACTCGATTGAGCGGTTATATCTGTTGATTGTTATAAGTATGTCTTCCTACAATGACTCCTTTGTTCAGCTTGCTTGTTAGATTTTGTTTCGCATTGAGAGTTCCGTTGGGGGGGTCCATTGCAGGTCACGCCATATTTCCTGTCTCTTCAAGGCATCATATGTGTGTGGCTGTAAAGTTTTTCTGTTGGTATCTCTAGATTTCAGAACCATGTCTTTATCATTTTTCTGAGAGTCATAGACTGATGGTTGGTTCAACAGCTTGTTGCGATATGAGGCAAATGTTGTTGATTTGGTGGCTAATTATTTTTCAGCCATTAGTCATGATACAAGGATCTTTTCAGCAACAAAACCCAACGTCCCTAATTGGATCGTGGTAGATAAGACCTGGTGCATTATTTCTTCACTGTAAAAGTCGATATGTGCTATTTCCATCTGTCGTTTATTGGGAAAATGAATTACCTCAATATCCCTGGAACGCATATGGGTCAATTGTGGAACTGCATTGAATAAACGCAGAACATTGGCTCTATTCAAAATGACAGGTTCATCAGTGTTTGTCGCGGTTGGAGCTAGAGCTACTCTAAAAGCGAAGGATGCTTTCATTGGATTGAGGAAAGTTGGTCTGGTAAGTGGTGGGTCTGTTTGATCAGATTGGCTAGCATTATGCTTAGGCCTCCTATTCATTTCTGGAGACGACGAGACTTCTTCATTTGACACGTCTGAGTATCCCAAAGAGAATTCATTTGCTGGGTCCTGGTTAATTGAGCTCATCTGGTCGGATTCATAATATGATTCATGGTATTCATCAAGCACAATCAATATGTTAACTTGTGAGTGTGTAGAAATAGAGTCATCATCAGTAGTGATATCCGTGGCTGCCAGAATTCTAGTCAATTTGATGGGAATATCTTGGCTAATTACTGCCAGCAAAGCGTCAAGTGGTTCAGGCTGAGCTTGGACATCGTGTTTAGTTGCTAGGCTTGCAGCTTTCATGGTTGATGTACTTGGAGCAACTGATACCAGACTTGGCCGCTTTTCACTTGTTTTTGTAATAGTTTTAGATGGATCCTCATGTAGAGTTTTTTGGACCGATTGGATTTTTCTTAGAAATGCACGTGATCCTGTTTGAGGTTTTATTGGGTCTTTCCTTTTCTTCGTTTTACTTGGTAGTTCTTTGCCGACAAGACCTCTTTTTGTCAGATCAAAGATATCGAAGGGAGTGCATAATGCCTGGCCTGTATTTGCTTGACTCGATGGTAAGTCTGTGTCGAGTGCTCCAATTGGGTAAGTTTGGGTTTCATACTGTGTCGTCTGATGCGTTTTGAAGACTTCTGCCTACATTGTGGACACCATTTGGGTGTGTTTGGTTGTCTGGTGTGAATGTGACAGCACCTGTGAATGTTTTTTTACTTTTTCATCGATCATTTTCTTAGTAATTGTCGACACCGTCTCCATCAAATTTTGTTTGTTCGCTCGGTCAACTTCTGCCAGTCGACTTTGCCATGTTCTAGAATTTTCCGCTTCATACTTGAGACGCTCTTGTATGGTTCCTATGAAGCCTTCAAGATGGGTTTGCTTAGTCATGATGATGGCTAGCAGGGTTGCTTGGTCTTTCGTTGAATCGACCATGGCTTCTTGGATTTTGAGGAAGGGTATCATGGCTACTGATAGCACTGCTACTAGTGCGTTCTGGAGCTCAAGCATCGTAGTGGGCAATCTGTCTGGATTTTCAGGTGTGTTATTCACTATTTCAGAAATTTTGCGTGAAGCAAATTATTCAACCTCTGATACTTCTTTGGTATGAGGCTCAGGCAATGTAACATGAGGTGAATTTGGAGAACATTTTAGGGACACCTGAGGTCTTTTAGATGCAATTGGTGTAGTTGTGTTAATCTTTTGAATTGGGATAGGGTTAGAGGCAACCCCAAAAATGTCAGCTCTTTTCTCCTGAGAGTCCATGATCGCATCTATCTCTGTTATGTCAAGAGAGAGACGCGCAATGCAAACCGACAATGGCTTGGTTTTTTCACAATCGAACGAGTCTGTGGGATAGTATGTCGATTGCCATTGTTGTTTGGCTGCTCTTACTCGCTCTTGCAGGGATGGAGTGAAACAAGAGTATTCAGCCCCATATATCGGTACTATTTCAATTGATTGTCGTGGTTGTCTTGATGGGAGGCAAGGTTGTTTTGAGCTATCAGGGGGTATTGAGTCGAGAAATACATCAGAAGAAAGTTTAGGCATTGTACATTGCTTGTTCTCTTGCTTCTCCGAGGCAGGTCATTCTGTAACAATTGAGTTTTTCAACGTCTGAGGAAAGGGAGTGGGCAGGTTTTGGGGAGAAAGGAAGGTCTTTTGTTGAGCTGAAAGTGAGTCAGTCTCGGGCACAGAAGGGGTCCGAATCGTCCTCTGTGATTTCATGGTTATTGATTGTGGGTGGATTTGAGCTGAGTGCAGCACTTACGCATCCGAGTGCACTATTTCTTCAGTTGGAACTGCGTAGAGTGAAAGGGTGGACCTATCATCACTTTTTACATTGATTGTTGGGCGGTGTGCACTTGTCATTTCAACCATTTTAACTGGCTTGGTGGTTGATTTGCATGTTTGCTTTCTTTGTGGCTCTGTAGGATTAGTACTTTGATTTGTCATTGCTACCGATTCCTCTAGTTACCTTGTAATCGGGTTTGTGGCTTTGTTGGTTCCATTAGTAATTAGGATTGACAAGGAGGGAAGAAATGAATTGGGATTTGGAATGGCTTAGTAAAGAACGTATATTGGGCTAACAAGTACTTACCGCCGATCCTGCCGACCCGAGCCGAATAGCAGAAAACAGCCGCCCCTTTAACTCCTCTGTGGGCGGATCGCACTGTTCTGCTTTAGAATGGTGCTTCCTGTAGGTGTGGCTCAAGATAGTCACGTGACGCGTGTCAAGTGATAGCCCAAAGAGCTCGGATGGACCTGCTCGCTTCAACTGCTGTCGGCTCCAGCCGGCAGACTGATGCAAGTTGGAACGGGTCTTCTGAGCAGATGACAGGCACAATTGAAGTAAGTCTATGCAAGTACAAGTACATGCAGAGTATGCCCAGCCGAACAGCAGAAAACAGCCGCGCCCTTAACTCCTCCGCAGTCTTCACGCTGCGAGGGTCGCGCTGTTCTGCTTTTGAATGGTGCTTCCTGTAGGTGTGACCAAGATAGTCACGTGACGCATGTCACGTGATGGCCCAAAGAGCTCAGATGGACCTGCTCGCTTCAACTGCTGTCGGCTCCAGCCAGCAGACTGTAACGCTCACCTGATTCCCGTAGAGGCGCCGGTCTTGACTGGGCGTATACCGTATCTTCAAAGGTGATGTGTAACACACGGCTGGCTCTTTGGGCTGGACCTCTGTGCACTGTATGTCTGACTCGAAGGGTAAGATGTCTTAGGTAAGTGAACGCCGTGCTCTCCATCTGCCTCGGGGCAGGGTGCTGTAACCAGTTTCTTCACTGGATAAGGGGAACAGGCTCTTGACTTCAGAGGACTGCTGTCCGTCGTTTACTGCACGAACGGTAAGTTTCGAGTAATTCTAATGTCTTTAAAGTCTTTAGTAATGATGTTTCTTGTTTTGCAGGGTTCCGGCGATGGCGGATGACGGGCTGAAGTGAGTTGAAGATGGAGCCCGTGTGATGAATAGAAGCGCCTGGAAGCACGTAAGTAAGAGCTTGTTGCCTGCTTCACGATGCGCTCTAACTGTCTTTTTATTTTGCAGGTACAAGTTCGGAGCGGCTGCAGGGTGCCGGAATACCCACTGGGTTAGATGTGGAAAGGAGTAATGGCACGTGAGTATTAAAGTTCCCCAATGTCTTTAAACGCACCTTGTTTTGTCTTTCAGATGCGGGATGCAGCGCCGAAGGCCTCCGGAGCGTGCGAAGAGTTGGTAAGCTTTTGTCTTTCAGATGCCGGAATGCAGTGTGAAGCACTCCGGAGCGCACAAAGAGTAGGTAAGCCTTTGTCTTTCAGATGCCGGAATGCAGCCCGAGGCGTTGGTGACAGCCGATGGACCAGGTAAGTGAAGAGCTGTCACTGAAGACCGTAATGCTAACCTGTTCTTTCTTGTCTTTATAGGTGTTGCTGAAGACTGGATTCAGGATGGTAAGCCTTTTTCCTTAGGTCCAGGATCAGATGCAGAAGACACGATGAGCGTTCTGCTGCAGAGGATGCAGAATAACACAAAGCAAGATTCATCCATCGGGTGTGGTTTAAATAGCCTCCTGTAGTGCTTAGGTGTCTCCTTCCACAGCCACGCCTAGGTAAGAAAAGAGTTCCTGCTTTCCAGAAGAGTTCCAGTGTTCTGAATCTAGGGAGTGGCTCCTGCCCCACCCAACAGGAAAAGTAGTTCCAAACAGAAGAGGATCAGAGGCTCAACTGGCAGGCAAGTAAGCAGCATGGTCTGCTGCAGGTAAATCCACCCAAGCATTATGAGCCCGGCGCTTCCAGTGCTGGGACTGGGCATATTTATGAGCCTGGTGCCACTGGCGCCAGGACTGGGTCCAAAAGGTCCCAATTGGGACTGGTTGGCAGTCGGAACCTGGGTTATGGATCTGCTTCCAAGGGAGTTGGGAAAACCCTGACCTTTTGGAAGCAGAGATCATGACACAGACTGATGCGAGTTGGAGCGGGTCTTCTGAGCAGATGACAGGCACAATTGAAGTAAGTCTAAGGCAAGTACAAGTACATGCAGAGTATGCCCAGCCGAACAGCAGAAAACAGCCGTGCCCTTAACTCCTCCGCGGGCTTTCATTTGATGGTCAACGCTTGCTCCCATGTTAAATTTGGGTTTAGATTAGGCATTTCTCCAACCAGCATACAGTTTAATAAACACCCTTGAACTGTGATCACTTGTGTCTGTCTTTACTGTTGCCACCATGAGTTCCTCATGTCACTAAAAAGATGGTTTTAGACGTTAGTAGCATGAGAGGAAAGGAAAAGAAGCGGCTCAAATGGTGCTCCCATCAAGATTGTAAGAATCGGGTTCCAATCCCAGGGCGGAACCAGAAAAGGGACCGGCGGGAAAGTTAGTCCTTTCAGGATTTGGATTACTAAAGGCCATCTTAAAATAAGAGCCTTGCTCTGGTGTGCATTTGAATATTGATAACACCGCAAAGTATCCCTTAACAGTAGCCACCTTCAACCCCTGATGGGCTAGGTGCAGTAAAAAAGAAAGCACTGCAGTTGTATTGCAAGAGAAAGTATATATATCTTATCTATAAAGCAGCTGATCTTCTAGCTGAAAGAAATACCTCCATAACTTCTACCGGAGAGTCCCAAACTTTGGGAAACCAGGCGTGTAGGTTCAGCATTTTGATTCCTGGGCGAAGACGACGTCCTACCTCCTGCAAGCGTAGATCCGCTCTCAGGGGAAGACAGAATGGTGGGCAGAAGTTCTAAGTACCACGTCTGCCTGGCTCCATCCGGAGCAATCAGGATCATTGATTTCCCGAACTTCCCCCACCTCCTGATGACTTGAGGGATGATGGGGACTGGTGGAAATTCGTACAGGAGTGGACATTTCTAGGCCACTACGAATGAGTCTCCCAGAGCTTCTCTCTGAGGAAATTCTCTGCAGGGCAATAGGTCTCACTTCCTGTTGATCCTGAGTGTGAGCAGATCACCTTTAGGGGTTCCCCAAAGGGCAAATATCTCTAGAAGGACTTCCTCAGCCACATCCCACTCGTGGGAGATGGTGCTCGGCCTGCTCAGAACTTCCTCAGTTGTATTTTGTTTCCCAGCTAGTTGAGCAGACAGAGAGATCCCATTTCCTAAAGCTCAAAACCAGAGGTGCATTGCCTCCGTGCACAGGGGTAGTAACCCTACACCTCCGCTTTTGTTGAGGTAATGCATGGCCACCGTGTTGTCCGTCATTATCTGGACGTTCTTTCCCTGGATGGAAGGCAAAAAGGCTATCAGAGCCAGTCTGATCGCCCTCAGTTCTAACGGGTTTATGTGTAATGTTGATTCTGCAGGGGACCAAAGTCGGCTCATCGTCAGATCGCTCATTTGTGCTCCCCATCCCATGAGATAAGCATCCGTGACTACAGTCATCTCTGACCAGGGCTGCCAGAAAAGTTCCCCGATCATCACTTTCTCCTTGCAGTCCCACCACAGGAGATCCTGTGCTATCATACTCAGGACCTGAAGAAGGTCGGTCATCCTGACTGAAAACTGTGACCACTGGAATCGCAGGAACGACTGGAGAAACCTCATCCTCAGGGGGGATAACTGCAGGATGCCATGAGGCCCAGCAACCTCAAAGTCGAATGCTAGCAGATATTTGGCTTTTTGAAATCTAATTACTATTTGCAATATACATTGAGTCCTCAACTCGGGAGGCAAAGTCTTCCCTGATGAAGAGTCCGGGACAGCACCAATAAATTGAAGCTTCTGAGAAGGGGGCACCTTGAACTTCTTGAAGTTAAGGGAGAAGCCCAGCTTGTGGAGGGAGTGGCAGGTGTTGTTGAGATGGTCCAGAGCCTGTTCGAGAGAATGAGCTCTTATCAGCCAGTCGTCTAGATAGGGAAAGATGTGAATCCCTCCCCTCAGACTTACTGCCATCATCTTGGTAAAGACCCTCAGAGGCGGATGTGAGCCCAAAAGAAGTACTCAGTTCTGCTACAGGTACCTTTTACACTGCACTTTTCTCCAACAGTGAAAGAATCTCCTGTAAGAGGAGCAGATCTAAATACCAGAGAAATATTTGCTCGGGAAACAATATGGAGGCCTCTTTCGGAATGGGAGACAGTATCCTTGGGCAACTGTTTGTAATGCCCATGCATCTAAAGTAATGGTGCACCATTCTTGCAGCTAGTGGGTCAATCTGCCTGCCACCGGGGTCTTGTGGGAAAAGTGCTCAGCAAGGTTTTGGGGCTGTGGCTGAGAGCAAGGAGGGGGTTGCTGCCTGGGCACTCTTTCCTCCGCAACTTCTTGGGGAGCAGGCAAATCTTCTTTGCCCTTGTATTTGTACAGCCTGATCTCTTCCTCTTTGATTGAGGGAAGAGTAGTACTGTGCAGTTCTGTAATGTTCTTGTGGTTGGCAGATAGCGGACCCTAAAGACTTTGCTGAAGCCTTAGAAGCCTGCAGCTTTTCCAGGCTATTGTCTGCCTTGGAGCCAATATACCCATCAAGGAGCATATCCAGGAATCTTGACTGGACATCGAGGGCAAAACCAGATTTGCGTACCATGTAACGCGCCCGACAATAGCGCTAGATCCCATACATCTGCCTACACAGACTGATGCATCCAGTCCAGATTGTAGGGATTCACAGGACGCTTCTTTCCCATCATTAATAGCATAGTTAATTAGCATAGTTAATTCCCTCTCCCATTTCTGCTTCTGGAAAATTTGCAGCTGCTTGTGCAATGACATTCCACAACGCATAGATGTACTTGGCTAACGCGTGCAATGTGTTGATGGCTAAAATTTCGCAAGGGCATAATAACACTTCTCATCCCTATCTGGAGGGATGGTAGAATAAGCTGCAGCTTTGGATGTTGAAGTAGCAGCGTGCACCACCAAGATTTCTGTTGTAGGATGTTTAGATAAGAAAAATCAGGTTGTTTGTATTTCTTTTACCATCTCCTTATTTACTGCAGGATGGCATCTGTTTTTTTTCAGTGTTACATGAGTGGGTTCTTTAGTGGTGTATGAAAAGGCAGCACAGGCTCTTTAGGAGGACCCTTCTCTAGGATGACCATTGGGTAATGTCTTTCGCAGGGCGACCCCATCGAAAATACTAGATGCCCCTGTTCATTACAGTCTGTGATGAATCCCAAGATGTTGTCACTTCTAGCCGAGGGGGAGCCCTTTCTCATGAGGCCAGCGAGGCCAGGGTGCTACCCGATAGTCCGCCTGGGGGTGGCACTCAACGGGAGGATCTCATGGGGAAAGACTCCCTCAGCCTCCTCTGGGGATCAGAGAAAACATCTTAAGAGAATGCAGTATTCTGACCCCACAACCACCTTCCAGACATCCTCATATCCCTTATATCCCAGCTCCATGTTACACACCTTCATGACAGTTTGTGAGACAGAGATACACACCTACTGAGACGAGGAAGAGTAGGGATCACCTGACAGGAGCTAACTTAGCAAGTACTGGGATGAGGAGGAGGAAGTGCGGAGTGACAGAGAGTCCTCAGGAGAACTTGAATGGCTATGCTAGTTGTTGTTGCCCATTCATTATAAAAAGCAAATAAGGACTTGCCAGGTTGTCAGACCCCCCTCCCCCACGCCACAGGATGATCTGCGAGTCTGGAGGAAGTCCAGCATGGAAGAGAGGCTGCTGCTGACCGAGATGTGTGCGAAGAAGCGAAGACGTCCCTATCCGGTCTGCCATGCTTGGGCAGACCAAGGAACTGGAAGAGCAGAGGTCTTGGTGGAAGCAGGTAACCCGACTGCACGGTTGTTGTAAAACACTCATCCGGCCCAGAGAGAACCGCTGCGGAGCCGCTGCGGAAGCAGCACAAGCATGCGAGAAGCCGAACAAGAGGTTGGAGAAGCACACGACCGACAGTGAAGAACCGACAGTCCCTGAAGATCCATGGGCTGGATCGAAGAAAGGAGTAAGAGGAACCTCAAAGCCGGGGTCTTGGACCCAAATATACCAACAGACAATATCTTAAGCAATTGGCCATATGAAAGTACCTGGCAGGAGAGTGAACCAGGTCTGCTCAAACAAAGCCCTAAAGAAATCCAGGTCTGGGACCTGCATCAACAGGTTTTTAGATGGGAAAGGCCAGGGGACGGCAGACATTCTGGCTGGCATTTTGAACTGTGATAAAGGCCAGGGGAAGGGAGGCATTTTTCCTGACATTGTGAACTGTGAAAGTAAAATCACGAAAAGGCCTGGGGAAGAGAGTCCTTCCCCCTGGTGGTATGCACTGTGAAAGTAAAAGCCAAGAGAATGTGAGAACAAAACCAAGGAAGGCCAGGGGAATGCAGTCATTCCCCCGGCATTATGAAATCGTGAAAAGAAGGACAAGGGGAAGGGAGTCATTCCCCCTGGCTTTGTGTGGGGAGAAGCACGGAGAGCCAGACATCAGGAGAAGGGAGTCATTCTCCTGGCAATTGAGTTTACAAGGAGGATCAAACCAGTGATCGAGGGGAAGGGAGTCATTTCCCCTGGAGGGAAGAAATAATTAACTTTTGATGCAATGCCATCAATTATTTTTTTAGAGGAAGGGAGTCATTCCTCCTGGCGAGAGACTTGCAAACAGCACTGTTCCATCCAGGAGGAGGGAGTCATTCTCCTGGAACAAGAACATTGGTAATAATTTGTATTTATATAGTTATATGGTACAACTTTAGTGATATGTATATCAGTTATTAGTTATAAGTGTTAGGGACATTTGACACAGGACGGTGGACTCTTAAGTTGCAACGAAAGCCTGACAGACCCATTTGCACTTTTAGTTGAGGCAGGGAAGCTCCTCAGATATAGGGAAAGGGAGGTTTTCTCATTGTTTTTATCTTAAATAAAAATCTATCTTATGCTGCATGCGTGTCAGTCTCCTCCTACTGCACCCTTACAAGTCCTATAGGCTGCATTCAGGTGAGAATGTATATCAGGAATATCAAACTCAACTTTAGGGGAGGTATTGAGTCCACTAGCGTCTTTTAGGCAGGAGACTAGGTCTTCCATCCAAGATTCCTCCGAAATCAATTCTTCATGGACGAAAGACGGCAATGCCTGCCATCAGTCGCTGGCTTAGAGATGCCATCTCCCTTGCCTATGTGTCCTTAGGTCTCCCTCCTCCTCCCCTCAAGAAGTCCAAGGGAGGTCTACCAGAGATGTGCTGGCTTTTTTGGGCAGAGAGCAGGGGTCCGGGGGGTCTCCATAAAGGACATCTTTAGAGTGGCTACATGGGCGGACCCGAACCCTTTCATTCAGCACTATTGTTTAAACTTGCACACACAGGTACCTGGAGCCTTTGGGACTGGAGTGTTGAGTGCAGCAATACTATGATTGGTTTTAGACACTGTCCTGTTGCTGTTTCTATCCTGTTCTTGAGTAAACATGGTCATAGTTGGTGTGCAGATCCCTGTATTGCTGGTGGTTTCATGTTCTAGGTCCATTCCGGACCTAGCGTTCCACCGCCGCCAACAGTGAACAAATAACACGAGTTCACTTGCAGGTACAGGAATTGTCAGGCAGGAAGTCGAGCATTCAATGGTTACTCCAGTGCCAAAACACTGTTTGAAATACACGTTGTTCAACAAACATTGCTGCAAAAAACACTGTCTAGCCAGTTGGAACATCGTCCCTGACTGCCCTCAAGTGAAAGGCACACAACATTTTCTCCCTGCATGAAATGTGTTTGTTCCCTTTCACTTGGGAGATATTTGAAGCACAAACTCATATGTTGATTGTGCTTGCAGACTGCCATCCAGCAGTGTAAATGTTTATAACGTGCTAGAGAAATAATGCATGTGTTTAACTGCAAATGAAGTAGATTACAAAGCAATCAACTCTTAAAACATATTGAAATCAAGCACATACGAAGGAGCGGTTCCCTCAACCCCCATCCCGCCCACACCAGTTGCAGTGCATGAATGCACATTCTTCTGTATTCATGCGGATATCCTTATCAGGGTACTTCTGTTGACTTGAGAAACCTGAAGGTGTCTCACCAGCTAGTCCCCGGGGATCTGCCATCCAGGTGGGCAGGACACGGCCACTGCTGTTGGATCCAGTTCCTGGTGGCGGACCAGTGTGGGAGGATCACCTGGAAGGGGGGTCATTGGGGAGTGGAAGTGGGACACCGAAAGGTATGATGCGGTATCCCCTTCCTTGTGACACCTTTTCCCCCATCGTGGCCAGTCGGATACTTAGAAACTCTACCCTTTCACCCCCCCTTCCACCACAAACACTTTCTAACACCGTGAACGACAACGGACTAATACCAGAGCCGTTTACCAGACATGTCCCAACACAAGGGTCAAGCAGAGTCAGGCGATTGCCGACAACTACACACACAGCCCTGACTGCCCTTTGCCTTCCCCTCTGGGAAAAAAAGCAGAGCACACTCTGAGCAAGGCCAAATGCACGAGGAAGCATCTATTCCAGGACAGCATTTCAAACAGAGAAAGGTGGCAAAATGTGAAACAACGTCAAGGAGGGAGTTTCCCTTATCCCTTTTAACCCAGTCCCGCAAAGCCTCCGACAAAAGAAACACAAGACTGGGAATCACAGCTGGTGAAGGGTGCGACGGATGCCAGCGATACATGGAACCCCCCCCCCGCAACGATGGGCGGGGGAGAGGAGGTTGCCACCATGGTACTGTCCTTGACTCAAGCGGCAAGAGAAACATCAACAAGTTCAGCACAGCTGGTGAGTCGGAAGAACCCAATAGTGTGCCAGACTCTGTTAGACTCAAGGTTGAAGTGGCAACATTAAGAAGATTAAGAGAGAGATGTCTTTTGTGAACAAACTTGGTACCAGAGATAGAGTGGTCCAGCGCCACGTGGGCGCTCAGTCCAAGGTCTCTGGCTAGTACCCCTCTACTGAACAAGGAAAGCATTGAACTGAAAGATAGTGCAACCACAAGTACCAAGATGCCACAGAGAAGGCCGCCGGGAGTTGTCAAGGTGGTCATACAAGGGTCAAGCCAAACACCTTATACAATCGAAAGTCCTTGCCAGGTTGTACAAATTGTGAACTGTGGAAAGTGTGAACTCGACTGAGGGAATTGTGAAACTGGCGTTTGCACCCAGCTGAGTGGAAAACCGTACGAACTGTGATATTGTGAAGCACGCACTTGCCATAGAATTACAGAGTGACCCAGCAAGACTTTATCGCCCTTCTGAAGCATCTGTTTAAACTGGTAAGTACCTTGAAAGGCTAATGCTGACAACAAGGATCAGAGCCCGGCTGAGGGGGATCCAAGGGTGAAGAGTACCAGAAGGAACTGTTTGTTTTGTTTTTTTGGCATATCAGGCCCTCTAAAGCAAGAGACTTTGCATGAGGAGAGACTTGAAAGCAGAAGGCCCCGATATAGAGAAAAGGAACTGTAAGCTTGTGCCAGAGTAGCCCAGTGGTGTGCTGTGCTCAAGAGTCCCGCATTGTCCCGTACTAAAAACGTGGGGAAGGGGGACCCCGACCATAACAACCTGACTTATCATTTTGCGAACACTTCTTTCTTTTCTTGTGAACATTACCCCACACTATTTTGTAACATAGCGTTAAGGATTAGCAATTGTTTATTTTAGTATAGGCCCTTTATATTTGATTACAGCATTATTATTAGATGGTCGTAGCTTGCTCCATCTTAGATTTAGATGAGGCATTTATCTCACCCATTTTACAGTTTAATACACACCTTTTTACTGTGATCACTTGTGTCTGTCTTGCTTTGATCCCATGCCTTCCTTACACTTGCAATTACATTAAAAACTACACATTTGATTGGTTTTTTTGGGGAGGGAGTTCGAGGGGTGTAAAATCAACCAAAACGTCCCCTTTGTCATAATGTAAAAAGTGTGGTGTGGGACCCTCCTATGTGTATTGCCCCTTTAACAATGTGTGTTCCTCCCAAGTGTATTGCCCTTTTAAGATGGGCCATGACTGAGTCCTGGCCCAAGCTAATAAAAAGGAGACCCTGCAGGCACATGCATCAGAACGGCTGCAGACTCCCAAAGAGGAATGACAGAGTCCGTCTCTCATTTACGCCTGCAAGCCCACACTGTGCGAGCACGGGCCTGTAGGTCATGATGCCGTGGGGCCCTCGTGCAAGCAAGGTGGCAAGGATCCGCATGGTCAGCACCCATGGGTGTCGGTTGGATGCCAAAGACGTCCCCCATAACAAGAAGCAAGCAATATTTCATCTCAACCAGGGGAGTATTTGACCTGGAACAAGGTGGAGCTCCGCTCCGGCAGAAAAGGTCTTGCCGGAGCGGCACTCCGTCTAGACCTGTGGCCCAACCCGCCCCTGTCCCACTGGGCCGTTTGGCTGCCTTACGTTTTCCCCAAAATGGAGCTTGATGGGGGAGCTTGATGGGGCTCCAAGAACTGGGAATGACACACTGCGCTTGGACAACGCACTGCTTGGCTGCCGCGGGTCCAATTCCAAAACAATGATTGGCTGTTTCCTTCTCATTCTTATGATTGGCCAAAAGCTGAATTGATGAAGTGGAGCATCATACTTGCCTCACTTGATGCAATCCTCTTCTGCTCCGGTAGCGCCATTGCCACCTTGGACTCCTCAGCCCTGGCGTGTGGACTCTGGTAAGAAAATCTTGTGTGTTACTGCTTTTGTTTTAACAAGTTTTAATGGACGGTGCTTGCAAGGATTATGTTCCTTTTTAAAAGTCAAATATTCCTTGCAAGCAACGTCAGTTCAATAGAGTATTTACAAATGTTTTGTAAATCCATTTAACGTGCAGTGCTTGCAAGGATTGTTTTCCATTTTAAAAGGACAATAATCTTTGCAAGCACCATCCGTTCAATGGATTTACAAAAGTTTTGTAATTCAGTTAAGTAGATTCAATTGAATGGCTGTGGAAATGCAGTGGGAGGGAGGGCCGAGACAAGCAATGAGCGGGGAGGAGAGAGCTTGCCAGCAGACTCCTGCACACAACTCACAGCACACAATGGCAGGATCAAGTGGCAGGATTTACACAAGTTTTGTAAATCCATTTAACGGACGGTGCTTGCAAAGAGGGTTCCTAAAAAAAGGAGAATAATCTTTGCAAGGCAGGCTGTTGGGGATAATACCTTTGTACATATAAATGCCTGCATAGGCTTGTTCATTTATGGTTTATTTTCATTATAGCTGTCTCTAGGTTAGTTAGTAAAATAGTAACATGCCAGGGCCTCTAAATCAAAATTTAAAACACAATTTGCATTCATCCCTCCTCTTGTTGAAGCACTGGTGCCTAATTCATGGGTGGTAAGTATTTGTGCTGTGTTATTGACATGTGATGAAAATGTGCAAACTGTTTCAGAGAGCGGAATGAGGAGATGTTGCGTCATGGAGTTAGGTGGAGTGGCTGTAGTGCCGAGAAGCAGGCATGTTGGGCAACTTTTTACATTCAGTTTTATGGGGCTGTTTGTACGGAGGAAATCAAACGCCCAGGCAATGGACTATTTCTAATGGATTGTGCCCTCCCATGTATTTCTCATCTTTGATATACCGATTTTCTGCTTTCAACTTCGGAAAATCTTGACAGCAGAGGGCGCTGTGCGTTGTCGACTGGAATTCTCTTTGTGGCTTCCATCCTCACACTCGTTTTTGACGTCGATGTGGGTATAAATAGCATCCACTGTGCCCATTACCTCAGTTCTGTTTTTCTGCATGCACTGCACGCTTCAGACGGTTCGATTTGCCTCAGCGAATTTCTATTTTGTAGTTTACTAAATCTTTGAGTATGTCTACTCAGAAGACGGGGCACAAGAGGTGGGCAGACTTTGAGAGGACGATGTTGATCACAGATCCGCACAGAATATGCCTCTAGTGCTTTGGTGAGGAGCTTTAGGTAGACGCCTGTGGGTCGTGTCAGTCTATGACCAGCAAGGCCTTGAAAGAGAGAAAGGCTAAAATCACCTTAGGTCGGTCAGCATCTAAATCTCCCACATCCACTCCTTCAAAGACGCTGTCTGAAGACAGAAGTCTGAAGGATAAGTCCCATCAGATATAAAAAATGTGCTCCAGGATTCCAAGATGGCTGCCGTGACCATAACACTGAGGAGCGCGCTCCCATCCGGCGGTCCGAAATAAAGGTGCAAAAAGAGACAAGAACCCCCCCCCCGCTTCAGGGGGCGTTAAAGCTGCGAGAATCCCTGGAGAAAGGTCTGCTACTGCGACGGTTAGCAGCGGCCCAAGTTAATTGCGGAAAAAGGAGGAGTGTGGAGCGGGAAGAGAACGTCCAGTAGTGCCAGCGTGAGGGATGAGTTGGTTTGGTGCCAAGCACCAGATGGAATTGCAGTAAGACCATACCTGACATGGGCACAACTCAGGAGGAAACCAGGAAAGGCCCGCCGATCAGCCGTTCCCTGGTCATGGCGCAAGACCAAGGCAGCGA
Organism: Ambystoma mexicanum; assembly: GCF_040938575.1. Classification (NCBI taxonomy): domain Eukaryota; kingdom Metazoa; phylum Chordata; class Amphibia; order Caudata; family Ambystomatidae; genus Ambystoma; species Ambystoma mexicanum. The sequence goes on from NC_090939.1 coordinate 944,632,729, forward strand.
GAAGAAGTTCCAATCGGCAGCCGGCGGGGCCCGGGCCCTGGCAGTATATGGACCCGGGACTTGAGCACAGTGACACACCAGGCCTCCCACGACACACGGGCAAGCGAGCAGACGCACCCTCCGGGCACCGGATAGCCCCAGGCATCTGAAAGGCACAAGTAAGGAGGAGAACATGTGCCAACTGGTAGGTGAAAGGGCCTGGGACGACACAGAAAATATCTATGGTGGGAGACATCGAGCGCTGATCCCAAAGCGAGATGGGAGCCTGGCCACACTGATATACTCCTGACCACATCAGCACCAAAGCGAACACGGAGCAAGCACTGCACCTGCCACAATAACCATCACCTTGCACTAGGTAGATTCTAGTGTGGTGACATTGCCCACGGGAGAGCCCCCAATCTGAGGATGGCAGGCCCCTGGCCATGGCGGTGGGCGGACCAGGGTCTCCAACACAGTGACACTTCGGGCCTCCCATAATATACAGGCTGGCAATCGGGCGCACCCTGTGGGCACTGGATATTTTAAAGGCACCAGAGGATACCAGTGAGGAGGGGATCGAGCGTCATCTAACAGGCATAGCGTGCCCGGGACCCTACCAAGAAGATCCGTAGCAGAAGACATTGAGCGCAGAACCTAACAGTAGGAGGAACCCTTTTTGCTTCAATATATCCCTGGCTTCTCCGGACAGTAGCACCAAAGTAAATACAGAGCAAGCACTGCGCCTACTATAAAAATCACTACTCTGCATCAGAAATATTTTAGAGTGGTGACATTGCCTCACCCGGGGGACTGGAAGCAGATTAGGACCAGCTGGGACCCGAGAATACAATCTCCAGGGACCAGAGAAAAGGACAACTTAATGCCAAAAGGCAGCTGAGAGTCTGCCAGTGCAAACTGTCAAGGTGTGCAATACCGCACACAGAATATTGTGATTTGGCCCCAGAAAATTGGGGCTGAGAAATAAGGGCCAAGAACATTGGTATCGGGAGCCCATATAAGACCAGTCCATCAGCACAGCGCCCACCGTCTGCAAGTCACCACAGGGGCTGATAGCCCTTATACTTTAAGAATACTTGCAAATCCTTACAGCGTGGAAGGCAAAGGTGCGCATCCCCTGCATATTGTAAGCATACCCCTCCTGTGGGCACTGGTAAGCGCCACAGTGCGAATGGCAGACAGAACGCCCCAGGATCAACAGTCCAGAAGCAGAGAAGAAGAGTGACATAGCGAATTAGGGATTAGAGTGAGTCAGCGGCTTCCAGAGGCAGGAGCAGCGAATCGGATCCACCTGGGAGACAGAGGGGCTATCTAAAGGCCCCCATGGGAGAAGTGGTCTAGGGCAAGAAACTGACTGGCATTGGCAACACCCCACCAATGTCGTGGAACAAACCCAAGGAACTTTAGGAAGGGGCACTTGCGGCCAAAATGTTGAAGAAACAAGATGGAGCCCTCCAGAAATTGTGGCGGAAAGAAGGAGAGACATCGATGGAGGATGATCAGACTCAGACAGACCAGCCAGGGATGGAGGAGTACACAGTTCAATTACAGGGGCAAGTGGTCCCGGGTGAAGTGCTCCAACAATGCTTCAAAGCGTTTAGTGACCAAATTACAGAAACGCTGCAAACACAGTCGAGCCTAGTTCGAACTGAACTAGTCCAATCCGTGCAGGAAATTAAAGGGGATATTGCAGAACTAGGAGACAGAGTTACCACAAATGAAAATGCCACCTAAGAATTAACTAAGGATACTCGCAAGATAGACACACTGGTGGACCAGTTAGCAGTCGCCACACACAATCTTGAGCTCCAAACCGAAGACCTTGAGAATTGCTCAAGAAGGGCGAACATTAGGGTCAAGGGATTACCTGAAAGCGTGAACGACCGCGACCTCCGAGAGACAATGCAACAGGTGTTCCAAGTTCTACTGGCCATAGAGGCAGAGGGGGAGATTCACATTGACAGAATTAATCGGATGGGCCTAATAAGAGCTGAACCAAGCGCCAGACCGAGAGAAGTGGTAATGGTGCTGCAAAGATACAATCAAAAGGAGGTATTCCTACAAGATGCGAGGAAAGCGACCCCTATAAAAGTCAACAGCATCAAAATTCAGCTTTTCCAAGTTCTGGCCAAAACCACATTGGCGAAGAGGAGGCAAATGGGCCCGGTGGCTAGGGCACTGTACCAAGCCCAGATTCAATATAGATGGACCTTTCCATTTGGGATGGTCTTCACGTGGGAGGGGCACTTGTATCACCATGCTGGAGGAAGGGCTCAAGATCCTGAACATCGAGGAAGAAGGGGGTGAAACACACAGAGGCGGCCCAGGAGGCCTATTCACAAACGGCTCCAAGAGAAGCCTTGGTAATGGAGGCGAGAAGGAGAGTCTAAGACACAATTAAAACCACCACTTGGTCCTCAAGGTCAACGGCGGAAGTCTCCAACTTGAATGAAAGTTTAAGAATAAAGTCATGCTCGGGGACCACGATATGACAGGGGCTGACCCAACGAGGTGAAACATCAATCTTGGGGGGGGAGGCTCCTAGATAAAGGGGGATCGATCGGGGCAGTGGGAGGGATAGTTATGGTACTTGGAACCAGGGGAGGGTATGGGAACTGCTCGACCCACACTTTTGTTCTCCGGGTGTTAAACGAGACTCGGCCCCCATGGCTGAGAACATGGGAGGAGGAAGGTGGGCCGAGTTTAGCCGGAGGGGGGGGGACAAGAGAAGGAAGGGGGTTCGAGAGGGAAGGGGATCGCTGCAAGTCCGGAACATACAGGGCAAAAAGGGGGATGGGTAGCAAAAAGGGGATTCACTTATTCTCACTTAACGTCAGGTGGTTGAATACACCTACTAAAAGGCGGAAGGTAGATGGTCTCTTGTAAAAGGCGAAACCTGAAATAGTGACTTTCCAGGAGACCCACATCTGTTTGAAAGACGAGAACAAATTGAAGAGGCTACCCCCATGTGCTGCAAGCGAATGAGAAGGGTAAAATGCGAGAGGCCCTTATAGTGTTCAGAGACCTAGCAGACCTGAGAATAAAAGGGATGAAGGGAGACAAAGAAGGCAGATTCCTTTTTGCCCACATTCAATGATGAGGCAATTTGCTTACAATCGCCACGGTGTACGGCCCTAATACGGCACAGGATGGGTTCTTGCGGTCGGTGATGGAAAAGTTGGAGCATTATATGGTGGGACAGCTCATAGTTACAGGGGACTTTAATATGGCATGGCACCAAAAGGCGGCTAGAAGCGCTGGCATGACCCCCACAAGCAAGGCCCCGACTCAAAGCTTGCGGGCCAGCATGAACTGGTTAACTCTGGTCGAGGTGCCAAAGGGTATACGTTTTTCTCCCATGTGCACCAAACATTCTCAAGGATTGATTATATCTGGGTGTCTGTCAAACTGCTTGGTCAGGTACGGAACATGAAATTGGGGCCCATAACCTTGTCGGATCATGCTCCCTTGCTGCTGGAATTCCAATGGGAGAGTGGCGCGTGGCAGTGATGGGGCAATGGCAATTACCCCAACATCTGCTGAGACACAAAGTGATTTGTAATGAATTACCGGATACCTCAGAGAATACTTTGAAAGAAATAAGACCCTGGCACTGCAGGAACAGGTAGTATGGGATGCTTTTAGAGCAATCATACAGAGGGAACTCAAAGCAAAGAAAGCATTGGAAGACAAACGGAAAAAAGAATTACAAGAAGACTTAGAACAACGCTTAATGGGGGTGATGGTAAGAATGCAAACGGATAAGGGGGTATCACTAGCGAAGGAATATAGGCACCACAAATGGTCAACTAATACCGTATAGATTAAACAGGCGGAAAGATTGCTATTATTCTTTTTTTTTCATAATATATGTTTTATTGGTTTTAACAACAAGCACAATAAATCAAACTCAAAACAAACGTTTCCCCAACCTTGTACACACGACTTGATCATGTCTCCAGTTACAAAGGTCATACGTGTAAGTACATACGTTTGCTACTCAGCTAAATCCCCTATATACCGGGAGTCAAGGGGTCTCTCGGTCTTCCCATTTCCCCAACACTTTGGAGGCTTTATTGGGGCAGCCTCTAGTGTTGTAAATCCGATGTTCCAACATTGCACATGTGTCCATATCAGCAGTCCATTGGTCCAGTGTCGGAGGGTCTGGGGCACCCCATTTTTGTGCAATATTCTGTTTCATTAATCCCATCGCCGTAGATAAAAGCAATCCCTCCCATTTATTGGTAACATTTTCATCAGGTTTCCCCAATAACAGTATCCTCGGATCTAGGAGTATATTGCGGGCCAGTATCCTGGTTAATTCAGTGCAACACTCACTCCAGAAACCCTGAACTCGGGGGCACTCCCAGAGGATGTGTATAAAAGTTTCCTCCTCACCCCCGCACCTGAGACAGTTTGGGCTTGAAGCTCACTTCTATCCGTACAGTATCATTCTAGGATAATACATTCGATGTAGAATTTTCAACTGTTCTAGGCGGATTCTGGAAGAGATCGTAATCTCCCGGGGGGGGGGGGGGCATTAAGATTTGAATCCAATCTTCGGGGTCTATAGTGCCCACATCCTTCGCCCATTTAGTTTTAAGACACGTGAGATCAGGGGTGGCAAAGGAGGATATGGCATTATATAATACGGAAGTGCATTTAGTGGGGATGTATGCCGGAAATATATTGCGCTCTATGGGCGTGCTCTCAGGCACGGTAGAGTCAGTTGGGATGTGTGTTTTCAAGGCATGAGTTAACTGTATGTAGTGGTATTGTTCGGTTGTTGGGATTTGGAATCTCTGTCGTAGGGTCTCAAAGGAGGCCATTTTCCCATCTGCCAGGATATCCCCGATTTTTGTGATCCCGGCCTCCTCCCATGTGGACCACGGTCTAAGCTTCCCCATTTCTACCAGATTGCTGTTATGTCATAGAGGTTGCATGGTGGTTATTTTGTCCTTCCAACCTACAAAAGTATGTGCCTGCCTCCAAATCATCACAATATGCGCTGCAATTTTCTGCAGTGGGGATCTTGGAAGGGGGAGGTAAAGCAGATGTAGCAGGTCTGTGTCATGAATAGCAGCAAGTTCGGCTCTTATGTGCGGCAGTTCCCGATCCCCATGAAGCAGGTCATTGACCACCGCCATTTGCGATGCCCAGTAATATGTCTGGAGACGGGGCACTCCTATACCTCCTTCCCAAATCGATCTCTGCAGGGTGGTTAATGCAATGCGGGGCTGTCCCCCTCCCCATATCAGTTCTCTAAGGAGGCCCCCAAGTCGGGCAATTTCGGACTCTGGGATTACAAGCGGGGCGTTTTGGAGGAAGTATAGGAATCTGGGCAGGGTCATCATCTTAAAGAGGGCGGCTCTGCCCATAAGTGTCAAGGGGAGGAGTCTCCAGTGAGAACGTAGCTAGTGAAACGGTCTATCATGGGTTTGAGATTGTGGGTTATGTAGCTTGTTTGGTCTATAGATATGTGAATCCCCAAGTACCGGAAGTCGTGTTCTTCTATTTTATATGGGCAGTGTTGGGGAACAGTTCTGCCTTTTATCGGGAATAGGGTAGATTTTCTCCAGTTGATTTTCAGCCCACTAAACTCACCAAAGCGAATGAGAATCCGTGTTACCACAGGACAGGTTCGGGTTGGGTCTCCCAAATACACTAATGATTCATTGCCGTACAGTGACGTTCTGTCCTCGTGTCCCACCGGCCATCTAAATCCTGTCCATGCCTTGCTCTGACGAAGGCACAAAGCAAGCACTTCAATCGCAAGGGCGAAGAGGAGGGGGGAAAAGGGGGCATCCCTGTCGTGTTCCTTTGCCAAAGGGGAAAGGCTCTGAAGGCTATGCCTGTGGTTTTGTGTAGAGCAGTTGTATACAGCTCAGAAAGGTGTCCCCCAAATCCCATTCGTTGCATGGTTTACCAAAGGCTGTCCCACCAGACCGAATTAAATGCCTTCTCAAAGTCGATCGCTAATAGGGCAAGCGGCGTATCTATGATGGGGGCTCGCTCTAGCAGCAGATGGAACCGCCTTATGTTTATTTGTGTTGATTTATGCGGCATGATGCGGCATTGGTCTGGGTGGACTAGAGAGGAAATGACCGATTGCAGCCGGTTGGCTAAAAGTTTAGCCAAGATCTGGGGTTCGCTGTTGATCATCAAGATAGGCCTGTACGAGGCACAGCGCTCAGGTGGTTTGTCTGGTTTGGGAATAACTATTGTGGCTTTGCATAGGTCTGGTGGTAGGGTGCCTTGTTCTCAGGCCCGGAGGAACATTTTATGGAGGGTGGGGGGGGGGGGATTTTTCCCCATCCAGTTTCTTCCAGGTTTCGACGGGGAATCCGTTGGGGTCCGGTGTCTTCCCAGATTGTAGTTGGGCTATGGCTTCGGTGATCTCTGATTCCGCGAGATCAGAATCCAATTGTGTTTTCTGCTGTTCCGATAAGCACGGTCGTGTAATATCATCTAGGAGTGAGCAGTTCAGTGGAGTTGTCGGGGTGCTATACACGGCAGTGTAGAAGTTAACAAAGGCATCTGCTATTTCGCGATCTGATTTCCACTTCTCGTTCTGTGGGGTAATGATCTCCCTGACATGGCGTTGACCCTCGTCTCTTCTCTCTAGCCAGGCCAGCATTTTGCCCGCTTTGTCGCCATATTCGTAGACCAATGCCCTGGACTCCCAGTGGGCTTGTTTGGCGTTATCTAGCTCAATGTTCTGGAGCCGCTCTCTGGCGTTCTTAAGGGATCTAAGAGTCTCCGGACAAGGATCAACAACATACCTATTCTCGCACTGGCCTATTTCTGCCTCAGCCTCCGAGAACTTCTGGGGCCGCTCTTTCTTTTTATTTATCGTCCAGGTGATTATCTCTCCCCTTAGCACCGTTTTGTAGGCCTCCCACATCGTTACCGGACTATCGACCGTATTATCATTTATTTCGAAATATTTGTTAGTTGTCTCAGTGAGGCGATCAATAAGATCAGGGAAGCCCAGATAGTAACCATTCAACCTCCATGTTTTGGGGGGAACTATACCCTGCATACTCAGTACCAACATTAACGATGAGTGGTCCGAGATGCCTCGGGGGAGCAGTTCTGCGGTCTTTACCCTGTGTACGTTGGTGGTCAGGAGGAAGAGATAGTCTAGTCTGGACAGGGAGCCTTGGGCCCCCGAATGGAACGAGTAACCTTTGGTTCCGGGGTGGAGATCTCTCCACACATCATGGAGACCCAGGGCTGACACAGACCTGGCTAATTTGGTTGGGGTGTTTGGGTTGCGGTATCTGATATGTGTACGGTCCATAGTATTGCACATGACATCGTTGAAGTCGCCCCCCAGGATCCACATGTCAGGATGATGTTTGGCAATGAGGGTAGTTAGTTCATCTAGTAGTTCCTTCCCCAGTCCCGGTGGTGAGTACACTGAAGCAATTGCTATTGTTTCCCCACAGAGTGTACCAAGTGTCATCACGTAGCGGCCCCTGGGGTCTTGTTCTACTGTTATCGGCACAAATGGAATGCGTTTACGTATCAGGATCAGAGTCCCTCTGGACCCCATTGTGTACCCCTCATGTAGTGCAGATCTGTAGTTGGTTCTATGAAAGAAGGTGCAATTGGTCCCTGCCAGATGTGTCTCGGTTATCAGGGTAATATCAGGGGAGCGTCTATTCAGGAACTGCGTGACAAGACGCCGTTTGATCGCGTTCACGTTCCATTTCATCAGCTTGAGGGATCTGGGGCGTTCAGTCGGCGGTGGTCGGGTTAGTGCAGAATGTATCGTGCCGGGTTCATGGACCTTGTGTGACCCAGGAGCAGTAATAGTGTGGAGGTGTTGGATATGGCGGGGGTGTATTAGGACAGCACGTGGCAAGTCGTGTGATCGGTTAGCTGTATAAGTACCCGGCAACTGTAGAACAACATATAAACAACAAAAACTGCGAAAAAAAAAACATTGTAAACATTGTAAATTCCCCATACTCCTCCTCAACATGAAATATCTGTCGCCTGAACTTCACTGACAACCTAAATGATTACATTGCCAGTGCAATTAACTAGTAAACTGTTTCTGTCCCCAGCCGAATAGACTATTAAAGCGTAAGTCGAGCGTTCAGTTGGGTGGGTTCATGGTGGCTGCCGAAAGCAGGTCTTCTTGGCGAAGGTGGGGTGCGGTCACGGATCCCTCTCTGCGAGTTCGAGACCCGCGTTGCTCCATTACACCTTTCATGTTTTGCTGACGTCCCATAGTCAGAGAGGCTCCCCTACAAAAGACACGGATCGGCCCATGTTTGGCTATGTGCACATTGGGTATCAGATTTTGGATGTTAAGGATCTACGTCTTCTCAAGGGTTGTCCTGTGGCTCCGGTGTGGGTTGTCTAGCGGGTCTATCCCGATTTGGTCGGGCTTGTGGTCTTCTTCCGGGGGCCAGGCCGTTTCTCATCCAATCTCCTTCGATATGGTTTTCGGCCCACTTCCAGGCTTCCTGCGGATCAGTGAAATGTACTGTGGTACCGTGGTGCTGAATCCTCAACTGGGCCGGAAAGAGTAATCCATATTTTACATTCATGGAGTGGAGCTTTTTCTTCAGGTGTTCAAATGACTGTCTGGCTTTTTGAACTTCAAGGGTGTAGTCTGGAAAAAAAGCAATCTGTGCACCGTTGTAAGTAACGGTTCCTTTCGTTCGGGCCATTTGCAAAATTGCGTCCCTGTCTCAATAGTTAAGAAGCTTAGCAATTATCGTTCTTGGGGGCGCTCCCGGGATCACCTTCCCTACCGGTATCTGGTGTGCGCGTTCTATGGAAAAGAAATTTGAAAAGGTTCTGGGTGCAAAGAGATCCGCCAGCCATTGTTCCAAGAAGAGTTCGGCACTAGGTTCTTCAGATCATTCCGGCAACCCAAGAATGCCGATATTGTTGCGACGCGATTTGCCCTCACCCTCATCGACTCGTGCTTCCAATGTTTTTAGTCGAGTCATTGCTTGTGCTAGTTGCCGGTGCACACCTCCGAGGCTGTCCTCCACCCCCCGATATCCGTTGTTCCGCCTCTCCAGTTCTGGATGAGAGTTTCTGGAGGTTGTGGTGGAGGAAGGAGACTTCCGCCAAGATGGTATCCATTTATTTATTTGACCTGGGGGCTCGGGATGTCTATTTCGGCGGTCAATTCCACCCATCGATGCTGCGCCTTAAGGGGGTGGGGGAGCCACTGCAGTCCAGGGTCAATGTTCCGACGCCTTCCAAGGTCCGCGTCCTCACACTCGATCCACATAATCTCGGGCCAGGGCCAGGGGGGCTTGCGTCTGTCATGAGCCTCCGTGCCCCAAGCTCCCCCAGCAATGGGTCGGGGGAGGTGCCCGCCCCCGTTCCTCCACCACCTGTTCCCGGCACAGGCCGCTGTTTAGGTGGTGCTGTCCCTCTTCTTACAGCTACTGGGTTGCGGTGGCCATCTTGGCGGGGCCTTGGCGCCCTGTGGGAAAAGATACTGTCGCGTATATCGGGAAAGGTGCTTGAGTCAGGGTTCCAACTTCGGTCGGGGGTGCACCATCCCAATCTGTCACTGTGGGAGTATTTTAGCAGGAATCTGTCCGGCCAAGAAGGATGTTTAGCAGGATGTTTTGGCGATCCACAGGAACAGTCGGGACCCACGTCCTCGCTGCTCACATGCTGGCCACGCCCCCCGCTATTATTCTTGAGATAGCGATATTATGTACAAGCAAATAAGACTGATCGACTCTACAAGTAAGGAAAAAAGACGCGGCTAGAACGATACTCCAAATGCAGACATCTAGGGGAAATGTAACCTCTGTATCACAGGAGATACTCCAGGCTTTTACTGAGTACTACTCTGCATTGTACTCCTCAGAATCCCCAGACAGGGACCTTCAAGAGGCCTACCTAAGATCATGCCTGTTGCAAAGATTAGATCAAAGTAAAAGAGATACCCTGAAGGGAGAGATCACAGAGGACGAGGTTCAGGCTGCGATCAGATCCCTGCCACCGAACAAAGCCCCAGGCCCGGATGGATTCCCTGCAATGTTTTATAAAGCATTTCAAGATACCCTGGTCCCGACAATGACATCTCTCTTTAACTCCTTTACCACCTCGGGGCACATCTCCCGATCCATGGAAGAGGCGAAAGTGGTTCTTTTCCCCAAACCGAATAAAGACAAAACCCAATGTGGCATTAATAAATGTAGACACAAATATTTTTACTAAAATATTAGCCTCTAGGTTTGACAAAAAAAACCTGGGCTGATTCACAAAGATCAAACAGGCTTTATCTGGGAGAGACAAACGTTTGATAACATAAGGCGAATGGGCACCTGATAGAAAAAACAAATAAGAACGGCCTCTCAGCGGGGGTATTGGCCTGGACGCACAGAAGGCTTTCGACCACGTAGGATGTTCATTCTTATTTCTTACCATGCAGGCTATGGAGTTCAGTTCGGGTTTCCTCTACCTGGTTAAAGCCAGCTATGGATCACCAGTTATAAGGCTAGCCATAAACGGGCACATACAGGTATTCAAGGGTACCACACAGGGCTATCCGTTGTCCCTGGTGCTGTATGCGGTATATCTTGAACCCTCATTAGCCAAGATTAGACAAGAGATGGGGGGTCACATTCAGGGGGAAGAGCATAAGGCAACGGCCTTTGCGGACAACCTATTGGTAATGCTGACGGACGTGAACGTTTCACTCCCAAGGTTAACATCACATCTGGGGGATTTTGGCAAAGCGGCGGGTCTGAAGATCAATAACCAAAATTTGAACTAATGATCCTACAGGGGGATGGGCCCACAACCGCTGATCCAATAGATCATGGGCAATTTGTGCAAGCAGATAGAAGCCTCCGATATTTGGGGGTCTAATATGTACAAAGCAAATTACCCTCATCTGTTAGAATCGATAAAGATATGGCTGGATGAGCGTGGCCCCCTTAAAGGAATAGTGCGCTCAAAAATATTATTGCCTTAAAAGATGGGCAATAATCCAAAACATACATTAAACATATTTTTAATGAAAGTTCATATGTAAACTTTTGAGCAAACGAGGCTCAAAGCGTTTACATGGGAGCATACATTTTCCATTTTAGGCAGCCTCCTCAGCTCATGTTAAGCTCTGCCCTGGCGGCACTAAACAAGCAGCAAAAAGCCCCCTACTGTGAGGTTTTGCTTAATACAGCCAGAGCAGAGCTCAACATGAGCTGAGGAGGCTGCCTTCACTTTCATTTTACGTTTTCGGTGCTCCCCAAGCCCAGGGAAGCACAGAAAACATAAAATGAAGGCAAAAAGCAAAGATGCAGCAATTACAAATACAACGTTGTTGTATTTGTGATTGCTGTGGTTGGAAAACCACGGAAATCATAAATACAAGAATGTTGTATTTCTGACTGCGGCGGCATTCGCGTGGAGTCTCCTGGGCTCCCCCAACCCTGAAGGAGCCCAGGAGACTCCAAGCAAAAGGCGCGGCAGTCAGAAATACAACATTGTTGTATTCGTAAATACCGCGGCATTTACAAATACCTCAGGGTTGGGGGAGTCCAGGAGACTCCAAGCGAAAGCCGGAGTAGTGAGAAATACTGTGGCAGCGGCATTCACTTTGAGCCTCCTGGGATCCCCCGGGGGAGCCGAAGAGACTCAAAGTGAAAACCGCTGCAGACAGAAACACAACACAGTTTTATTAACAACCGCTGCGGTTTTAAATACAACAACTTTGTATTTATGTTTGCGGTAGCTTCAACTTGGACCCCAGGGGCCTCCAAGCTGAAGCCACTGCAAACATAAATACAACGTTTTAAAAGCTGCGGTTTTCTTTCTAAGTTTTCTGGGTTCCTCCAGCCTGGAAAACTTAGAAAGAAAACTGCAGCTTTTATATTTGCAGTGCTTATTTAAAAAAAGAAATAAGCACTTACCTAGATGCAGCTTTCCTGCCTGCATTCTCTTGTCTCCGGAACCAATGAAGCAAAAGCCACCCAGTGGTATCTTTTGTTTATTACAGCTGGCTGGCTTTTGCTTCATTAGTGCCGAAAGAGCAGCACAAGAGGCTCATCCATTTCACAAAATGGATGCCTCCTAGTGCTTCAAATTTTTGAGTTTGAGCTTCATTTGCTCAAAACTTTATATAGGGACTTTGTTTAAAAATATGTTTTATATATATTTTTGATTATGGGCCATCTTTTTATCCCAATAACATTTTTGAGCACACTATTCCTTTAATATCTCTTGGCTGGGTCGAATCAATGCTATTAAAATGATAATCCTACCCAGAGTCGTGTATTACTTCCAAGCTCTCCCCCTAGCGGTCCTTTAGAAATTCTTTAAGACCCTCAATAAATTGGTGGGAAATTTCATCTGGCAAGGGAAAAGGCCACGGGTGTCATGGAAAGTCATGACGGCTCCAGTAGGGGGTGGGAAGAATGCGGGTCCTGAATTTCCAGACATATTAGCAAGCAGCCCAGTTAAGGGTTATACGAGAATGGTTTAGCTGGAACCCAGACAAGATTTGGCGATGGATAGATAGGGCAGTGGTGGGCAGGCCACTTGATGAAGTCTTGTGGTATCCAAAAGCGATAGATCCCCCAATATGTACAGAAGACAGAGATGTTCAGTGTTTTACGAATATTTCTTAACTAATGATGGAGAGCCCTGTACACGGTACCCCTTTACGGATACTTTTGTTAACATTAATCACATAAAGTATTAATGTGTTGTTTAGAATGTTACCCAGGATAAATGTTGGTTTCATTCTTTCACATCATTTGTAGTTTTATCATACTGAGTTATCATACTGTTAACGTGTGTCAATTTGTAATCCATTTCATTATTGTTTTTAAAGTAATTCATTTATGAGATTTGATGGTATTATTCTATAACAAAATAAATCGGATTGATCCATTTGGAACGTTGTTTCTGTATGGAGATAATAAAGAACATTAGAAGCAGTGTAAGAGGGGATAAAAACTGATGAAGATTCTTAGACAGTTTCAATTTTACTAGAAATAGACCCCATCTGCAAGTCTTGTTCCATTATTCGCCCTTTTTTATAACACAGATTTGCATTAATATTTTCGTCAACAATAACCTGTGTCAGTTTCCAATCCTCTTATCGAAGCAACACTTTATTAGATGCTTATGAGTAATGGTCATATGCAAACCCTGGATGCTCTTCCTTCACGGTTATCTCAGAGACTCGTGTTGAGCTACAGCTTAACATGGCTCTGACATTTCAGATTTTAAAGCCCTAAAATTCAACATGCCTGCCGTGGAGTTTGCACAAAAAAATACCCACGAATTAAGAGAACATCTGCAGCAGAAAACTGTTACCTGGCACCAGTTGGTACAGGGCGTAAGGGAATGCCTCAGCAATGAAATGTTCTCTTCCAAAGGACTTGGTTTGTGCTCCACATATGTTGACTCAATATCAGGACTACTGTACATGGAAAGCTGCAAACAAGTTTTAAAAAAGTAGTTTAAAAAACAAAACAGATGTTGACAAATCAAAAATAATATTAAAATGTGCCAATGTAAGCTCGTAACCATTTAGACAAGTAGCTCTGTAGTCCAGCATTGGAACCCCTTTCATAGCCTTAAAAGGTAAATAAAAAGGTGATCACAGTACATCATTCTGATCTAAACCAATACTGGCTGTGTTTGTACAATGCCTGTACAAAGGTAGGCAGCAGCGGTCAGCAAAGGGGGATACATCCACATTAGTGGGTGTCAAATGACAGGCCACATTTCACAGTGAAGAAGGGTTTGGCAAACGGTAATTTCAATCAGAATATTCGGGCTGTGAAATTACTCGGACAGGTTCGCTGTTGTATCATGCAGTACCTTATCAGCTAGCTTAGCAGGGTGAATAGGTTTCACATGAAAGCTCACGATAATTTTAGAAACAAATACTATGGGGTAATTAAGAGTTGGGCCGTATGCCGGCTGTAAATCCGCTAGAATACCGCCGAACGGAATTACCGTTACCACCACTTGGTCCAGCGGAATTACCGCCAGATTACAAGTGGTGATGACTGAGTAAATCCCTGTTTTCAAAGACCATTGGACTCTATGGGGCTTTTTCAGCAGAACTACTGCCGAAAATGGGCAGAAATTCGGCGGATTTACCTCCAGCTTTTGGTAATGCAGGTTAATACAGCCGCACTTATCCTGCACCGCCCAACTTGTAAGGACCCAATATGTGTCTTAAAAATGGCTTGTTCTTGTGATATATCTGAAATAATTCCTCGGTATGGATATCAAAAACTATCTTGGAAAGTTGGATTTATCATAGTTTAGCTGATATTGCTACATGCAACATTCCGAGGTAAATGTTTCACTTATCATGAATTTAAAGGCTCAAACAGTGTAGTGCTTAGCATGAAAAGTACCACGTTCCATTCCCTGATAACAGCCGTCTAGGAATTGTAGGGCAGTCACGAAGCAAACATTGTTGGAAAAATGACCTGAACAATGCCAGTATCTTAAAAGTTAAAGAAAAATGCACGCCAATAGCAGAATCTGGAGGCAAGATTCAGCCAATCAGTAAATATGTCAAAATGTCATGAGGTTAACAGCGAAATGGGGAAGAAGAACACCAACTGCATAATCTCCTGAGATTATTTAGATAAATCGATGCGATTCCAACAGATCTACCGTGAGCAACGAGGTACAGTCTGAGTGAGACTGTGATGATCAAACTCTCAGGCGTCAGGAGCCACACTGCTAGACTGTGACAATTGGGTTGTGATGTCAACTCTAGGCTCAGCTGGAGCAGTTAATTGTACCACAGCTCTCTCCCCCACATCAGAGTAATCATAATAATTCTGCAGGACGACCTCTATTTTAGGTACCACTTGTGTTGTTGAGGGAATGGAAGAAAATATAAAATGACTGAAGGATCTCTTCTAGAGAGCGTAAAGAGTCAGCATTTCCTGTTGTCAAAGACATCTACATCTGGATGGCTCTGCCATAAGCACACTTCCTGGAGTTACTGAATTATCACGGACTTTGATATGCAAAACTGATTCGATGTGTCCACAAGTCCCTGACCTTCATACTAAATTGAGATAACATCCCACACGCTCAGAAAAGCGTTCATAATTATAGCTGCCTTATGTGTCAGGTCCTGAAATGGTACCCGTACAGCAAGGATGTGTAGTGTAGATTACGACTAACAGAAAACAAGAGTCAGAAATACAGTTCAACAACTTTACAAGGCAAAGGTGGAGTTGGGGGGAGGGGGGAGGATAGCAACATTTTAATGGCTATTTGGGAATGTGCGCCAAACCCTACAGTGCAAATATGGGTATGAATCGGTCTCAAAGCTGGGGAAGTCTTGCTTAGATTCCACATGTAAAGCTGCAAAAAATGAGCTCATGACAGCGTTAAAAGGTTTACCACTAGACCCTTCGGTTGTTAGCTTTTGGGCGGTCTTGTATCTGCTACACAATGTAAGGAAGAACGACTTACAGAGGCTTGGCTGCGATTGGAAACTCATAGCAAAATGTATAGTGGACATTGGGGTATGCAAGGCCTTCAATACACGCCTTTAACACAAAATCTGGGGAAAACACTTTACCCAGTTGTTCATGAAAGACAGGGATTGGTTAAGTGATGGCATAACTGGAATAGCCTGGGAGTCCACTGAAAGTACATTAGAAGCAAATTCTATGGTCCAAAGTTCACTAGTTAACATCAATCTTATTGAGGTTAAAGAAGCAATTCTGACATTGCCAACTAGTAGGAGCACAGGTTGGGATGGTGTTTTAACTGATATTTTTAAAAGTATTCCGACCTTGTGGGCTCCCCTATTGACAAATGTCTATAACTCCACTGTAACAGACGAAAATATGCCAGCCAGCTAGAAACAGGTAATTATTATACATATATACAGAAAAGGTTAAATAAATGGCCTCATAACATATTGCACAAATTGGTGGAAAGCGCAGACAGTTCAGCAGAGCTGTATGGCAAAATTCTTCATGCCAGATTAATGGACTGGTTTAAAATGAAGGGGATTTGTGCTATAGGTGGGAGGTGGCCGTCCACTCACTTCAGTGGCAGGCAGCACGGACCACCCGTGCGTTTTATTTGAACAGGCGGACTGTGCTGCCTGCCTTTGAGCAGGGGTGCTTAACCCGCTACGCACTTTTCTGTTTGTATGCTGAGCCCTATGGGCTCCGCAACAAAATGTAGCACACAACAATGGTAGGTGGCGGGGTGTCAGAAGTCTGGCCCCATGGCCACCTCATTGCGCTAAGGGTGTCCACACGCTGACTGACCGGAGAGGAGTCCTCTCTTGTCAGTAAGCATGTTCATGCTGTGGAGAGGAGGGGTGGACCATCCAGTCCTGTGTGGCGGAGCAGCCGTGTGGAGTGTGCAAGCAGGTAAGGTAAGTGAATGTATGTATTGTTGTTGAAATGTGTATGTATGTAAGTATGTGCGAGTGTATGTTGGTGTGTTTGTTTTTATGCATGCGTGCATGCAAGGGGGAGTTTGATGTATGAACGTGCTTGTAGGTTGTATGAGAGTGTGTGTGTGTCTGCTTGTATGAAAGGGGGCTGCTCGGGGAAGGACATTCTTTTTTGCTTTACCCTTGATGCACAGTAAAGATACTTACTTCAGGATTAGCCAGTCTAATTATTTCTTACCTTGGTGCAGCACTTTCTTTTACTGGGCATCTTTGATGAAGCAAGCATGATAAGTGTTAAAGGGTGGCATATTTTGGTGCAACAAGTCTAGCTATTATTACTTACTACAGCATTGAATGTTTTACCGTGCATCAAGGGTAAAGTAAAAGATAAGTGTTATTTGTTATGTGGTTAGACTGGCTTACATTTGTACAGCCTGTCTGTGGTATGGCATATTTATTGGCCGAGAGTGCTTACAAATTTATGATTACAGCCACCAAGAAAATATTTTTATACTGGCATATGTTGGGGGCAAAGGCATCATGGAAATGTGTTGAAAAATGCTCCTGCACACGGTTGGTGGCTTGCATCTATTGTGTTTTTTCATGTGCTACCATACAAAACTGATTGCACAATGTGTGGCTTTTTAACCAATTTTTCACCTAAAGCACTGTAAAATGCACCATTTTAAACCCATTATTTTAAACCATCCTAGAACTCCCTGCAGTTGGTTTGTGCTACACCACTACACTTGGTTGCCCCGGCATATTCAGGGCAAACATTTACACCTCTCCAAATAAGAAATTCACCAGCTGTCACTGCGGACATCCAGTATGGTGAGGGCAGGCACTGAGCTGCAGTGTTTGAATCTGTACCTGGCTATGAGTATGTATGTTTTGGGGTGCAGCAAACAGCTTCATTTACCTCTAATGGACATGCCCTCTGCTCTCACTCACGAAGATCGGTCTAGCCTTTAGACAAACTATTTTACACATTCATGGATCTCTACTCAAATGTCAGTTCTTTATAGCAAAAATGAGGGAACTCACTGAACCCTTTGGCATTGAGAAAGGTGTCAGACAAGGGTGCATCTCCCCCCCGCCCCATTAAGTATTTCAATTAGGCAATACACCCTGGTCTCAGCCTAGTATGCAGCACACAGCTGAAATGCTTATTTTATTGTGTCTATAGGTTCAATATTCTGAGTGATATACCACTCATATCACACCCCTTCTCAAAATACCCCAGGTCACAATGGACCAGGAATCAAGCTGGTTGGTAAAGGTAATATTTATTTATTTAATTATTTAAAAATCAAATCAAACATATTCTTTTTAATAGGGAGCAGCAATCACCAATGTGGTGACAATAACAGACAAGAAGTTATGTAAGGCAGTTAAATTCACTTTCAGCAACCCAAAATACAAAACATCAGAGAAAAGAATACTTAGGCTTGTTTGGAAGGATAGCACTTAAGTTAGGATTTCCCCCAGTAATATTCCTCAACCCACAACTAAACAATTCTAAATAGAGATAAGGAAGCAGCAGGTAATCAGGAATAAAAATGAAACAGAATTTGAATACAACCTTCCCTCCCCAAACAAGAGAGAAAAACGGATTTGAAATCTTACACTTTAAAATAACATTCGAAAATGGCTATGTCAAACAATGAATGTGTGCAAAAGTTCTTAAATCAATACAAATTTCTATGGGAATTTCTATGGGAGCAACATTGACAAGATGCAAACAATCGTGAGCTATAGTTTGAGAAAAATTAACCACTTTGAATCTTAAACGAAGTTTGAACATAATTTAAAAAAAATAAAAATAAAAATCACACGTGTAAAACTTTACAGCAACGCGGATTCCCACCTAAGATTTAACCAAACAGTTTTTGAGAAATACGGGTGAAATATACTGATTTTGAGTGAGGTTGGGAGGTAGCTACAGGTCTTAGGTATAATCCAGAGTTGAAATGAAGTCTATAGCTATTAAATTGAGTGAGTTGTGCAATGTGGAATGAGAGGCGTTTTTGGCAAATAAAAGGCGCGAAAAAGAAAACAGAAATCAATTTTTACAAGGATTTTTATGCTCTAGACTAGGGCATTCAGACTAGGTTACCAGATTGAAACACAGTAAGCACTAGAGTTGATCTGCGGAACTAACCCTAGCACCTCTGCGCCCGCCCTGGCAGACCCAGTACAATTACCCGAAGGAGGATTAAGGGTTTAGGAAATCACAGGAAAACATGATTTAAAGAAGTTATCACTAGCGCAAGGAATCAAAGGCAGGGTTTCAAGAATGGTTGTGACAATACCACAGAGATCAGGATAAGGATTGTATGACATAACGATGGGATGGAACAAAACAAGGAAAGGCATGCTATGATTTTCTATGCTTCCTATTAATACTGTGACTCCACTTTAATTGAGGATTTTGGACCATCAAGGGTTCTGGTCATCACACGGATCGGGTCTAACCAAGGACAGCTGGGCAAATCTGGTGGGATAGGGCCAGCTGGGCAGATCTGGGCACTGGACTGCACTTCTATTTACTGGAGACTGGAGATCAGTGGGATGGCGAGTTTGCAGCAGTTTGCATGCATTTAGTAGTAGCAAGCAAGACTGGATCAAAATGCTTCCCTTGGGTTTGTGGGATTGCTTCAGAATTTGACCTAGCTGAAAATGGAGTCAGCAATGCATAGGCCTTGGCTTTGTAATGAAAATCAGGAATCAGGATCAAGGATGAAGAAACCAGGAACAGGACGCCATGCAGAAAATCAGGAAGAAGTCAGGAATCAGTGTGTATGTGTGCTGTCAGGTTACCTTATTTATCCTGTCAAATGACATCACTAAAGTATATGGCAGGGGCAGGCTTAATGTCCACACCCCTGATGCTAGGATTGGGCAGGAGCACAGTTTCCGTCTTGCTCTTCGCTGATTGGATGACAGAAAAGGATGAACAAGTTACTTTCTTACCTGGTAACGTTCTTTCGATGGGATGTTCCCTCCGACGTATTCCACATCTATGACAGGTAATCACCACAGCTGTGCTACTTCGGAAACATTTTCGGCGTCTGAGTCCTACGTCGATACGCTGTCCCTCAAGGGCCTCCGTCGAGCCGACGTCACTGGATGTTATAAGTAGGACGCACAACACCCGTAGCCTCAGTTGTAGTTTTTTCCCCAGAACGTGTGGCACCAATCTTCTGCCAGTATGACTACAGAAAGCCTTGCGGAAACGTAAGCTTCAATCGCATAAGAAATTCTGTAGAGAGGCAGGCTGGTAGGGTGCGATGTGGAATACGTCGGAGGAACATCCCATCGAAAGAACGTTACCAGGTAAGAAAGTAACTTGTTCTTCGAAGAGATTGTGTCCTCCAACATATTACACATCTATGACAGACTCCCAAAGCAGTACCAACGCATAGAGGTGGGAAAAGAATTTAGAATTTTAGAATGCCCAATTAAATTGCACAATAGAGGACTGCCTTGCCAAAGGCCAAATCTTGCCCATGGATAGAATCCAGGGAGTAGTGTTTTAAAAAAGTATGGACAGAGGCCCATGTGGCTGCTTCACAAATGTTACGAATGGGAACACCCCACTGCAGAGCAGTAGAGGCAGCCACACCCCTAGTAGAATGGGACCGTAAGCCTGCCGGAGGGTCCTTACCCGCCAAACGGTAACATTCAGAGATTGTCAAGATAATCCATCTGGACAAGGTCTTAATAACAGCTTGACCCAAACGCCTTCCACCGTATTCTACAAAGAGCTGATCATCCACTCTGACCCGGGACATGCGTGAGATGTAGAAATTTAAAGCTCTCCTAAGATCCAACCTATGGAGCCTCTCCTGTTCCTTACAAGGATGCGGAGGAGGATAGAATGCCGGAAGAATTACCTTCTGGCTCAAATGAAATTCCGACACAACCTTCGGAAGAAAAGAAGGACGGACCCTAAGGGCAACCCTGTCCTTATGGAACACCGTGAAAGGTGGCTTGGCGGATCGTGCCTGGAACTCACTCACTTTGTGAACGGAAGTAACCGCAACCAAAAATGCAGTTTTAAAGGTCAACATTCTCAAAGGACAAGAATGTAAGGGCTCAAACGGAGCTCGGAATTTCAGAACTAAGTTCAAATTCCAACCAGGCACCTGGAAAGGTGACGGTGGGAACACATTAGTTAGCCCTTTCAGAAACGGAGAAATCAAAAGGAATCTTAAAATAAGAACACTCCTCAGAAGAGCGCTTAAATGGACAGCACCGCCAGGTAACCCTTAATGGTACCCACTTGCAGGCCCTTGTGGGCTAACGAAAGCAAAAAAGACAGAACCACAGGAATGGCACATGAAAAAGGATCCACATTCTTTACCCTACACCAGTCGCAGAACTTTCTCCAATGGCAACGGTACAGGGACTTTGTTGCAGGCCTTCTGGCCGAAAGCAACACCTCCATCACGTCTTCAGGGAGGTCCTAATCCTTGCACCTCAACTTTTCAGAATCCAAGCATGAAGGTTGAGAGACTTGACCTCTGGATGGAGAGCCCGACCCCCCATCCTGTGAGAGCAGATCATCTCGGTAGGCAAGACGACGTGGAGGGCAGATGGACATGTCGAGAAGGTCTGGGTACGACGCTCTACTGGCCCAAGCCGGAGCAATGTGGATCATTCAAACCTCCGTAACCTCTGCAGCACTTGCAGAATGACGGGGACTGGAGGAAACGTGTACAGCAGTGGGAAGGCCCACTCCACTACGAACGCGTCCCCCAAGGCTCCTCTTTGTGGAAATTGCCACAAGCAGAATATTTCGCACTTCTGGTTGACACTGGTGGCGAAGAGATCCACTTGTGGGGTCCCCCAAAGGGTGAAGATCTCCAAGAAAACCTCCTGAGCCAGCTCCCACTTGTGAGAGACCGTGCTCTGCCTGCTCAGAGCGTACGCCGCCTCGTTTAAGTCTCCGGCCAGATGAACTGCTGAGATCGAAATTTCCTGCTGGATGGCCCAGAACCAGAGATGCATCGCCTCTCTGCACAGTGGGAGAGACCTTGCGCGCCCTTTTTGTTGAGGTACTGCATGGCCATTGTATTGTCAGTCAGAATCAGGACATTCTTCCCCAGCACAGATGGCAGAAAAGCCTTCAGAGCTAGCCTGATGGCCCTCAGCTCCAACAGATTGATATGGAGTCTGGACTCCGACGGAGACCAACGACTGCCGACTGTCAACTCGTTGGCATGCGCTCCCCATCCCATGAGGGATGCGTCCGTCACAATCGTTACCTCCGGCCAGGGTAGCCAAAATGGAGCCCCCTTCATCAGATTGCCTTCGACAGCCCACCACAGAAGATCCTGGGCGACCAAGGGCGGCACATGAACGGGATCCGACATCCTGCCGGAGGACTGCGACCACTGCATCTTAAGAGCCCATTGCAGAGATCTCATCCGCAACCTGGCCTCTGGCACCAGTAGAATGCAGGATGCCATGAGGCCGAGCAACCTCAAGAACTCGAACGTCAGGAGACTCTGTGCATGTTGAAACTTGTCCACCATCTGCAGAATGTGATGAGCCCTCACCTGGGGGGGGGGGGGTGAACACTGCCCCAGGGATGTGTCGAGCACTGCTCCGATGTACTTTAGCTGCTAGGTAGGTGTCAAGTGGGACTTCTTTAAGTTGAGGGAGAAGCCCAGCCTGTGAAGGGAGTGGCAGGTGACTGACAGATGATCCAGGACTTGCTCAGGAGAGCGCGCCCTGATCAACCAATCGTCCAGGTAGGGGTAGACGTGAATCCCCCCTTTCCTGAGATACGCTGCCACCACCACCATGAGTTTGGTGAAGACCCTCGGGGCGGAGGTCAATCTGAAAGGCAGGACCCGAAACTGAAAATGCGAGTCACCAACCGCGAACCTCAGGTACTTCCTGTGCTTGGGATGAATCGGCACATGAAAGTAAGCATCCTTGAGGTCGAGAGACACCAACCAGTCCTGAAGTTGAAGGGCCTGGAGGACGAGAGAGAGAGTAACCATCTTGAACTTGTTTTCGGGATCAAAAAATATGGGGAATACCATCCCTTGTTCCTCTCCGCTACAGGCACCAGTTCTATGGCGCCTTTCTCCAGCAGGGATTTGATTTCCTGCGCAAGGAGCAGATCCGGACTCTTTAAAGAGAGCTTCTCTGGTGGATTGTCGTGAGGCCTCTGCCGGAAAGGAAGACCGTAGCCATGGGCTATGATCTCCAGAACTCACACATCTGAAGTAATGGCACGCCATTCTACAAGATGCTGCGCCAGCCTTCCCCCAACCAGCGAACCATGGGACATGGCCTCATGACTGAGCTGAAGCGGCTGCGGTAGTGCCTGAGGGCAAAGAGGCAACTGCCCAAGCGGCTTTGGCACCTCAAGTACCCCGTTTTCTACCTCTGGTACTCCTACATTGGCCCCTTTGACTGGTAGCTCCCCTTGATCTACCAAAGGGCGAGTAGTATTGAAAGGAACCTCCCCTCCATTGCTGTCCCCTAGGATGAAAAGGCGGAGGTTGACGTACTGCAGCGCTCAACGACTTCGATGCAGCTTCGGAGGTCTGCAACCTCTCAAGGCTCTCATCAGCCCTGCTGCCAAAAAGATGGTCACCATCAAAGGACATGTTGAGAAGCTGGGACTGTACATCAGGAGCAAACCCCGACTTCCGCAACCACGCAAACCTGCGCATCACGGTGCTCACCGCCATGGACCGGCTGACACAGTCTGCCACGTCTAGACTCGACTGAATGGATTCACACATTGCATCCTTGCCATTCTGAACGAAGGCAAGAAAACCATCCCGTTCCTCCCCTTCGGGAATATGTTCAGCCGCCAAAGATACACAATTCCACAACGTGAGTGAATCTTGCCAAGGCACAAATGGAGTTGGCTGCCTTTAAAGCCATACCCCCAGATGAAAATACTTTCTTCGCCCAACCGTCGAAGCGCTTGTCATCCCCATCAGGATGGATGGTAGGGTACGCCGCCTGCTTCGCTGGGGCCATAGCCGCCTGCACCACCAAACTCTCCGGAGTGGGGTGCAAAGACAAGTAGCCGGGGTCGCCACTGGCTGGACGGTATTTTTTCGGCAACGACTTATTCACTGCTGGGAGACTCTCCGGAGCAGTCCAAGCTGCTGCCACCCTTCTTTGTAAGGTCATATGAAATGGCAGCACCGGGTCAGTGGGTGGACCTCGGTCCAAAATATCTGTCAGGTTATCCTGCAGAAAATCCACAGGTGGAGCAGACCACCCCAAGTACTCCGTCACCCTCGACATGAGACGCCTGTACGAAGACTTGATATGTGTACCAGGCTCAGGCCTGCCAAATTCAACCTCTAGGGAGGTGTCCAGACCACTAGTCTCATGCAAGCATTGACGCAGGTCTTCAATCTGGCTATGACCAGACAACAGTTCGTCAGGAACCTCAGGAGGGACAAACCCTTCCACATCTGACCCTTCATCCACCTCTGAGATATAATCCAAAGGCTGGAATAAATCCCTGGATGAGGGCACAGAAAAAGGTTCAAATACAGGCCTCACCGATTTACTCAGGGCCTTCCTCGGAACTTCCACCCTCCTCTGGGGTACCTCCGGTAAAGCCTCCACAAAAGGCGTTGAAGGCGTCGACAGAATCAGCGTCGACGTCGAGCGAGGCGCTGACGTCTTCGACAACGGCTTCGAGGCCAGAGCCCCAGGCGTGTGCTTCGACGGCCTCGCCGTTGATGGCATCAATGACTTCCTCGGAGCCGGAGGTCCGAGAGAGTCCCTCGACAGACATGGCGTCGATGTCTTCTTAGAAGACCTCACAGGCTCCAACGGTCTTGAGGGCGTCGAGGACCGGGATCTGGAGCGCGCATGGCTAGAGCGAACCACTTTGTCCGATCAGGACCTCGACGGCTCTCGATGATCGCGCCGACCGCTCAAGCCCGAAGGTGTGCGAGCGGTGGCCATAGCGCATTCCTTGCCGGCTTCTCTCGAAGGCACAGACGGAACGGAGCCCTGCGATTCAAAAATCGCCATCATCTCCTTGCGAAATGCGTCCCATTCTGCCAGAGATTAATGCTTGTTGGGACAAGCTGCCCGCCATCTGGCGGAGTCCTCGAACGAGGAAGGCGACCGGTGACAGTGCTTCTGAGAGTGCCTAGAAGAGGCAGAGGAGTGGTGGGAACCACTGCGGGACTGAGAGCCCCTGGACTTGCGCCGATGTGGAGAGTCGCCCCTCGAATCATCGGTTGAAAGCCCAGCGGATTTCGACTTTTTGGCGTTTGGATCTTCTTGCGCTGCCGCAAGGCCTTCGACGTCAAAGACTGGAATTCATCGCAGTCATCGGTGGCGTGGTCCTCGCTGAGGCACCAGAGACAGACATCCTGCGGGTCTGTAAGCGACATCTTGGAACCGCAGTCCCGACACTTCTTGAAGCCTGACCGCGGGGTAGAAGAAGACGAAGACATGATACTTCACAAAAAACCAAGTTGGAAGAACCGATTCAATCAGAAGAACCACCGAGGGGCACCAAGATTCCGAAGCGAACACGTTCGCGGAAAAAACTGAACTGAGGCTATGGGGGGTCGTGCGTCCTACTTATAACATCCGGTGACGTCGGCGCGACAGAGCGCCTCGAGGGACAGCGTATCGACGTCACCGACATAGGACTCTAACGCCGAAAATGTTTCCAAAGCAGCACAACTGTGGTGATTACCCGTCATAGATGTGGAATACGTCGGAGGACACAATCCCTTCGAAGTCATGTTTATGGGATGATTTTTACAATGACTAGAAAAGGACCTCTCCTAGCCACTGGAACCAAATTCTAACTTTCCCACGAATACATATTTATGTAGTTATGACCTCTAAGAAAATCAATCAGATACTGTCAGGTCCAGTCTTGAATCTTCCGGCAGGAGTGAAGCTGGCCCACCAGACACCCCTCCCCCCCCCCCCAAGTCTGCCTGCCTAACAGTCTCTTAGCAGAAATAACTACCAAGCTGGCAAACCCAAGGGTAAAGGGGAATGGAGAAATTAAAAAATACAGTGGCTCTCACTGACGCCCTCTGGTATTGGATTAGATGCCTCAGTGTCTGTGAAATCTAAAAAACAACAATTTGTATGTTAATATCTGTTCGACCTTACTCCTTTAATTACTTTCTAATTGCCCACCCTCCTCCTTAATACCTGCTGTCTATGCCCGCTTGCTGATAGGCTTCCTTAATTTGTTGCAGTTGAATTACAGTAGCTCCTCTGTTCTGTAAACCCTATTATCAGGAATCTTTTCTGTAAATCTTCTTAATATAACTGCTCAGACTTAAGTTGAAGAATTCACTCTCACTCTTTCTTATTAGTGGTGAAATTCAATTATGTCTTCAATTGTCTGTTCAATCTGCTTCTCTTGCAAAATTTCTTGATTTTGTCTTTTATATCTGTTCTTTCACTTCTACTCGCAATTATACTGCTATTTAACTTTCTGTTTACTTTGTTTTCTAATTCAATACCAAGTTAAATGATAAATAATATTTAAGAAATAACTTCAATTTTAACTTCTTTCCTTTTCTTGTTGACTACTCAGAACTATTAATCTGTAAACTTGATTTCTTCCGTGCTTCATATAATATTAATTTACATTCTGACATCCGCCGGCTCTGAGTTCGTTTTATTCCGATTCAAACTTCTTTTGACGGACTTGAAAGACGCTCGCGCGGCACGTAGACGACGTGCAAAGGTCCTTTCCTCGAATGAAGTCCGAATGAGGAATACGCGAGACGAAGGAAACCGCAATGAACTGATTTTATTAAACAAATACTGGGTTAGTGTTTGATTCAAAAGTTCATTACTCGATTGATCGCTGAACGCAAGTATAAATACTTAACCCGCGCTACTGTTAATACATTAACACGCACATATGTTAAATCATTACACGCGCACTCAGCATTACCAAGACAGTTGTGTATTTACGCGAGCACAATTGCAGATTTCAAAGTTGCTCAAATAAATCTTCAATTACAAATTCTTGTCATTTAAAATCTTTTCCTAAAGAATTATTTCATTTTTAAGTTCAGAACATTTTAACTACAATAAAAAGTTCTTGAAAGTTCAGAAAAGTAACTTAGCTTGCTTCTTCTGTCTTCTTCCTTCTGCTTCGTAAAATGACTCAAATTACATTGGCAGCTACTGTAGATTAACTTCTCATAAGGTTTGTCTCTGGTTCTAAGCTTACTGAGTTACTTTAATTATCAAATATACAGAGCTACAGAAACTGCGACCTGTCTTTAGTGAAACTCGAATGAAAGGCAGTTTAGAACTCCAGTAAGAATTCCCAAATAACTCACCATTCATCTCCTCCAATCATTGTTGCTGAATGGAAACTCCATCTTGCTTTGGGGAAACAAAGGCCTCCTGATCGTTTCATTAAGGGCAATTTAAATAGTTTAAATCTTATCCAAAACATAACCCAAAACATCAGTTTGCAAAGGTTTTAATTTAAAATGGTTATTTGAGAATTCTAAAAGTGAATGTTTACCTGGACCTTTTAAGTGAGTGTTTTGTGTAAGTAAATACTTTTGGAATTCTAGAAATGTACCATGGGGTGCTTTTGTAAGTATGTGTCTTTGAAATTCTAAAGCTATACCATGGAATCCTGACACATACACAGGTTGCATATTTTGTGGGACACATTTCAATACAACTCCCAAGTCTGTGGGACCTGGTTTAGTCTTTCTGCTACATTTTGGCAATTTTAGCCATGAAATATTTGGCCTAACATTTCCCAATTTTGTACATAGATGCGCTTTTACTCCTAGAATATGTGTATAAAATGTTATATTTGCAGCATTAATACTTTTCGCGTAATCGGTCATTCTTTATAATTTATGTTCCTTATGCAGTAGTGTTACGCTCACCAGGACCCCACAGGAGCGTCGAACGGAACTGGACTGCCACGGACTCCACCAGCGTGATCGTAGTGTGGTGATGGCTGACTGGACTGGCCCTCCTAGTTTCGTCTGCTTGACCCATAGGAATAATCTCCTAAAGGTAGGGGAAAAAGGATTTAGCCACCCGTGGGCGAGAGGATGCATGCACTCAATTGTTCCCCACTGAACACCTCCTGTATTCCCTTTCACTAGTCTCACCTTATTGTTTGAAAAGATGAGCTCTCCATCCTGCGTGGGGGGCAGGGGCACGTAGAAAACCAGTTACTTCACTGGTCTGAAGGAGTTGGGCGAGTTCCAGACAACTGATGACTCCGGGGTAAGTAGCATATAGTTCTTTAGAGTTCAAAATGTCTGTTATTCACTCTTGCCCCTCTTTTCTCCCCTTTTTCTTGCAGCTTGAGCCGAAGGATGATCACCTCATTGTATTTCCCAAACTGTCCGGTGCAAAATAATGATCCAAATATATTTAACTTACAACCTTTTGTCTCCCTACAGGTGCGGCGTAAGAAGAAATGGTGTGCAGAAGAAGAATGCCTCGGGCGATGAACTGAAGTAGGTATCTTGCGAAGAAAGAAGATTGTCCTTGTTGGCTATTGGCTCACCTTGTTATTTGTTTTGACTTTTCAGATGCCAGGATTTCGGCGACGAGGCGATGGAGACTGCGCCGGGTCGCGGAGATGCTGTGAAGACTGGCGAGTATGGCGCGGCAGCTGGTGAAGCGACGCGTTTGAATTTAGGGTCTCTTTCCCGATTCAATGGTGCGGCAGCTCTGAGAACTGCTGATGATAAAAAGGTAATGTCCTTGTTCTAACTTTTCCTTCTTCTTTCCCTTCTTTCAAGGATCTGGTCCGAGGTCGAGGCGGGCGTGGCTGAAGACAGGATGCTCAGCTTGCAGGCACGGTGAGCGTTACACTGCAGAAGGCAGAATAACGCGAAGCGTGTGCTGTTCATCGGGCGTGGTTTAAATAGCCTTGAAAGTAGTCCCAGGTAAGAAGTCCCAAAACCACACCCAAGCAAAAAATAGTCCCTAAAGAAAAGTAATCCCTTCCAGGCCTCACGATGGCCTATGCTTAAGTTCCTTGCAGCATGGTCTGCATGAGGTAAGTTTGACAGTATGAGCCTGGCGCCTACGGTGCCAGGACCGCACCCATATAGCTCCTAACTGGGATGGTGGGAATCCCAGTGGGTGCTTGGATGCCTGTTTCCTGGGCAGATGGACTTGATCCTGATGTCCAGGGGCAGGCATATTGACAGTAATAAGTCCTACCAAGTCTTCAAATGAATAGCATAAAATTATATTTAGAATTATGCACTTTTAAAACATTTTCTCATTATTGCTGCCAAGTTAAATGTCTTGAAAGTTCAGTTGCAAAGTAGGTATTTTAAACCAAATGTCACTTGTCAGTTTTTTTTTCAAGTGTAAGCACATGTCAATCCCTTTGAAGTAGAATGAGGGGCTCTCCCTTGGGAGTGAAGCTTCCTGCACCTCCCACTGGAAAGGTGAGTGTTTTAGCCTGCTATTGTCCTAGCCTGGGGCAAAGACGAATGTCTGATGCTGACTGGGAAACTCCATTGTGCTGGGTATTCAAGGCCTCCAGCTAGCAATTAGCCTTTTCCTGTCCAGCAGTTTGAGGTGTCATCCTTTCTCAGGGCTAGCACTGGCAGAGCAGGTTTTTTTTATATAGTTTACTAATTCAGACTGGGTTTAGCTTTGAGTTTCACCTTTTAAATCTTTACTTTAAACCTATGGAATTAAAACAGTTTGTAGGTGGATTTTTAACAGTAGCAAATCCTTTTACATTCTTAAATATTCAAGCCTTCACACAATAATATACTTTAAACATGGGCGATTTTGCTCTTTATTGAGGAAAAAGCACATTTAACTTCTTCTTTTAAATTTGGTTTTCATCTGCAGCAAATACACATTTTAGCCGGCTCTAGTTCTTCCCTTGAGTGCTGGAATTGTTTGCAGCATGGATAAATGTATCAAGCATTTGTTTAGAGTCTTTCTCTGGACAGCTGATTCTTTAGATACTGTTGCAAATAAATAGCCGCGTTTCCCGTGGATACTGAAAAACAAAGTCCCTGGGTTGCTTTTTCAAAGATACATTTGGTATGAGCTGTCATTCAAACGAGGGCCGGTTCCTCTGAGACTCAAGATTGATCATGTGCATTGCAAGGCCCTTTAATCACAGTGGCTCAGTAGAAATGATGGATTTAGTACCAAAACAGCACTTTTAAGGTTGAAAAGCTGACATTTTAAAGAGGCATTTTGGGTTTTCAGCACACTAATGCTGCCTCTTTCACTTCGCTCCATGTAAAAGGTTGTAGAGCACACTGGCATACCCCTGCAGTAAGTACTATGTTCTACCCCACCTGAAATGTGTGTTGGCAGGGCGGTGCAGCCATTTTCTGATAATTGCAAAGCCCAGTTTTGTGATCTTGGTGCGCACAGGGTTCAGCGCATCCATTTTGTGCTGTTCTTTGCACCAATGCAGCAACTCATGTAGTGAAGCATAGCTGAGTGGGTCAAAATATCCCATACCCCCCTCTTGAAATCAGTTGTTAAATAATTTGCTGAAAGATCTTGGGAATATTACCCTCTTGACAATCCTTGGATTGGTCCCCATGGACTTCCTGTTCTTTTATATGCTGATGACCCTGTGCTGATGGAGTGCACTTCTGTGGCATTACAAATGCTGGTCTTTGCCAATTCTGAGATATAGCCATCAGAAGGCTTTCAACTCCATCTTTGGGTCTGACTCTCCCATCCTTAGGTTTTTTTTGCTTGCCTTTCTGCCTCCTGATCGGTAGCCTGGTCTGTGTCTCCCTGCAACTAACTATGGATTTATATAAAACACTAGCCGCCATTTTATGGTCAGTGGAGAGTGGTGTTTAGCAGTGTAGTGTCTGGGGAGGAAGTCTCTTCTGAGCCATGTGTGGGGAATACTGTGGATCCCTCACTAAAACCCTGCTTAGGGTCTCCTCCCAGGTGGCAAGGAGAGGAAGATGCTTCCTGCTCCCAATCTTGGGGTTGGTGTACTGCAGGAGAATCAACTGGGTGAAGACAATGCCCAAGGTAGTGGGGAGATGTTGCAGGGTGTGACACTATTTTTCCTTGGAGAGGGATACTTTTGCCACTGGGTTTAAGGAGGAGATGACATTGTCATTTTGATATATATATATCAACCTCCTACTAAGGATGGAAGGGTAAACTCCAAGGGTGTAACCCAAAAATGTGTTGTATCCAAAGAACAGGTGTTTTGTACCCCTAAAATTACATATCCTGCCAAAAACCAAAGGTATAACAAAAATAATGATGGAAATTTCTATTCCATCGGTCGCTAATAAGGTTAAACCCTAGAATCCTGTTTCTAAAAACATCAAGGGGAGTAAAACCACTGAAAGGATGTGGGAAAACCTAATTTCCTTAAAATGGACTTCATGTCCCAGAATACCTCAGGGACTGTGTCAAAGAAGAGGGCTGTAGAGGCATGCAGAGGTAAAGGACAGGCAAGCAGGCCTAATAGCCTTGGCCAGGATCAGGAAAATAACACCAATGGCTTGCAGCTGAAGCCAATTGCCCCACTTGAGAGGCATTAAAGGTTGCAACAGGAAGGAGCTGTACAAAGAAGTTGGAGCAGGAGCTGGAAGTACTAGTAGCAAAATAAGAAGCAGAGCACAAAGCTGGCAGTTCATAAGGAAGTGTGACCACTTAAGGGATGCCGGAGTGAGTGAAGAGCAGATTTCACCTGCAGGTTCTGAGTTGGTCATGTGTTCCCAAACACTATTTGGCTGTGGCTGCATTGGAAGAGATTGGGAGACGTCAGTCTTTCCAGGGGCGCCCAATTGCTGTGAATGCAGAGCTGAGGTTGTGCAACTACCCGAGGACCATGTGCAGACGCAAGCCGAGGGACGCAGGAGAGAAACAGACTCTGCAAGTTCTAGGCCGGATCAGAGACACCCGTACTGCAGAGGGGTGTGGGTCCCAGGAGTGCCTGAAGCAGAAAAAAAGTCGGAAAGAGGAAGCCGCCCGCAACCGCTGTGACTTTGGAGCCAGTGAGTGAAGCTCTGTACTCCAAATCACAAGAAAGAACTTGCCAGTAACTGTAACCAGCTAAATTCACACTCTTAGAAGTGGGAGCAAATAAAAGTGGCTTGTTGCAGTGGGTAGTCTTCACAACAAAGGAATTGCATCCAGTGCGTATAGAGCACAAGTTGAAGTGCTCGCGTAGAAGGAAAACCGTTTTATTTCCAATGTTATACTAAAACCATTACCAGAGAGGTCACTTGTCTCTTATTAAGAGGAAGAATGTTAACTGTAATCACTCGAAAGGTAGCAACTGACTTTCCGAATTGTTACAAGCATACTTACATCAGAGAAAGGTTGTGTGCAAGTAATTGTGATTCCAGATCTACGTTGAATTAGTACCCGGCGAGAGTCAATGCGCTTGTAACAACCAAGCTCATTGGTACTCGTTGGGGCAACCCCTGGCCGACAAGGACTTACCGGACGAGGGTCCTTTGCAGTTCCTTGGCAGCCTCCCATCAGGCTGCCATGGAAAAGGACAAGTTTCTCAATCCGCTGCAGCCATATTTCTTTGGTTGCGAAACGCAAAGCATTTCGCAATTAAAAAAAACACTTACTACCCAGGTCGAACGGGCCGGGGTATTAATGGTAATAAGCCGCTCGCCGGTGGGGTGGGGGTGGGGTGTTCATTACCACGGCAGGTAATGCCCCAGAGGCCTTTGTTGACTATGGGCCCCAGTGGCATTACCTGACGCAGTAATGGCCCACCCACCCTCCACCCCAGTTCAGGGCTTAATGCCCAAGTGGAACTATATATGAATAAAAGGCAACGCAAGTCTTTAAGTTGAAATTCATCACCAAAGCATGGTTGCATGTACCGAATTTGTTTCTCTGGTGACTCTTGTAACATTCAGAACAGATACTTTGTAGTTGGAGAAGTTGATGAAGTCAAGAGAAGGACAAGCATTACCCAAGACACTAGACCGATCCCTTCTATGGTGAAACCAGCCCTATTAAACCTTTTAAGTGACATGGGTTTTCCCCCACAGTGCCAAGGCCTTTTTTGGTGATTTTGGTATGTCGCCATTCAATGCCTTGTAACTTTTTTGTTACATGAGATATCTAGGCCACATTTGGCCCCTTTTTTTCCCCCACATGTAGGTGGTCGTAACGCCACCCAGGAATCTTAGGTTGCTGTAGGGGGGTGAGAGAAAATAACCTAAAAGGGGGAACATTTTGTTTTTTTTAAAAAAAAAATGCCAATAAAATGATGTACAAAGAAGCTTGTGTTTTTTTCCTTGTAAGAGCTAGGAACAAATGGTTTGCTGTGCTGAATTCCCCAATTATTTTGATGTGGTTATCAACTGTTTTGTGAGAGGTAGGCGATTTTGGCCATTTTTGCCAATTGGACATGCGTGGACGGAATGGAAGAAAAGGGTAGGAAAGCCGAATTGGAGGACAGAAAGGTATACATTTCTGAAAAGTAGACAATAGTCCAAGTTTAGGAAGGGGTGATTTGCGCAGGTCAGGCAACAACTAGGTAGGGGAAAATTCCATAGTTTGGGGAAAAAGCAGGAAATTGACTGAAAAAAGGTATGTGGTGGACATGGTTGGCTTGGTACTGCAATGGCTTCTATGAATTATGAGAAAAACAATGCACCGCTACATGCCCCCCGACTCTAGCAGTTAGGAAATCACACATTTCTTTGTAGTGTTTCACAAAACAAGCAACACCACATGTCAAGAACTGAGCCATGGGACACAGGAATTTTAGGCTTACGGCCTGAACAGACGTACTTTGCACGTGTAAATCAGGAAAACCAATGCAGTGAGGAACGGCAAGCATACATTTTTTGAAAGAGCACAGGCAGACCTTTTCAAGGGTAGGTGACTTGTGCAGGTTACAAACGTTTATGGTGCCTAAAGCAGCAACTAAATGTAGGCACATTTGGGAAATTAAAGGGTTGTGACACAAAGGGCACCAGCAAATGGGTCGAAACATTATGCAAACCGCGCAAATACAACAAATATCATACCTTCCCACGTTCCCACAGGTGTCCCGACGAAAACGGTACCTCACATGTGTGGGTGCACCTACCTGGGCGCCAAGGGGAAAGCCTAAAATGCTGCTAACCCCAAGTCTTTTCCGACAGCTGAATTTCAGGATTTTTTCAGAACGGCACACCATACAGGTATGTGCCTAGAGTGTCCAAGCCACCAAGGAAAACAGGGACCCCCATTCATTTCTGAAAAGAGGACACACGTGGGAATCCGCAGAGGTCTGACTTGTGCAAATCGGCCCAGAATGTATTACCCAGAAACCCCGGCAAAGTCCGAAATGTGGTGAAAAAAAGCCCAAGTTTTGCACATTTCACTCGGCTCACCCACCGAAACACGCCGCCAACAACACATGGCCTACCTTCCCGCGTTCCCACAGGTGTCCCGATCAAAACGGTACCTCACATGTGTGGGTGCACCTAACTGGGTGCTGAGGGGAAAGCCTAAAACACGACTAACCCCAAGTCTTTTCCGACAGCTGAATTTCAGGATTTTGACAGAAGCGCACACCCTACAGATAGGGGCCTAGGGTGTCCAAGCCACCAAGGAAAACTGGGAACCCCATGCATTTCTGAAAAGAGGACACCCGTGGGAATGCAGAGAGGTCTCACTTCTGCGAAGCGGCCTAGAATTTATTACTCAGAACTCCCTACAAGTGAACATTGCGTTTTTCCCCCACCAAATATCACACTGTCTGGGATTGAGGATAATACATTCTGGGCCGCCAGTCAGACCTCTGTGCATTCCCACAAATGTCCCCTTTTCAGAAATGCATGAGGTTCCCATATTTCCTTGGTGGCTTGGACACCCTATGCCCAAATCTGTAGGTTGTGCGCATGCACAGAATTCCTGAAATTATGCTGTGCCAAAAGACTTGGGGTTAGCCGTGTTTTAGGCTTTCCCCTTGGTGCCCAGGTAGGTGCACCCAGACATGTGAGGTACATTTTTCATCGGGACACCAGTGGGAACGCGGGAAGGTATGACATCTGTTGTTGGTGACATGTTTCGGTGAGTGGACAGAGGGAAATATCTCTGAAATTGGCTGGAAATAAACACAATTCTCAGACATTTCGCTCTGGCCACCCATCAAAACACGCCGCCAACAACACATGACCTACCTTCCCGCATCCCCACACGTGTCCCGATGAAAACGGTACCTCACATGTGTGGGTGCACCTACCTGGACGCAAAGGGGAAAGCCTAAAACACAGCTAACCCCAAGTCTTTTCTGACAGCTGAATTTCAGGATTTTTTCTGAAGTGCACACCATACAGATATGGGCCTAGGGTGTTCAAGCCACCAAGGAAAACAGGGAACCCCATGCATTTCTGAAAAGAAGATACCCGTGGGAATCCAAAGATGTCTGACTTGCGCAAATCTCCCCAGAATATATTACCCACAAGCCCCGCCAAAGACCCACATGGGAGAAGGGTACCCAAGGCCAGGGACATTACCGCCGACTTTGCTGGAGCTCTGGCTGACCTGCGTCACAGCTTCTCCCCACCAGGGAGTCCCAGCAGTGTACAAATACTTCCCTGAAGGGAAAAAGCTCCAGGAAGGTTGGAGGTGATGTCCCCGGTCTTGGACATCCATGTACATGTGGGTGTACCATCCCCTAAGCAGAGCGGCAGCTTCAGGGAGCCCCAGCAGGATCCCCATTCCTCCCCGGAGGTTTCCTCTGTAACGTAGCACAGCTAGAGGTGCAGCCTGGGCTTGCAGACGGACAACCCACATGGGAGACATCAGCTTCCAGGGCAACACCAATGTTCTGCTGGCATGGGGGACAATTTGTGGCCTGCCCCTGCAATTGTGTCCCAGCCCACCAAAATATCTGCCCAGACGGCCTATTCCCACCCACACCGCTAACAATCCAGCCCCACTCTCACCCAACACGCTGACAGTGGGCCCTAACCATAGAATAATAAAAAAACAGTACTTGCATAACATTGCAAATGCTTGCGTAGAAAAAGCTATAAACGAAACAAAAAACATGTGTTACCTATGGTCACCCCAGCAAAAACAAATCTACACTCATGCCCCCCCCTTGCAAGCCACACCTGGTGGTCTACTGAACCTCACCCCCGCCCAGTGAAAACACATTTTCCCCTTCCTACGGGCAGAAATCTGCCCCAAGGGAAAGCTGCATGAGGTGCCCCCCCACACTCCATTTGGGGTTGGGGGAGAAGCACACCCCAAAACGTCAGACAGGCCCCCCCAATGGATGGGGTAGTAGGGTTTGGGCACCCTGGAGGCAGATTGGCACACCAATGTGCCCATCTGCACCAAGGGAAGTTTGGTAAACAAAGCAAAACACTGAAAATGGTAGGCTGCACTTTAGGGGGGCTGAGGGACACCCTAAAACACCGGGGAATTTTGAAATGTAAAGGGGGGTGCACCTCTCCATTCCCACCCCAAATGGAGGGGCGGCCATCTCATGTAGCGATCCCGGGGGGGAGATAAGTGAGGGCCTGGCATGCACTCCTCCCTGGGGTCAGGTGTCCCTTCCTAGGAGCAGATATCTGCCCCCATGGAACGCTGCACGGCATGGTCCCCACTCCATTTTGGGTGGGGGGCAGAGGGCCACCACCTCTTACCATTACAAAATTCCCGGCGCTTTGGGGTGCCCCACAGCCCCCCCTAAAATGCTGTCTACCATTTTCACTTTTTTGCTTTGTTTACCCAAGTCCCCTTGGCGCAGATGGGCACAATAGTGTGCCATTCTGCCCCCAGGGTGCCCTAAACCTACTGTACCACTCATTGGGGGGCATGACTGACATTTTGTGATGGCCCTCTCCCCCCGACCCCGAATGGGTGGGGGGGGGGCACATCATGCAGACCTCCCTGGGCCTCCTACAAACGGCTGCGTGAGGTACACACCCCCTCCATTTGGGGTGGGGGGAGAGGGCCACCAAAAAATGTGGGACAGGCCCCCCAGTGGGTGGAGCAGTAAGGTTTGGGCACACTGGGGGTAGATTTGCACACCAATGTGTCCATCTGCACCAAGGCAAGTTTGGTAAACCAAGAAAAACATTGAAAATGGCAGGCTGCACTTTAGGGGCGGGCTGAGGGGCACCCTAAACCAACGGGGAATTTTGTAATGTGAAGGGGGGTGCACCTCTCCCCCCCAAATGGAGGGGCGGAGCATCTCATGTAGCCCTCCCTGGGGGCAAGTAAGGGGGGGCTGTCATGCACTCCTCCCTGGGGTCAGGTGTCCCTTCCAAGGAGCAGATATCTGCCCCCATTGCGGGCTGCATGACATGGCCCCCACTCCATTTTGGGTGGGCGGGCAGAGGGCCAGTAACCCTTCCCATTACAAAAATCTCCGGCGCTTTGGGGTGCCCCACAGACCCCCTAAAATGCTGTCTACCATTTTCACTTTTTTGCTTTGTTTACCCAACTCCCCTTGGTGCAGATGGGTGGCCTGTCTGACATTTTGTGGTGGCCTTCTCCCCCTTCACCCCAAATGGGTGGGGGGCACCTCATGCAGGCCTCCCTGGGCCTCCTACGTACGGCTGCATGAGGTACACCCCCCCTCCATTTGCGATGGGGGGGGAGAGGGCCACCAGAAAATGTGGGACAGGCCCCCCAGTGGGTGGGGCAGTAAGGTTTGGGCACCCTGGGGGCAGATTGGCACACCAATGTGCCCATCTGCGCTAATGCAAGTTTGGTACACAAAGAAAAATATTGAAAATGGAACACTACACTTTAGGGGGGGGGCTGAGGGGCACCCTAAACCTCAGAGGAATTTTTCCATGTAAAGGGAGGTGGTCCTCTCCCACCACACCAAATGAAAGGGGGGGCATCTCAATCAGCCCTCCCTGGGGGTGGATAAGAGGGGGGCATCTCATGCAGCCCTCCCTGGGGTCAGATGCCCCTTCCTAGGAGCAGATAACTGTCCCCAGGGAGGGGTGCATGTCATGGCCCCCAGTCCATTTTGGGGGGGGTGGGGACACCTGCCCCTCGGAGGGCTACAAGGGGTGGCCCCCATTTCCACTTGGTGTGGGAGGGCCACCACCCTTTCGTGTGCCTAAAAAATCCCTGGTGTCTAGTACACCCCCCCCCCCACCACCACCACCGCATTTAATTTTTTTTGTTCCTTTCAATTTGCCCCCTTCCCCGAGGGCAGATGATCAGCCATCTGCCCCCAGGATTATCTGCATGTGCCCTCATTCTTTGGGGGACAGGGGGGGGAGAGGGCCCCACCCCCCCCCCCCACTTCTAAAACATATCCCTGGTGCCTGGTGGTCTAGGGGGCATTGCTGGCCACGGATCGATCGCTCTGCGCCCGTTCCTTGACTAGCAATGCTGTCACGCAAGGTATTGTTGGAAAGGGGAGATTACCGCCAGACATCAAGGCAGAGCAAGGTGGACACTCACCTTGTGTTTTCACTGCGGCAGCCGAAAATGGCTGCCGCAGTGAAAATGCCTTCACATTCATGTCGGTGTGCATTACGCATGCAGACGTGACACTGAAGGTAATCCAGCCCCCAGCAGTGAGGAGGGACCTCCCTCTCACATAGCCCGGGAGTTGGATTACTATTTTGAGCGATCCCTGCTTTGCAGGGATCGCTCAAAACAAAGTGCCAAAAAAGGACAAGCTATCTCGTCCTTGGCAACCTGGAGGTAATTGGCACTCAAGGGGTTAAGACCTAAGCACCAATGTTTCGATGAATCCAGAGTCCTCTGATACAAGGGTGACAAGGTTATCCAAGGCTGGACGAGTGGCAATACAGCTTTGTGGTAACTACTGGAAACGAGAAGGTGTGCATAAAGCTGGGGAAGTGAGCTGGATGCTTGTTAAAAGAACTGATCAACAATCTGTGAAGCTGAGACTGTTAAAGTTCATAGAGAGAAGCAGCCTAGAAGGCAAAACCGATTCTAGTGGTAGCTGTAATATAGAAAGAAGAGGCAAAGAGGCTGCCCTTTCTTATGGCGTAGGAAAGAAGAATGTGCCGCCTGCCTGTAGAGGTTGAAGAGTCTGGTAAAGGTTGCCTGATTAATTCTTAAAGCTTCCAGTTGCAGCAGAGATCTACCCAGGACAATTAGAACTTATCCAAGACACTGGTTATTTGATAATCTTTCATTTATGTTGTTTATGCTTTGTTTTGTCTGTTTGTTTAGAGCGAGGGCCAGTTTTGTTTATGCTACGAGATTTACCCTTAGATCCTAGACTAGGTATGGAATTCCCTGGTATAGTAGGCTTAGTTAGGTTTTCTTTGCATTTTCTGTTTAAAATAGAATGTCAAATACTGAGAAAACTCACAAATACTCTAGTGTCAGAATGCTTATTTTTGTTGTGCTACCTTCACAAGTCAGTATGAACAGAGAAGGAAAACTATGTATGAAAGAGGATTTAACCAACTCAGTAGAAAAGGGGCCTAATCTAGCATGACCTAATGTGCATGAAACATTACCTATTCTAGTATTCAAGTTCCTGGGTGTCCTGTAAGGGGGGTTCCCAGTGAAATGCGCAGTTTGATGTATGCAGGACAGTAGTAGGGCACTGTGACAAAAGTTGCTCTTTTATGCAACCTATATTCTAAAGAACAAAAGAGGAAGCCTGTTTTGACAATTACACATTCACATTATTTGAAATATAATGCTAATGTCTCCAACTCACTTCGCTCTGTCCCGCTAAACGGTCCTCAATATTTATCCTTCTTGTTCAGCTGCCTTTTATGCTGTTCAGCACCCCACCCTTCTTTCCAATCTCTCCCCTTGGCTTCTCCGCTTTGTTCTGCAATGGCTCCATTCCTATCTTCACAGCCATTCCTTTTCTATCTCCTGGGCTGGCAACACTCCTCTATCTTTGCCTTTACTTTATGGTGTTCCCCAAGGCTCAGGCCTGGACCTCTTCTCTTTTCCCTCTACACCTTTCCACTATCTTCTATAATTTCTTCATTTGGGATATCCTCCAATTTCTATGCCGACGACTCCTAGCCCTTTGTCTCCTCCTCCACCTTTTCAGAATCTCTTCACACAACTTTTTCCTCCTGCATCACTGCAGTCAAATCTTGGAGGAACTCCAATTTTCTACATCTCAATACCTTGAAAACAAACATCCTATGTTTTCTGTCTACTTCTGATCCTCAACTTCCTTCCCCATCTATTTGATTTCCCCCTGTCCGGTTTCCCCTTTTTACTACAGCTCTCAACTTAAGTGTTATCTTTGACTCATCCCTGTCCTTTGCTCCTCACAGCTCTAATATCGCCTGTATCTACAGGTTTCAAATATATATTGTAAAGCCCACCCATATTTGACTTTCCATGCCACCAAATTACTACTTTCCACTCTTGTTTTCTCACATCTGGACTACTGGTCCTCTCTTATCACCTTACCCGATTACCAATTTGCCCGTCTGCAGTATATCATCAACTCAGTCATTTACACACTCTGGGGGGTCATTACGAGGTGGGCGGTGAGGGATTACTTCCGAATGGTTCCCGGAATGGGGATTTACCGGGTCCTCCAAGGTCGGAATGGCCTGCTAAGTCCCTATTCCGGGAACCCAGACCCGGAATGCGGTAAGGGGGTAGCCATGGCGCTAATAGCACCATGGCTACCTCCAACCTCATAATGACCCCCCCTCTGTCTTCTAGCAGCCTGAATCTCTATTTTTGGATTTCTAAGCTGGCTTATACCTGTTCTCTGCACGGTTTATCAATGTACTCACTGTCAATCTCCTCCCAATCTCACCTCGCTGCTTTAATTCTATATTCCTCCTCGTACTGAATCCCCGGTCATTCTCTCTCTACCTAAACCTCCCTGTGCCCAATCTTGCTTCCTCTCTTTATAACTTATTGCCCCAAAGCACACAAACTCATTCGCTCTTGATATTAGATTCTCGTCTACTCTCGATTTTTGGCTTTCGTCTGAAAAACATTCTTTAATCTGATCTTTAAATGTCGTGTGTCAACTTCATGAATGTTGCACTTTCTTAAAAATGATTTGCAGCACTTTGGCAAAAGCACTTTATAAATCAATAAAATACAAAAACAATTTCCCTAACAAATCAATAAGAAAGAGTGACTAGTTTTCACTGTCCACTGTGATGACTCTTCAGATGTCATTCCTTCTCCCCTAGGATGAGCACCTCCTCATGAGGCCAGGGAGGTGAGGCAGCTAACCGATAGTCCCCATATGGTTGGTATTCCACTAATCACCTGATCCTAGAGCCCATTCCTACAACCCCAACAACACCTTCCCGCTGTCATGAATCACAGAGTGCGCCCCTTTTGGGCTTCTTGGTCCCCGTCACAGCGGGCTTGCACTCATTAATACTCCCAACATGGCCGTCCAGCGTAATCCCTTCTCGCTCCATGCGCTGGACGTAGCCTTTTCTACTAATAGACCACGCCTTCCACGGCTCCGCACGTCTCAATGCTATTGCGAAGTAGCGACCAGACGTGTGCTCCGTAGCTCGCGGTTCTTCTCCTTTTTCCAATCCCGCTATCCCTTCCTAGTCCTCCCCCTTCTACTTACCTCCTGGATTCCTGGCTAGCGTGCTTCCACTGCCTCCTGGATTCCTGGATTCGGCATCCCGGAAACTGAACGCATTCTGGATTCGGACGAAAATCGGGCAGCCTTCTTCAAGACCCGGTCCATCCGCAAGAAGGCATCGACCAAGGACACCAGTAAAGAACGGACTCAGTTGAGAAGGGGGGGGGAACTCCTTGACAGTTTGAGACGCACCCGACCGAACTTGATATTGATATGGAGGCTGCCGTGCAGGACCTGATGCGTAGTATGCAGGAATTATCAACCGAGGTACATAATTTAAAGGCGGAGAACGCAACTCTCAAACAGTTGGTCCTATCCCGGGATTCTGCTACAAAAGAAAGTGTCTTACTGGGCGGCATCGTGGACAATTACGACGGCTCAGCAAAGACCCTTCGTGCATTCCTGGATTCGTGCTTGGTCCACTTTACCTTCAAGCCCTATTACTTTTCGACCCCCACTGCCAAGGTGGGTTTTATAATCTCTCACCTTTCCGGGAATGCCTTTACTTGGGCTACTCCCCTCGTTAACTCTAGTGATGCCCTCTTGGACGACTATGATGGGTTTATACAGGCCCTTAAAAACATGTTTGACCGCCCTGAACAGGTTTACAGCGCCCAGGAACGCCTGTTAGACTTTCAGCAAGGTTCCCAGGATATGCTCACGTATGTGACCCGATTTAAACAGTTGGCTAAGGAAGCTGACTGGTCCGCTGAGGCGAGCTTTACCCTGTTCAGGTGAGGATTGAACAAAGAGATCAAGGATGAGCTGGCCAGAGTGGCACGACCAAGCTCGTTCCAGGCACTAATGGATCTTGCCATGCAAATTGACTTCCGTATCCAGGAAAGGAAGACAGAAAAGAAAAAAAACAGGGGAATTCCTCCCAATGTATCATTTTAGAGTACCGTCAGAACGGACACCAAACCAAGCCCAGTCACAGAACCAGAGCCCATGCAGATTGGGGCCTTTTGTGGACCCATAGCCCTGCAAGAGAGTATGAGAAGAATTCATACGGGCTTGTGCATGTATTGTGCCTCGGATAAGCATTTGGTTAGGGAATGCCCTCTAGCACCCCCTCAGCGTTCGGGAAACGCCAGCTCCCGATCCTAGATGGAGCAGAGCTTCGGGAGAGAGATGTTTGCTCCACATTAATTCCATCCTTGAACTGTCCTGGACAAACCAATTTGGTGATATTACAGGCCTTTCTATCACCCTCCAAGAATAAGACCTATTCCATTTTGGCCCTGGTAGACTGCGGAGCTATGGGGATATTCATCGATCAAGAATGGGTTGCTAAACATCGAATTGCGTACGAGACACGAAGCACCATGCAACCTGTGGAAGCTATTGACAGAAGACCCCTCGCATCAGGGCCCATAAGCCTGCAGGCCAAAGAGATTCAGCTTTCAATAAATCACCATCAGGAGCTGATTAGGTTTGACATCATAATGTCAGCTCATTACCTCATGGTTTTGGGTATGCCCTGGCTACAGAAACACAATCCATATATCAACTGGACAGTGGTTTCTCTATTCCTAGGCTCAGAGGTTTGCATGTCTCACTGCCTATCCCTGGAACCTCCGTTAACACACCCAAAGGAACCAACAAGGGAACAACAGACATCACTCATGGTGTCTAATGTCATACACGTTCCTGAGACCTATAAAGGATATGCTGATGTGTTTTCAACTGCCATAGTCCAGGCCTTACCCCCACATAGACCTGAAGACTGCGCAATAGATACAGAACCCTCCGCAGTGATTCCCTTCGGCAGGATGTTCATCCTTTCCGAACCCGAGAAAAAGGCCCCTGGATACCAACCTTGAAAATGGCACCATAAAACCTTCAAAATCTCCTGCTGGTGCTTCCCTATTCTTTGTTCCCAAGAAGGATACCAAGGAACTCAGACCCTGCCTCGATTATCGCGGCCTAAATCAATGCACCCTCAAGGACCGGTACCCGTTACCCTTGATTTCGGACATCCTGGAAGCCGTGAGAGGCGCAGTAATATTCACCAAGTTGGATTTCAGGGGCGCCTATCATTTGATTCGTGTCCGGGAAGGGGACGAATGGAAAACCACCTTCAGAACACCCTTTGGTCATTATGAATATCTAGTCATAACCTTTGGACTAGCTAATGCCCCGGAAATTTTCCAACGCTTTATGGACAGGGTGTTTTCTGACATGTTGTTTCTCTTCGTCATTGTATATCTGGATGACATATTGATCTTCTCCAAGGACCCTATACAACATGAAGAGCACGTGAAGGCAGTCTTGCAGAGACTTGGAGAACACAAACTCCTAGCCAAACCCGAAAAATGTTTGTTCCATGTAACCTCCGTTCATTACCTAGGATTTATCTTTAGCCCAGAAGGAATCGGTATGGATCCTTCAAAGGTAAAGGCCATACTGACCTGGCCTGCTCCTGCTTCCGTGAAACAAGTTCAATCATTCCTGGGCCTTGCCAATTTCTACCGCAAGTTCATATCTAACTTCTCCGAGATAGTACAACCGATTGTTGCTCTCCTGAAGAAAGACACTCCCTTCCTCTGGTCTACACCACAAGAAACGGCGTTCCAGCGTCTATAGACAGAGTTTACACAAGCTCCTATCTTGGCCCAACCTGATACTAGTCGACCCTTCCTAGTAGAAACGGACGCCTCTAATTACGCCTTAGGTGCGGTCCTGAAGCAAGAATTAGGAGATAAACTGGAACACCCAATTGCTTATCTTCACGAACCCTGACTCCTAGTGAAACACACTATTCAGTCCTGGAAAAGGAATGGTTAGCCATCCGTCAAGCCTTCACTGAGTGGTGATATTTACTTCTGGGAGCTAAACATCCAGTTCAGGTCCGTACGAACCACCGGAACCTCCAGATTCTACAGTCTTTGGAGTGTAGGAATAGTCATCGGGCGCGATGGGCCTACTTCTTTGCCCAGAACCAGTTCCACATCACTCATGTTCCAGGATCACAAAACCTAATTGCTGACGCCTTATCTCGATGACCAGACTACGAGCCCATTGAAGACAAGGCATATCCTCAGATGTCCCCCCCCCCCAAGATCTTTGTAGCCCAAGCAGTCAACCTCCTTGAAGAAATCCAAGCTCAGACCCAATCCTCTGATCTGTGGCAG
The DNA here is from genome assembly GCF_040938575.1 of Ambystoma mexicanum. Lineage (NCBI taxonomy): Eukaryota > Metazoa > Chordata > Amphibia > Caudata > Ambystomatidae > Ambystoma > Ambystoma mexicanum. Next base: position 944,676,788 of record NC_090939.1, read on the forward strand.
GATATATCTAAGAAAAATCAATGGAATCTAAGGGTCCGGGAAGGGTATCTGTTCAAGGACAATGTATTGGTCATCCCTACAAAAAGGCTACAACAAAGAATAATAAATCTCTGTCGTGATACCCTACACTCCGGACATCGTGGCATCGCCAATACCCTCCGTTTTATACAAAGGCAATTCTGGTGGCCTAGGATGAGATTCGACATACAGCAGTACATTCAATCCTGTATTGTCTGCAGTCAAAATAAACATGATAACAAGAGACCGGCGGGCCTTCTACTGCAACCTACACTGCCAACCAGGCCATGGGAGATTATCGCTACGGACTTCATTGTGGAACTACCACCTTCCCGTGGATACAATACCATTATGGTTACCATAGACTTGTTCACACATATGGCTCATTTTACACCCCTGCATAAACTGCCATCCTCCTCTGAACTAGCAGGAATCTTCCTGGAACACATATTCCATTTGCATGGACTCCCTTCCAAGATCATATCGGATCATGAACCTCAATACACCTCGCAATTCTGGAAAAGTCTCTGTCAGTGCTTAGGAATCCAACGCGCCCTTTCTTCAGGATATCACCCTCAAACCAACGGAGCCACAGAACGGGTCAATCAAACCCTAGAACAGTATCTTCGATGCTTCGCCACCAAGGTTCAGGATGACTGGTCCCTCCTGATACCCGTGGCTGAATTCGCCTACAACAATTCCGACCATTCGGCACTTAAGACCAGCCCCTTTTATTGCAGTCAAGGTTTCCATCCATCGGTCCTGCCTTCTGTTCTTCCTCAACCTACACCAGTACCTACAGTTGACTCCTGGATCAAAACCCTTGTCAATATACATAAGGAGGCCATGGAATTCTTGGAGAAGGCCAGAAAACAGACCAAGAAATATGCAGATTCCAAAAGAAGACCAGGCCCTTCTTATGCAATCCGTGACCAGGTCTGGTTGTCCTCAAAATTACTACCCCAACATCTACGGCCGAGTAAACTGGCCCCTCGTATTCTATGGACCATTTCCAATCAAAGAAGTTATAAATCCTGTTTCTTATCAGATCAAATTGCCAGACTCCTGGAAGAAAATACACCCAGTCTTTCACACATCTTTGCTGAAACCCTACTATCCATCCTTCCGGAAACCCTGCAAAACTCCTCCTATACTGGTCGACAACCAATTGGAATACGAGGTGTCCCGGATTTGTGATTCCAGGTATAGAAAGGGCCATCTGGTTGAATGGAAAGGATATCCCCCTAGTGAAAGAACCTGGGAGCCTATGTCAAACATCGAGGCCCCTCGACTGCTCAGAAGATTTCATCTCATTCACCCGGGCAAACCTGGAGGGAAAGGTCTTCGGAGGAGGCATGCTGTCATGAATCAAAGAGTGCGCCCCTTTTGGGCTTCTTGGTCCCCGTCACAGCGGGCTTGCACTCATTAATACTCCCAACATGGCCGTCCAGCGTAATCCCTTCTCGCTCCATGCACTGGACGTAGCCTTTTCTACTAATAGACCGCGGCTCCGCGCATCTCAATGCTATTGCGAAGTAGCGACCAGACGTGTGCTCCGTAGCTCGCGGTTCTTCTCCTTTTTACAATCCCGCTATCTCTTCCTTGTCCTCCCCCTTCTACTTACCTCCTGGATTCCTGGCTAGCATGCTTCCACTGCCTCCTGGATTCCTGGATTCGGCGTCCTGGAAACTGAACGCATTCTGGATTCGGAAGAGAATCGGGCAGCCTTCTTCAGGACCCGGTCCATCCGCAAGAAGGCATCGACCAATGACACCAGTAAAGAACGGACTCAGGTGAGAAGGGGGGGAACTCCTTGACACCATAATAGGGTCATTAGTTATTGTCACCCTACCATTCTTCTAGAAAGTACTGGGACGAGGAAGAATAGGAATGACCCAAGTGAAGATTACTTTCCCAGTACTGTGATGAAGAAGAACTCCATTGACTCACAAGGAAACCCCAAGATCAGTACTGTTACGAGGGAGAAGTGCAGAAGCATGAAGATCATCTATGGGAAATACATTGAGCAGTCTAGTGGTAACCGACTTCCTACTGACCAAGATGTAGTAGAAATAGAAGAGGAAACCTAGGAAGTATTGTCTGGCCTTCACTGGAGAAACCACAGTCATGGCAAATGCTTAAGCTGCTGGCGAACAGAAGGGGCTGCAGAACAGGTGCTTGCTGATTCTACTGTGAGGGATTCAGTAATGCGAGATGGACAATTGCTTTTATGTTTTTTTAGTATTGAATATTTTTATTAAAAGAAAAAGAAGCAAATAAATCCTTGAGAAACCTACTCTATCAGTAAGCTCCCTACCTAGTCTAAGAACTAAGGGTATCACTCCTATAGAAACAAAACTGGCCCTCACACTAAACAATAAAAACAAAGTACATGAACAACAAAATTAAATGAATAATTAACAACCAGTAATTTGGATGACCTTCACCTGTCCTGGGAAAACAGAAAAATACATTCTTGAACCAGTTCTGTTAAGTTCCAAAGAAAACAAAAGATCAAACAAAAATCCACTTGTAACAATTCTTTAGCTTCCAGTTGAAAAAGATCCCTTTCAATTTTAGCCAAGGAAACAGCACCAATGGTAATCCTGGACGTGATCCTTCCAGGATAGCTTTGTTACAGTTCAGAAAATGGATAATCCACTTCTACAATTCTAAATATGTTCAGAACCTCTGCAGTATAGCTGGTGTAACCATTGGGATGCTTCTTCTTGGGTTGTTGTACTCCTCTTACCAACCCCCCCCTTTCTACTACTACCACTATGGAAACCGACTCCTTGGTTCCACAGTGTACTGCTACTACCATCAACGTCAATAGGACATCTGCTGACGGTTTTAAACACAACCACAGTTCTGGTACTTCTGCTTCAACTTTATAATCTTTTATTGTTCTGTTTTTGTTTTTGTCCTAGCGCTTCCATGCCTACAGGCTTAGTCCCAGCACTTTATAAATAAATAATAATTTATGAAAATGATTAGGCATTTTGAAGACATGATACTTCGACCTCTACAGGTGGGCAAGGCACTCTTTTTTTCTTTGTTCCACAAAAAGGACAACCTCTTTGCCTCTTCAGTACAGGGGTAACATGCCTCAGCTTCCAGACTGGCTTTCTCCCCACTTCAACAGTCTCAGAATTACAGGTTATTTGTTTAATCTTCTTACAAGCAGCCAGCTCCCTTCCCCAGCTTTATATACAACTTCTTGGTTCCAGTAGCTACCTTGAAGCTGTATTGCCACACTACTAGCTTCAGATAACAATATCTCACTTGTATCAGAGGATACTGGACCTTTAACAACTTCCCAGTTAGGTGGATTGCTTTAAAGAGTGTTTTCCTCGCTATAGAAAGGGTTGGCCTCTTGGCTTGGGCAATGCTTGCTCTCTTTATTAATACAACTTCTTCTACGTTTAAAGAATGTTCATTCCTACAGTTACAAGGTTCAGTCTTCAAAAGAAGAACAAGTTACTTCTTACCTAGTAACGTTCTTTCGATGGGATGTTCCTCCGACATATTCCTTTTCTTTGATGTTACCCATTCCAGCCTCATGTTTTCAGTAGAGGGCGCTGCGCGTCGACATCCCTCGAGTCGGTGCCCCTTGACAGCCTCCGTATCGGCGCCAACATCATCGTGCATATAAATAGACTTGCGCAGCGTCCGTTGCTCAGTTCCGTTTTGAAGCTTAAATTTGCTTTGCATGAATTGGTTATTAACCTTGAAGGAGCGTAAGCTGCAACTACAAGGGAAGTTTTATTGCAGGGATGGATGGGAGGGGTGATAAGGAATACGTCGGAGAACATCCCATCGAAAGAACGTTACCAGGTAAGAAGTAACTTGTTCTTCGAAGGGATTGTGTCCTCCGACGTATTCCTCATCTTTGATAGATTCCCATAGCAGTAGTGTAAAGAGGAGGCAGGAGCAAAAATGAAATATTTTCCTTTAAGAATGTACAGAATGCAATACAGCTTTCCCAAATCTTGTCTCCTGGTGAGAGGAGGAATCCAGGCTGTAAAATTTGGTAAAGGTATGTGCGGACGACCACGTGGCAGCCGCACATATGTCTCTAATTGGAACTCCTCTTTGGAGAGCCGAAGAGGCTGCGATACCCCTGGTTGAATGAGCCCTAAGATGTTTAGGGGGTTCTTTTCCTGCCAATTTGTAGCATTCTAGAATGGTTAAAATGATGCACCTTAAAATGGTCTGTCTCGTGATTGGCAATCCTAATTTGTGTCCTGCATATCCTACAAACAGTTGGTCTGCTTGCCTTATCCTAGCAAGTCTGCTAATATAAAAACTCAAGGCACGCCTTGGATCCAGCCTGTGTAATCTTTCTTCCTCTTTCCCTGCATGGGGAGGAGGATAGAACGAAGGTAAAGTTATTTTATGAGTAATGTGGAATTCAGAAACTACCTTTGGGAGAAAATTAGGTTTCACTTGTAAAACAACCTTGTCTTTATGAAAGATTGTATGAGAAGGTTTGCAAGATAGATCTTGTAATTCACTCACTCTTCTGGCAGATGTTAGAGCCACTAGAAAGATTGTTTCAAGTGTGAGAAATCTTAATGAACAGGAATGGAGTGGTTCAAAAGGAGTACCCATCAGAAATTTTAAGACTAGATTTAGGTCCCACAATGGAACTTGGAAAGGCTTTGGGGGATAAACATTAGTTAACCCTTTCAGAAATTGGATTACCAAGGGTAATTTGAAATATGAAGGCTCCTCAGCAGTACGCTTCAAGATTGACAGCGTTGCAAGATAGCCCATGATCGTACCAATTTGCTAAGTAAAACAAGAACGATAACACCATTGGTGTATTGCATGAAAAAGGGTCAATATTCTTTTCTCTACACCAGCTGCAAAATGTGTTACAATGGCAGTGGTATAAAGATTTTGTTGCTGGCCTTCTGGCTGAAAGCAACACCTCCATGACGCCATCCGGAAGATCCCAATCCTGGCATCTCAACCTTTCAGAAACCAAGCGTGAAGGTTGAGGGTTCTGATGTCTGGATGGAGAACCTGACCTCCCTTCTGCGAGAGAAGATCCTCTCTTTGCGGAAGACAAATTGGAGGGCAGATTGACATGTCCAAAAGGTCTGGGTGCCACGTTCTACTGGCCCAATCCGGGGCAATTAGGATCATGGTCTTCTGGAATCTTCTCAACCTCCTGATCATTTGAGGAATGACAGGGACTGGAGGAAACGCGTACATGAGTGGAAACTCCCAGACCACTACGAACGAGTCTCCTAGAGCTCCTCTCAGGGGAAATTCCCTTGAACAAAACTGATCGCACTTCCTGTTGATGCTGGTGGTGAACAGATCCACTTGAGGGGTTCCCCAATGGGTTAAGATCTCTTGAAGGACTTCCTGAGCTAGCTCCCACTCGTGAGAAACTGTACTCTGTCTGCTCAGAGTGTCCGCCGTCAAGTTCTTCTCTCTGGCTAGGTGAACTGCCGATAGAGCGATTCCTTCTTGAATTGCCCAAAACCAGAGCTGCATTGCCTCTTTGCACAGTGCCAGTGACCCTACGCCTCCTCTTTTGTTGAGTTAGTAGATGCCCACTGTGTTGTCCGTCATTATCAGGAAATTCTTTCCCTGTACTGATGGCAGAAAAGCTTTCAGTGCTAGTCTGATTGCACTCAGCTCCAACAGGTTGATATGTAGTCTGGACACCAATGGAGACCAACGACCGCTGATGGTCGAGTCGTTGGCATGGGCTCCCCACCCCGTGAGTGAGGCATCTGTGACTACTGTTATCTCCGGCCATGGTTGCCAAAACTGTTCTCCTTTCAAGATGTTCTCCCGACAGGCCCACCACTGAAGGTCTTGAGCTACTCTGTCTGGGACTAGAAGGAGATCTGACATTCTTCCTGAGAATTGCGACCAATGGGTTCTTAGTGCCCACTGGAGGGATCTCATTCTCAGGCGAGCCTCTGGCACTAGGAAGATGCAGAATGCCATTAGGCCTAGCAACCTCAAAAAGTCGATGGCTGGTAGACATTGGGCATTTTGAAACTTGGTGACCATTTGTAGAAAATCATCAGCCCTCACCTCTGGTGGCAAGGCTTTTCCCAGGGAAGCGTCCAGGCCTGCTCCAATGAACTTGAGTCTCTGTGAAGGAATCATCTGTGACTTCTTTAAGTTGAGGGAGAAGCCCAGCTTGTGAAGGAAGTGGGAGAAATAATCTAGCTGGATCTGAGCTTCTTCCGAACCAATCGTCCAGGTAGGGGTAGACGTGGATCCCTTACCTCCTTAGACTTGCAGCCACTACCGACATTAGCTTGGTAAAGACCCTCGGGGCGGACGTCAGCCCAAATGGCAGAACTCGAAATTGATAGTGAGAGTTGCCAATTGCGAACCTCAGGTATTTCCTGTGTTTGAGATGGACTGGCACATGGAAATAAGCATCCTGAAGGTCTAGAGATACCAACCAGTCCTGAAGCTGGAGGGCCTGAAGGATCTGAGAAAGGGTTACCATCTTGAACTTGTCTTTCCTGAGGAATTTGTTCAATTCTCGTAAGTCCAAGATGGGTATCAATCCTCCGTCCTTCTTAGGAAGTAGGGGGAATACCAACCATTGTTCCTCTCCGCTACGGGTACCGGTTCTAGCAGGTCTACAATCTCCTACATAAGGAGCGGGTCTAGAAACTTCAAAGAGTTTTTCCCCGGTGGATGACTCTGAGGAATGTGCAGGAAGGGCAGGCAGTAACCTTGGGCAACTGTCTCCAATGCCCAAGCATCTGACGTAATAGCCTGCCATTCTGACAGATGTTGAGTTAACCTGCCCCCTACTGGTGTCTTGTGAGAGGAGACCTCAGAGGGGTTTAGAAGAGGCTGATGCAGATGCCAAGGATAAAGTGGCACCTGCTGCTGCAGCTTTTGTACCTTTTCCCCATCCACCACGGGTGAATCGTTTCTGGCCCCTTTGAGCTGGCTGTCCTCTGCCTTTTCCGAATGCGGAGTAAAAAAGAAAGGACCTATCCCTTCAGGAAGCTCCTGAGGGGCGATTCAGAGTCTGCCGGATTGCAGCCCCAAGAGATTTCGCTGCTGCCTTGGATATTTGTAATCTCTCCAGGCTGTCATCGGCCTTCTTACCAAATAAAGAAGTGCCGTCAAAGGGCATGTTCAGGAGTCTGGCTTGTACATCTGGAGCAAAACCAGAATTCCGCGACCACGCAAATCTGCGGATTGTGGTACTTGCCGCCATGGCCCTGCTGATGCTGTCAGCAGAATCAATGCCTGTTTGGAGGGACTCGCACAGTCCATCCTTTCCATCCCTGATGATGTTTAAGAATGCTTCCCTTTCTTCTCCTTCTGGGAGACAGTCAGCCGCAGATTAAGCACACTCCCAAAGTGTGTGGCTGAATCTTGCTAGCGTGCAAGTGGCGTTGATAGACTTAAGCGCCATGCTAAATGCCGGAAATACTTTTTTTGACATGGCATCAAATCTTTTATCATCCCTGTCCTGTGGAATAGTAGGATATGCCGACCTACTGTTAGATGAAGTTGCTGCTTGTACAACTAAACTCTCTGGAGTTGGATGCTTGCTCAGATATTCAGGATCTGAAGACGATGCCCTGTATTTGGCAGAAAGTTTTTTAATAACTGCAGAGATAACTTCAGGAGTTTCCCAATTTGCAGAAATGTTTCTTTGCAGAGCAGTATGAAAAGGAACAACAGGATCCTCCTGTGGACCTTTATCTAAAATATCAGTAAGGTCATCCTGCGCTGAAAAGAAGGTGTAGGTGTAGACCACCCCATGAATTCAACTATTCTGGCCATCAGAATCCTATAAGGGGTCTCAGCATGCTCGCCAGTGTCTGGTTTAGCAAACTCTACTTCTGGAGAAGTATTTAAACCACTTGCCTCATGTAGAGAGTCCTGAACGTCTTTTAACCTGTTCTCCTCAGACTAATTCCTCTTGCATGGGTATTGTAGTCCTTTGTAAACCAAAGTCTCTCATGGTCTGAATCCTCCCCTTCTTCATATATAGAGGACAAGGCTCTAAAGTAGTCAGACCTAGGATATAGTTTAAAACCCATTTCTAGAGCAGAAGGAGCCAAATTGGTTGTCACTGGCTGAGAAAACGTTGAGATTGTCAACGTGGAAGTGAAAGGCTTTGACAATCCTGAAAAAGGCGTCGAGAAAGTTTGAAGGGACCACGATGCACTCGAGAGGATCGGAATCCTACTCAATGTCGTCGCGAATGTCGATGGCATCCTCGACGTCATGGTCGAAGCTTTCAACACCTCTACTGTCTGTGACGTAGTGACAGTTGTAGGTTTGTCTTTTATCGGAGTCGACAGTGGCGTCGAAGACAGCGTCGATGCAACCATTTTATGCGAAGGATCCTTCGACAAAGGCGTCAATGACGCAGATTTATGAGTCTAAGAAACCTTCGGCGTCGATGACGCAGTTTTTCTGATTTTACTCAAGGGTTCATGACGCTCTCGAGTAGTTTCTCTCGCCGGGTTCAACTACTCGCAGCGTTTTGATTTTTCGGGTCTTTCACCCAGGATATCATCTTTAGACATCTCTGAGGGGGTGGAGGCCGCTTGCTCGAAGACGCTAACCTTCTTTATTACAGAATTCCTCCCACTTAGCTGGAGAGCTGTGTTTCGTGGGGCAGGTGACCCTTTCTGGGGAGGTAGAGGAAGAAGAGGAAGAGGAAGATCTACGACGCCTCTACTTAGAGTGTTTTGATCTCAAAGACTGATGAGAACCGCTTCGAGATCTTGAACGGGAATGTTACTTTTGTCGACGAGGAGAAAAATGTCTCGACTCAGCTGAAGAAACTTTCGAGGGAGTGGAACTTTTAAAGCCCTTACCTCTTTCTAACTTCCCCTTACGCTCCTTCAAGGCTTTCGCCGTCATGGACATACAGTCCTCGCATTCCGAACAGTGATGCTGCGATCCCAGGCACCACAAACAGATCCTGTGAGGATCCGTTAGCGACATTTTCTTCGCACAGTCAACATTTTTTGAAATCGGACCGTGGAGTCGATGGTTCGGATGGAAAAGCCATCGTATTAGGATAATAATCTTCGAAGAATAAGAAGGTTTTTCCTGAAGAAAGAACAGAGCATTACGTTACTGAGGCCCACGAAGCGCGGAAAAACGGAACTGAGCAACGGACGCTGAGCGAGTCTATTTATACGCATGATGACGTCGGCGCCGATACAGAGGCTGTCGAGGGACACCGACTCGAGGGATGTCGAGGTGCAGCGCCCTCTACTGAAAAAATTTCCGAGGCCAGCAAGCTGGAATGGGTAACATCAAAGATAAGGAATACGTCGGAGGACACAATCCCTTTGAAAAATGATTCTAGGTGTACACAACCATTCTTTCAGGTAGATTTTCAACTTCAAATGAAATTGAAGGGATTGTATTCCCATGTATGTTGGGGAGAATTCTCTCTTTAGGCTGAACTTCCTAACCTAGCGAGTCCCCCCCCAGCAGCTTTGCTGGATTTCTGGAGTTTGTTTTTTTCTCCTGCCAAGAGTGAGACTCTTTTTTTCCCACTCTTGGACATATGGCCAATCTGATCATAAAGGCAAGCAAATGCCAGATTGGACAGAGTAAAGTGGTCTACCTTGGACATGAGGTAGGAGGTGGAGAAATAAGGCCTTTGCCCAGTAAGATTGAAGCTGTGCAAAATTGGACAACACCTACTATCAAACCCAGGTGAGATCCTTCTTAGGTCTCACTGGGTATTACAGGAATTTCATTGAGAACTATGGGTCCATAGCTTCTCCACTGAATGTCATCTCCTCTCCTAAATTCCCTAAAAAGGTTAGGTGGAACGAGGAATGCAAACAGGCCTTTGAAACCCTGAAAAAGCCTCTTTGCCAAGCCCCAGTACTCAGAGCTCCTGACTATCACCAAACTTTCATTGTGCAAACAAATGCTTCAAATGTAGGAATAGGTGCAGTCCTCAGTCAACTGGATGGGAAAGGTAGGGAACACCCCATTTGCTTCATCAGTAGAAAACTGAAGGATCCTGAAACAAGGTGGGCAACCATTGAACGAGAGTGTTTTGCTATTGTGTGGGCTCTGAAGAAGTTTAGGCCATACTTGTATGGTTCTACTTTTGTCATTCAGACTGACCACCAACCCTTGAGATGGTTAATGGAAATGAAAGGGGAAAACCCAAACTATTGAGATGGTCAATCTGCCTGCAAGGGTTTGATTTCACCATTGAGCACAGGTCAGGGTGTCACCACCAAAATGCTGATGGTCTCTCTAGGATGTATGTCATCGACTAGAGGTATGTGATTCATCCAGGAGTGGATTAAATCCTCCTGTCCCTTAGTCTGGGGGGGGGGCGAGTGTTAGGGAGAATTCTCTCTTTAGGCTGAATTTCCTAACCTAGTGAGTCCCCCAGCAGCTTTGCTGGATTTCTGGAGTTTGTTTTTTTCTCCTGCCAAGAGTGAGACTCTTTTTCTCCCACTCTTGGACACGATTCATGGTGTTCCTTTGACGGTTAATGTGTTTTATGGGCTATGGGGTCCTGTACTCCATAGGGTTTCATGTGTTTTTCCTATGTGTGTTACACAGCACCCTCCGTGCAGTAACACAGGGGTGTCATAGTGACACCCCACCCTAGACTCCATACCCTGGGACTGACTACTGTCTCCCAGGGCATGTAAAGTCACCATTGGCTTTACTAGTCCCAAATTATTAACAGAAACCATCATGTTGTGGATGTACTGGTCAGGGCAATTCGATTGCCCCGGGGTCTGTTAGTTGAGGGGGCTTGTCTCCGTCCCCCCTGATCGTGGTTTGGCTGGTGGCAGTGGAAACTACTTTTTATATTCGACTGCGAATATTTCCCTATGGGATTTTCCCATTGTTCGAGGCTACCAACTTTAATTATTTAATTCTTATAGCCTCGAACATACCGCCGGTTTATTTAATTAATATTAATTCTCCGGTTGGTATTTTTTGCCAAGACTCAATTCTAAAATGGCGTTTGTGTTCTCTTCTGTGACTCCAACCCAAGTCGAGCCCTTTGTTCCACTTTTTGGCGGACTTCTCTCTCCAAAGAAGCCCCCAAAAGTGGTGCCACTCTGTCTGGGTACCACAGGGGGTGTGGGAGGGGGTTTAGGCACCCTGGACTGAGTTACCTTGGTAACTCACGTCGCACTCTTGTGTGATTGGCCCAAGTGGTGAGCCGGCCGGCTCACCACTTAGCATGTTTGAGTGACAGCTAGGCTGAGTGAATGGGTTTTTTTTGCATAAAAGCAGGGCTTTGGGGATTGGAACTTCAGAAGTCGCCACAGGACCTGAGAATCCGACGAGGGAGAAGCTGAGCCGCCCTACCACGACGACACCACCGGTGGAGCCCTGCAGAACCTACTCACCACTTCCCGACGACAGAGAAGATCTCCCGGCTGGAGAGGCTTCTTCCCCTGACTGGTATGCACAACCAGTTTACCTTTCTTTCTTCGCACCTCAGCCCGGTTTGTGGTCGAACTGCCCGTGCCAAGCACCCCGGCAGCCGGATAAACACTCACCACTGAACCGCGAATCAACGGACCGCTCCTTGTACCTGAGAAACTCCGCGGCTGGTTTCTTCCCTGGCAGTGCAACGGACTCCTGTCTTCCTCCACAACGAGATCCTCTCTTCCCCCGGACGACGCACCGACTTGCATCCGCTGCCAGGAACAACTGCCCCCGCTGGAGCGTTCTCACCACTTTAAGGTACCGTGTCCGCCAGGCCTCCCTTTCTAAAGATTGCAACAAGGTAATAATAACTCCTTAACCTTCTGGACTGGGCTGGCCGCCTTGACCCTCTAACTGGTCCCTTTCTTTGATCCAACTCCTTTTTGAACCATTACAAGACTTTTGTGCACTGCAACCGTGTGACCTTGGACACATTTCGTTTCGATCCTCTTAAAGCGGATCCGGCCTACTGACTCTGAATTCACGGTTTTACTTTGCCTTCCCCTCTTGTTCTGTTCTTGTAAAAGTGTTGGGATCCGTTTCAAGTTGTTCTCTGCTTTTCTCTCCCTTTTTAAAAAAACGAATTATTAGAGTGCCATCTACGTTAAGCGCTCACCGCTGTCTGAAAATAAGTGGGGCTTTACTTAAGATTTGTCTAATATTCTTTTAAGGGAGTGTATATCTTTTAGTGACCGTGTTTTTGAATTGCTTACTAGATGTGGTTTTAAATAAATAATTATATCTCTTTTACACCAAGCCCTGGTCAGTGTTTACTTGTTATATTGTGTGCTCTTGACCTTTTGTGAATACTCTATATACTGCCTAACTCTTCTTGAGGGAAGTCTGACTGCTCAGCCACAGCTACCAAGTGAATCTGTGTGGTACAGACTGCTACCAAGTGGGTTTACTGCCAAACACCTGTAGTCCTAAATCTTTTGCAGTGGTCCCAGAGTGAACTGCACAGGTTTCTGCCGAACAATGTATTATTGAAAGATACTTTCTACTCCGGTCGGGGAATCTTAATTGGTCACATGCGGCCGTCCTTTTATGCCGTAAAGTCTGGTAACAATCATGAAAGTGAGCTGCAAAGTTTTCAGAGACTTTTGAAAACTTTCTCCCTTTTAATGGAGACATACAAACCCTCTGGTTATATAAACATTTTCAATAATGGAAAAGAAAGGCTTTTCTTCATACTCAAGCACTATAGCTTTTACTCAAAGCGCGTGTAACACATTTCCATTGTGCAGAACAACTTCCACAATGACAAACAACCTCCACTTGCTTCCCCACTTACGCAAGCCCACTTTAAAGCTGTTAACAGTTACCGGTAAGAGTTTAAAAGTGAACCTGAACACTGAGCTTCACTCACCTGCTCCAAGAACACTGCAGTTGCCGGTTACTTGAGCTTCCCGACTTCTACTTCTTCTATGGCTTTAGGCACTCTTCGGTCCCACACCTCTCTGCAGCCCAGGTGTCTTTGGTCCTGCCGTGCCAACTTGGAGTCTCCTGCACTCCTCTGTCCCCCGGCTTGCTTCTTGCTATGGGCTTCAACACGGTTTTGCAATTACAACCACTAGGCACACCTGGGAGGACTTCCACGTTCAGCACGTCCCTCTCAGTGCAGCCACGGCAAGGCAGGGTTTGTGAGCACAGGAACCACTCAGAACTTGCAGGTGAAATCTGGTCTCTCCTTGTCCCAGCGTCCCTTAAGAGACCACACTTCCTCATAAACGGCCAGCCTCCAGCTCCTGCTCCAGCTTGGCTCCCAGCTCCTTCTCGTCTTCTCCATCTTGCTGCAGCATTTTATGCCTCTTAGGTGGGGCAATTGATTTCAGGTGCAGGCTGTTACTGTTAATTACCTGACCTTGGCATAGGCGGTTAGGCCCAATGGTCTGTTCTCTACTTCTACATGCCTCTCAGCCCTCTTTTTCACCTCAGTCCCTATGGGATTCTGGGACATGTGATTCACTTTCCCAAAGTTGCGTTTTCTCATTTCTTTTAACTTTTTAAGGGTAGATTTAATTCCCTTAGTATTGGTAATAGAGGGTCCATACATCTGAACTCTATTAGAAGAAGATGTGGTATAGAAGGGAACACTTCCACTATTCTTTTAAGTGTACTCTTGATATTGAGGAGGATATGTGATGTTAAGAGACCAAAAGGATTCCTACTTTTGGTAAAACAGGGTGGGGTATTGGTATTGTACCCTTGGAGTGTACCACTTTATTTTTAACAGGAGGTTGCAAGATATTAAAACAATAAGCCATCCCCTGCTCTGGCACAGTGGTAAGAATATTCCCTTTGGAGGAGAAATACTACGCCTCATTCTACGGAATCTCTCCACTACATTGGGTTCTGTCTCCACCCAGGTGATCCTCCTGCAGTACACCACCCCCAGGGTTAGGATCAGGAAGCGTCTGCCATCCCATCGTCACATGGGAAGAGACTTTAGGCAGGGTTTTAGTGAGGGATCCACAGCATTCTTCACACTACAGAGATACTCCGAAACGGTCCAACATGAAAGGACCATCCGGCTAGAAGGAGAAGCAGCATTGCAGTCGGGCAAAGCAGGGGACGATGCGGTCACAAGAGATGCGCTCGCTGCGACGGACCAAGTGCTGCAGAGCTGCCACAACACGCGGGAGAAGGGGAGAAGACTGCAGAAACCAGAGACCCAGGCAGAAAGACCCAAAGACCGACCAAAACCTACCGGGAGAGACCCTAAAGGTACAGGGGTGACCAGGCGGTTGGTAGGGGCAGAAGGAAGTCGTGAGAAACCCTCCCCTAGCCAAAAAGGGGAAGAAATGAAGCTCAGGGAAACAGAGTGAGTTTTGCAAGAGGCCAAGAGAGAAACCAATAAAGACGAGCATGGGGCTTGCATGAAGATATCAGTCATCCTGATAGTCGCAGTACTTGGTAGGACACTGAGTCTGCCACATTATAAAGTGGAAGGACGCATATGTGAAAAAAGCCAAAGTAAAGGGGTCTGGGACCCGTATCTAAGGAAAGAAAGAAAAGGGGTTTGGAACCCATATTGGAGAAAATGTTACACAGGGGTCTGGTACCCAAGGCAGTCCCTGGAAGTAGAGTACACCACCTCTGCCAGCTTAATTGTGAAAGCCTGACAAGAAACTGTGAGTTAAGGACGACCCTGGCAGGAGAGTACAATAGGCCTGCCTTTTGAAGGTAACTAGGGGAAGGGCATCTCCCCGCCCCCAACCACCTGGCAAACGTGGACAGTGTTGATGAAAGCCACGAACAAAGACCATCCTCTTAGCACACTGAAAATCTGAGAGGAACACCAGGGAAGAGAACTATTCCTCCTTTTGTTTGTGAATATCAAGAGTTTGTTCAAACTTTGTTTATAGCCACTGGGACTTTAAGTTTGAGCACATTGGAACTAGGTTTTGAACCACTTGGGAAGTTTGCTTTACACGTTGAGGAAGAGAGACCTGACCAGGGGAAGAAAGCCATTCCCTCAGGATTACAAGTACTTGGAAGATGTTGTCCAGGAGAAGGGATTCACTCTGCTGGACTAAGAATGTGAGCCTAATAGTTTACATCTTATATAAATGTACAGGTCGTAAATAGGTTTACAACACAGGACGGTGAACTATTTGTTTTGAACGACATCTTGACGACATCCTTAGTATTTAGTAGAGGCAGGGAAACCTCTCTTAGTCATAGGGGCAAGTAGTGTTACTCCTCATTTCACTTTTAATAAAAGGTTTATACCAACAAGTATGCCACTCCTGTGTCCACATCATACTTCTGCACCTTTACACCATGGATAGCCTACACTTAGATTGTATAAATCTAATTGACTTGAACAGCCCAACATTTTAGAGTATGCGTAGAAGCATCATTGAGCGAGTAAAAAGGAATACATAGTTATCATGTAACACTATGTCCTCAGACGGTTTTGTATTCTGAAGGAGCCCAGAAATAAAAGGTGTGCACCATAAGTTTTACACGCCTACCGAATAGTTAGTGATACATAGCGTGATGAATCTGATGATGTCATCAGTCTTTTCCCAGAGATAGCCTATCCTCATGTGGTCAGGGGATGGCAGCATCCTGACCCTGGGGGTGGCTATGTGAGGGAGGATCATATGACGTGGGAGGGACAGGCATCATCAGATCCCTCCTTTCCCTTTTAGGGATATCCCCATCATTCCTCATATCTTGATGGCATAATGTGATAATTCCCTTCAACAACCCGCAAAGCCTGCTGACAGTATCTTTCAATATTCTGTAGCAAACAGAACGACAAAGATCGAGACGAGAAAGAGGACTACCCAAATGAAGATTACTAGGCTGAACCAGAAGGAGCAGTCTAGTGCTTGGAGGAAGTCGACTGGCTCCGAGCAACTCCCTTTCTTCAAGCAGGAGTTCAAAGATGGAACAGCAGAGGGCAACTGGGAGATCTGACTGGCTAGCCACTGTCAAGGAAGCCAAGCTGTCCAGTGGACAGGCGATCAAGGAGACATGGGGAAACCGTGGAGACGACTTCTCAGGTCAGGGGCGTGGCATCCAGGAGGTGGCGAGTCAGGCAGAGAAGCTGCACGAATAAAGGGGAAGGCAGCGTCTGGACCAGAGACTCATTCCCGCAGGGAGGAGAAACACTGAAGCAGGACGTGAGGCAAAGCAGTAGCTTTGTGCCGGCAAGGGAAGCTGAAGCGACGCTCAGCCTGCCAACAGCCGGAAAGATGTGCCGCCCAAAGCGGGGAGAGAGCGCGGAATCAGTGAAGGGGCCAGAGATGCCAAGGGAGCCGTCTTAAAGCCGGTGAGCCCACAGTGGAAGGTCGGGCCCCAGGAGGGTGCTGTAGAAGGCATTCCGCAATTGGAACGGAGGCAAATTTCCTACGTTTATGTTAGGGAGAATTCTCTGTATAGGCTAATTTCCAAAACCTAGTGAGTCCCCCAGCAGCTTTGCTGGATTTTTGGGGTTTATTTTTTTCTCCTGCTAAGAGCGAGACTCTTTTTCTCCCACTCTTAGGCATGATTTGAGAATGTCCTTTGACTTTGTAATGTGTTTTATGGGCTATGGGGTCCTTTACTCCATAGGGTTTCATGTGTTTTTGGTAAGTGTGTTACACAGCACCTTCAGTGCATTAACACAGGGGTGTCATAGTGACCCCCAAACATAGACTCCATACCCTAGGACTGACCCTTGTCTCCGAGGGCATGTAAAGTCACCATTGACTTTACTAGTCTTAAATTGTGAACAGAACCAGTACAAACCGTCATATTGTGGAAGTACTGGTAGGGGTAATTAGATTGCCCCTGGGTCTGTTGTTCGAGGGGGCACTGTGCAGTCCCCCCTCGTCGAGTTTCTGGCTGGTGGCAGTGGATACCACGCAAAATATTCCACCGGAATACTTCCTATGGGATTTTCCCATTCATTTTAAACGCACCACATTTTGGTGCATTGTTAAAGATACCGCTGGGTTATT
The DNA here is from genome assembly GCF_040938575.1 of Ambystoma mexicanum. Classification (NCBI taxonomy): domain Eukaryota; kingdom Metazoa; phylum Chordata; class Amphibia; order Caudata; family Ambystomatidae; genus Ambystoma; species Ambystoma mexicanum. The sequence continues at coordinate 944,693,719 of NC_090939.1, forward strand.
TATTTAATATTTATTCCCCGGTTGGGTCTTTTTGCCAAGACTTGCCAGGCATTTGTGTTCGCCTCTGTAACTCCAACCCAAGTCGAGCCCTTTGTTCCACTTTTGGCACAGAAGCCTCCAAAAGTGGTGCCACTCTGTCTGGGTCTACAGGATGTGTGGGAGGGGGGGGATAGGCACCCTGGACTGAGTTGCCTCGGCAACTCAAGTCGCACTCTTGTGTGATTGGCCCAGTCGTAAGCCGCCCGGCTCACCACTTAGCATGTTTGAGTGACAGCTAGGACTGATGAATGGGGGTTTTCTGCATAAAAGCAGGGCTTTGAGGACTGGAACTTCAGAAGTCGCCACAGGACCTAATGAATCCGAAGAGGGAGAAGCTGAGCCGACCTGCAACGACAACACCACCGGTGGAGCCCTGCTGAACCGACTCACCACTTCCCAACGACAGAGGAGATCTTCTTCCTGGAGAGTCTTCTTCCTTTGAACTGGTGGGATTAACCAGTTCGCCCTCTTTTCGCCTTCCTGGATTGTCTCGTGGTCGAATCGCCCGTGCCAAGCACCCTGGCGGCCGGATACCCACGCTTCACCACTACCGTGAATAAAAGGGTAGTACCTTTTAACCGGGAAACTCCGCGGCTGGTTTCTTTCCTTGCAGTGCAACGACCTCCAGCTTTCCTCCACGTCGAGACCTTCTCTTCCCATGGACGAAGCACCGACTTGCACCCGCTGCCAAGAACAACTGCCCCGCTGGAGCTTTCTCACCATTTCAGGTACTGTGTCCCGTCTGGTCTCCCTTGCAACAGACTGTTCAAGGTGTCCCGTAAATCCTTGACTCTCTATCCTGAGGTGCCTTGGGACCTGTTAACTAACTTTTCTGAACTGATCCAACTTCTTTTGAACTATCTGCAAAGACTTTTAAAGTGTACTTCAGCTGTGTGATCTTGGGCATATTCCGCCTTGCTCTCTCCAAGAGTGGGCCTGGCCTATGAACTTTTTGCTCTACAGTAGACTCTGCCTTTCTTGACTTGTTGTGGTTCTTTTAAAAGTGTTGGTATTGTGTGCTTTCCTAATTCTGCCTTTTCCCTCCCTTTTTAAATAATAAATGGAGTGCCATCTTGGTTAAGCGCTCACCTCTGTATTGATAATAAGTGGTGTTCTTTTCCTAAGACTTGTCGAATAATTAATCAGGGAGTTGTATATATTTCTAGTGACTGTGTTTGAACTTGCTTGACATATTAGTGCCAGTGTATTTTTACAAGTGTATTTTTAAATAAATAATTATATACTTTTATAACCCAAGCTCTGGTCAGTGTTTGCTTGTGCTACTGTATTTTTGTACCTAATGTGTATACTCTATATACTGCCTAACTCTTCTTGAGAGAAGTCTGACTGCTCAGCCACAGCTACCAGGTAAATCTGGGTGGTACCGACTGCTACCAATTGGGTTTAGTGCCAACACCTGTAGTCTTAAACTTTTTGCAGTGGTCCCTAAGGGAACTGCACAGGTTTCTGCCTAACAGCTTATATCACAAACTGATTGCAAAATCCCAGTATTTGGGCAGATACAAATACACCAGTGATAAGAACCTGAGGAATACCCATACCTCCTTGTACTGAATGAAAAAGAAAGAATTGTAACAAAGGCCAGGCAGGAGAGTCAACCAGGCGAAGAGCAGATCTGGGATCCGCACCCATGAAGAGCTGTGTTGTACAAATGTCCTGTCAGGAGTCTATACCTGGTCTTTGCAAGTTTTGGACCTGCACCCAAATTGTGTAAAGGAACTGTACAAAGGAACCTGGCAGGGGAGTACACCTGGTGTCTTGCGAGTACCTGCACCCAAGTTGTGCTATCTTGAAAAGACGAACAAGTTACTTCTTACCTTGTAACGTTCTTTCGATGTGATGTTCCTCCGACGTATTCCTTATCTTAGATATCTCCTTCCAGCTCTGCTGGCCTCAGAAAATTTTTCTCTAGAGGGCGCTGCGCGTCGACGTCCGCCGAGTCGATGTCCCACGACAGCTGCCATATCGACGTCGACGTCATCCTGCCTAAAAAGGCCGCGCGCGGCGTCCGTTGCTCAGTTCCGTTTTGTAGCCCACAGTATTTCTGTCTGGACTAGACTAATCACCCTGAAGGAGCGTAAGCTGTAACAACAAGGGAAGTAGAACTGCAGGGATGGATGGGAGGGTCGATAAGGAATACGTCGGAGGAACATCCCATCGAAAGAACGTTACAAGGTAAGAAGTAACTTGTTCTTCGAAGGGATTGTGTCCTCCGACGTATTCCTTATCTTAGATAGGCTCCCATAGCAGTATTCTATTATTGGAGGTGGGGGTACTGACTTCATGCTGCCTTCTATTGATGAATAGAGTGCAATACTGCCCTTCCAAACCTAGTCTCTTGACTGGAGGAGAAATCCAAGTTGTAAAATCGTGTAAAGGTATGGACGGACGACCATGTGGCGGCCGCACAAATGTCTTTAACCGGCACTCCTCTTTTGAGGGCCGATGAAGCTGCAATACCTCTGGTCGAATGAGCCCTAAGGTTTTGAGGGGGCTCTTTTCCTGCCAGTTTATAACATTCCAAAATGGCTAGAATGATCCATCTGGAAATGGTCTGCTTAGTTATCGGTAACCCCTGCTTTTCACCTGTGTAGCCTACAAACAGCTGGTCTGCTTGTCTTAACCTGGCTAGTCTACTGATGTAAAAACTTAAAGCCCTTCTAGGGTCCAGCCTGTGTAACCTCTCTTCCTCTTTACCCGGATGAGGAGGAGGATAGAAAGATGGCAGGGTAATCTTCTGAGTGATATGGAATTCAGAAACCACCTTTGGGAGGAAATTAGGCTTCACTTGCAGGACAACTTTGTCTTTGTGAAAGATTGTATGAGGGGGTTTACAAGGAAGAGCTTGTAACTCGCTCACCCTTCTAGCAGATGTAAGTGCTATTAATAAAACAGTTGTAAGGGTAAGAAATCTTAACAAACAAGAATGGAGTGGTTCGAAAGGTGTGCCCATCAGGAAAGTTAAGACTAAGTTTAAATCACATAGGGGAACCTGGAATGGTCTTGGGGGATAAACGTTGGTTAACCCCTTTAGAAACTGTAATACCAAGGATAACTTGAAATAGGATGGTTCTTCCGCAGTGCGCTTAAAGATGGGTAGCGCTGCGAGATAGCCCTTAATGGTGCCAACTTGAAGGCCTGAATTCGTCAAATAGAGTAGGAAGGACAAAACCATTGGTGTACCACATGAAAAAGGGTCGATATTCTTTTCTCTACACCAGCTGCAAAATCTGTTCCAACGGCAGCGGTATAAAGACTTTGTTGCTGGCCTCCTTGCCGAAAGCAACACCTCCATAACATCATCAGGGAGGTCCCAACCCTTGTACCTCAGCCTTTCAGAAGCCAAGCGTGAAGATTGAGGGTTTTTATGTCTGGATGGAGAACCTGACCTCCCTTCTGTGAGAGTAGGTTCTCTCTGAGTCGAAGTCGAATTGGAGGGCAGATGGACAAGTCTAGAAGGTCCGGGTACCACATTCTCCTGGCCCAATCCGGGGCAATTAGGATCATGGTTTTCCGGAATCTTCTCAACCTCCTGATCATTTGAGGAATGACAGGGACCGGTGGGAACGCGTACAGAAGTGGAATCTCCCAGTCCACTATGAACGTGTCTCTCAGAGCTCCTCTCGGGGGAAATTCCCTTGAGCAGAACAGGTCGCACTTCCTGTTGACACTGGTGGCGAACAGATCCACCTGAGGGGTTCCCCAAAGGGCGAAGATCTCTTGAAGGACTTCCTGAGCTAGTTCCCACTCGTGGGAGACTGTGCTCTGCCTGCTCAGAGCGTCTGCTGTCAAGTTCTTCTCTCCGGCTATGTGTACTGCCGATAGAGAGATTCCTCCTTGGATTGCCCAAAACCAGAGCTGCATCGCCTCTCTGCACAGAGGTAGTGATCCTACGCCTCCTTTTTTTGTTGAGGTAATGCATGGCCACTGTGTTGTCCGTCATTATCAGGACATTCTTTCCTTGTACAGATGGCAGAAAAGCCTTCAGCGCGAGTCTGATCGCCCTCAGCTCTAACAGGTTGATGTGTAGTCTGGACTCCAATGGAGACCAACGACCGCTGATGGTCAAGTCGTTGGCGTGGGCTCCCCACCCCGTGAGTGAGGCATCTGTGACTACTGTTATCTCCGGCCAAGGTTGCCAAAACTGCTCTCCTTTCAGAATGTTCTCCTGATAGGCCCACCACTGAAGGTCTCGAGCCACCCTGTCGGGAACCTGAAGAAGATCTGTCATTCTTCCTGAGAATTGTGACCACTGAGTCCTCAGTGCCCACTGGAGAGATCTCATTCTCAGGCGAGCCTGTGGCACTAGGAAAATGCAGGATGCCATGAGGCCTAGCAACCTCAAAAAGTCGAAGGCTGGGAGACGTTGGGAATTTTGGAACTTGGTAACCATCTGTAGAATATCTTGAGCCCTCACGTCTGGTGGCGAGGCTTTTCCCAGGGAAGTGTCCAGGATCGCTCCGATGAACTGGAGTCTCTGTGATGGTATCATTTGTGACTTCTTTAAATTGAGGGAGAAGCCCAGTCTGTGAAGGGAGTGGCAAATGTGATTTAGCTGGATCTGAGCTTGTTCCGAAGATACAGCCCTGATCAAGCATTCGTCCAGGTAGGGGTAGACGTGAATCCCTTCCCTCCTTAGACTTGCCGCCACTACCGACATTAACTTGGTGAAGATCCTCGGGGCGGAGGTCAGCCCAAATGGCAGTACCCGAAATTGATAATGAGAGTTGCCAATTGGGAACCTCAGGTATTTCCTGTGTTTGAGATGGATAGGCACATGGAAATAAGCGTCCTGGAGGTCCAGAGATACCAACCAGTCCTGGAACTGAAGGGCCTGAAGGATCTGAGAAAGAGTTACCATCTTGAATTTGTCTTTCCTGAGGAATTTGTTCAATTCTCGCAAGTCCAAGATGGGTCTCAGTCCTCCGTCTTTCTTTGGAATGAGAAAGTAATGGGAGTACCAGCCCTTGTTCCTCTCCGCTACAGGTACCGGTTTTATGGCACCTTTCTCTAGCAGGTCTAAAATTTCCTGCAAGAGGAGCGGATCTGGAGCTTTCTGAGAGCTGATCCCCGGTGGATGACTCTGAGGTATGCGTAGGAGAGGCAGGCAGTAACCTTGGGTAACTGTTTCCAATGCCCAAGCATCTGACGTGATAGCCTGCCATTCCGCCAGATGTTGAGTTAACCTGCCTCCTACAGGTGTCCTATGAGGGAAGTTCTCAGAGTGGTTTTGGGGCGGCTGATGCAGATGCCGATGGTAAAGAGGCACCTGCTGTTGCTGCGGCTTTTGAATGTTTACCCTGTCCACCTCGGGTAGTTCTTCTTTGTCCCCTTTGAGCCGGTCGTCCTCTACCTCTTCCGAATGCGGAGTATAAGCGAAAGGACTTGCCCCTCGCAGAGGTTCCTGTGGGACGAAAAGGTATCTGACGGATTGCAGCGCCTAGGGATTTTGCTGCTGCTTTTGATGTCTGCAGTTTTTCTAAACAGTCATCCGCCTTTTTCCCAAACAAAGAAGAGCCATCGAATGGCATGTTCAAGAGCCTGGCTTGCACATCTGGGGCAAAACCAGACTTTCTCAACCAAGCGAATCTCCTGGTTGTTGTACTTGCCGCCATTGCTCTGCTGATACTGTCAGCCGAATCAATACCCGTCTGGAGGGATTCGCACATAGCGTCTTTACCGTCCTGTATGATATTTAGGAACGCCTCCATTTCTTCTCCCTCCGGGATGCAGTCGGCCGCTGTAGAAGCACACTCCCAAAGTGTATGGCTGAATCTAGCAAGGGTGCAAGTAGCATTAACAGATTTTAACGCCATGCTACATGCCGAAAAAACATTCTTTGCCATAGCATCATATTTCTTATCGTCCCTGTCCTGTGGGACGGTAGGGTAAGCAGTCTTGACGTCAGTTGAAGATGCTGCCTGTACCACCAGACTTTCTGGGGATGGGTGTTTTGACAAAAACTCCGGGTCTGCAGAAGATACACTGTATTTCGTAGACAGCTTTTTATTTACTGCCGGGACGACATCTGGGGTTTCCCAGTTCGTCATAATCTTCCTCTGAAGAGCTTTATGAAAGGGCACGGTGGACCATTGTCAAGAATATCCATGAGGTCATCTTGTTGGAAAGCCTGTGAAGGTGTTGACCACCCCATAAATTCTGTGATCCTGGCCATTAAGGCTCTATAGGTGGTTTCAGCATGCTCCCCCGGGTCTGGCCTAGCAAACTCCACCTCAGGGGAAGTGTCTAACCCACTTGCCTCATGTAAGGAATCATGAAGATCCTTTAACCTGCGTTCTTCTGAGGATAACTCCTCTCTAACTGGGGTTGCAGGTCCCTGCAACTCAAATGTGTCTTCCTGTTCAGAAAGTTCTCCCTCTTCCAAAATTGAGGACATAGTTCTCAATTGTTCTGAAGTCACAAAGGGTGTACATCCCATCTCTAAGGCAGAGGGTGCCAAACTTGTCATAATCGGCCTTGAAAACGTCGATGTCGTCGACGCCAACGTCGAAGGCTTCGGGCGTGGCATCGAAAACAAAGGCGGCGGCCTCAAGGTCCTCGATAGAATTGGGATTCTGCTCGAGGAAGTCGACAATCTCGACGCCATCGTCATCGAGGACCTGGGGATAGTCACTGGGTGCGTCGTAACCGTGACTTTCCTTGGCATCGACGCCGGTGTCGAAGATGGCGTCGAGTCGACAGACCCGTGTGTCGAAGGTCCCTTCGACAACGGCGTCGAAGACACCGACCTCGGCGTCGACGGAACCTTCGTCGACGGCATCGACGGAACCTTCGAAGAATGTTTCGAGGTCATAGCTTTACTAGAGGGTTTGTGACGCGCTCGAGAAGCTTCCTTCGCCGGGTACTGCGACTCGCTGCGTTTTTGACCTTCGGGTCTTTCGACCAGAGCATCGCTCTCGGCAGTCTTCGAGGGGGTCGAGGCTGCTTTCTCGAAGACGCTCATCATATTTTTGCGGAATTCCTCCCATTCAGCCCGGGAACTATGTTTCGTGGGGCAAGGGATTCTCTTAGGAGAAACAGAGGAAGAGGAGGATGGAGAAGGGGATCTTCAACGTCTCCTCTTCGAGTGCTTCAATCTCGAGGAGTGATGGGACCCACTCCGAGATCTGGAGCGCGAATGGTGACGAGGAGACGAATGTCTCGACTTCGTCGAGGAAGAAGAAGCTTTTGAAGTCTTACCTTTCTCCAGCTTCCCCTACGCTCCTTCAGGGCCTTAGCTGTCATGGACATACAGTCCTCGCACTCCGAACAATGGTGTTCAGCTCCCAAACACCACAGACAAACTCTGTGAGGGTCAGTCAGCGACATCTTTTTCCCACAATCTCGGCATTTTTTGAAGCCGAACCGAGGGTTCGTCGGTTCCGAAGAGAAAGCCATCGAGTACGGATCGAATATCTCGAGGTAAATAGGGTAATTGTCTACGAAACTGAGCAACGGTATTCCGAGGCACTGAGTAAGCGCAGAAAAACGGAACTAAGCAACGGACGCTGCGCGCGGCCCTTTATAGGCAGGATGACGTCGATACGGCAGCTGTCGAGGGACATCGACTCGACGGACGTCGACGCGCAGCGCCCTCTAGAGAAAAATTTTCCGAGGCCAGCAGAGCTGGAAGGAGATATCTAAGATAAGGAATACGTCGGAGGACACAATCCCTTCGAAAGATTTTTTTCCTTTGATTTTCTTGGCGAGAATAAATCAGTTTCAATTACGACCAGATTGGACTGAGACATTTGCACATCCCTCTTCCCTTCTCGCCACCCTTGACCAATGGTGTCAGAAGCGAGAAGCACAAAGACCATCTGAGTTTCTACCAAAGTGACCGCTGTCTCAGCTGGTCCCTCTATAGCATGTACTAGGCAACTATTGCACCAGGGGCTTAGTATTTACTATTCATGGGACTAAGAGCTTTTCCAGACGGTAGCTATGGCCTAAGAGTCCCCCCATGTCTGGTATAGCAGTAAGGTTCAGTATTGATGTGGGTTCTAGCGTCATTGACAAGGACTACTGAGGGATAATCAATGTTCAATCATGGACAGAACCATGTTCAGTTCTGCAGGGGGAAGCAATAGGGCAAAGCAATTGCTAAATATTTATCTCCATAGAAAAGAAGGCGATTGTAGAGCTGGGGGAGCAACAGAGGGGCGAGTCTGGATTTGGCTCTTCAGGCATAGGACGAACGAGAGGCCCTGGTGAGGAAAAGCATAGCACACAGAAGTCTTGAACTTGCACCCTGTGATTCCAAAACCCGACGTGGTAATAGGAGCCACCAACTGCTACGAAGGGTTTGTGCTAGCCCGGTGCCAAGACCCCATTTTATGAGCATCTTTCGACAGTGCCATCTCTCTGGAGCAGGGGCTCAGACTCCAAAAACCATATTGTTTATAAGATAACGTTTTGTTATATAGGATAACCAATAATGTCCAACAGGAAGGGCACACCCACTACCAACTGTTGGTAACCCTAAAGCACTGCAAATCTGCTTTAGAGCTACCTCACTACCATCTATCAGCAGGACAACAGGGGTTAATGAAGATTCATGCCCATATACTCAGTCAGTTGTAATGGGCCAATATATACCAAGACATCCAGAACTAATATTTGCAGTGCCACACATGTCAAAAGACTTCTCGTCTGGATGTCAAAAAGGCCCCTTTGCTACCTCTCTTTAGTCTTAGTGTAACCTTCTCATTTATTGGGATGGATGCTATGGGACACTACAGACCCACCAAAACAGGGAATCAGTATTTTCTGATGGTAATGGATTACAACCCTCACTATTTCAAGGATTTGTCCATAAGATTCAATACTACCAAGAGCATTTTATATCCCTACTGTCAAACTTTTCCAGAGTGGGGTTTCCTAAAAAGATACTAATGAATCTGGGGTACCCTTTCATGTCCTGGGTCCTGACTGATCGTTAAATCACTATGAAGAGACATCCTCCATGCCTCAGTATTCCACCCCCAAGCCAACAGGCTAGTCAAAGACTTCAACCTAACTCTGAAGAACTGAGTCCTGAAAATGGTTGAAAAATATACTTGCAACTGGGACACGTTGCTGCCCTGGGTTTTGTTTGTCACCAGGTCAATACCCTAAACATCTACTGCTGGAACTGGCTTATGGGAGAAGGCCCAAAGATTAGCTGATTTCTTGAAGGAGAAAAGTAGAAAACCATGAATTATTGCTAGGCACCAATGACAGATTATGCTGGATTCAGTCACTGGTACAACAGCACTTGAAAGTCAGCAAAGAGAAGCAGAAGGGGTTATCTGACCCAGCCACACATATGAGGAGGTCTGCTGCGGTAGACCAGGAACTTACCCCCCTACTTACTCCCACAAACACACAGTTCAGTGGCATGCGATGTACAAAGCTGCGCAAGTCCTCAGCAATGACAATTAAAAGCACAGCAGAATGACTGCAGTTGCAGGTTGCACTTCCTGATGGATGAGCAACAGCAGCTACACTCTGTGTGATGCAGTCCCATAACAGACCAGCTGTCACCTCAACAGACCAAGAAATACGATGATTTCCTTGGAACAGTTTGCTAGAGTGTTTACTGAAACGCTGGACAGGCTCCATGATTTGTGTATTGTGACAGGGTCAGGGAACAAACACTGTACACAGAAGGATGGGGATGCCTTTCAACCTGGGGTAAAAGGCTACCAGGGTATTTACCAGCACATGTCCTGCCCCAGAGGCGGCGTGTGGGAGTTCGGAGGGCCAGAGTCTACGTCCCTTCTACCTGTGCCTGACTGAACTGAATTCCACCTTTTCCCCATAACTGCAATGCACAAAGCTGGCCCATTTCTTTCTATTTGTCCTGCAGGATTACATCACCCTGAAGGCCTGACGGTTGAGAAGAGTGAGCAACCCAACTGGGACAGAGGCAGCGTGGAACTGCGGAACGATCCGCAAAGCAAACCGGCAATCGCTGCGATCTACGCAACATGAATGGTGACAGTTATCTTAGCTGCATCAGAATCCTAGAGCAGTCTGCACAACAAGCCAGTACACCAGGTGCTTGGTGCAACATGAACTGCAGCAATATTCTTACTTTGAACACCGCAGAGCAGTCCCCATAACACACTGGCCTTTCACGCTATCCGTTTAGCCCCGATACGAACTGTGACACTGATTGTGTTTTGAGCAGGATGCCATTTCCAAATGCAGGCAGAACCATGGTTGAGAAAGGGGTGGGTGTAAACCCCCCCCGTCCCCCCCTTTATGTATTTGCTTGCCTGTAACCCAACCCTTGGGGAGAAGAAAGCCAGATATTGGCCTAGTAGATCAGCTGAGGGTGAGAACCAATGGAAGGGGACGAGGGAAGGATAAAAAGGGCACAAGAAACTGGAAAGTGTGGGTTGTTTGAGTGAGGTCAAGGGAGGAAAAGGAGAACTAAAAGACCAAGTAGAGTAAGGAGGGTTCAGAGGAGTCTGGATAAGGATTGCTGAAGGTGTCTGGAAGGTGAGGTATTGTTTGGCGGAAGAAAGAGGTACATGTGTGTAAGTGTGAGTGCAAGGTGTGTGAGTGAGAATATAGGGAGAGTAGGGGTGCAAGTGTCTGGGAAGGTGAAAGAGTGAAAGGAGGGTTACTGAGGGAACACATGGGGGTGAAATGTAGAGTAGCGAGGGGAGACCTGTAGTAGAGAGCAGAGAAGAGTATGAGTAAGAAAGAACATTGGCGGAACAAAGGGGAAGAGTGAGAATGTGAGAGACGAAGGAGAGTGGGAGGATTGAGAGTAAAAAGGAGAGGAAAGGTAGAATATCACGCTTACTAGCATAAGAGCGTGCAAGAAAGAGACTAAGGGAGACCCAAGTGTTTGGAAGTCATCTCTTGTACCAATTGTATTGTGGGACCTAGGTTAGGATTCACCTAGATTGTTCCCACCGGGTGGGAGAGTGAAAAGGTGTTTGCCCTTAAGCCATCATCACCAACCTGTCAGTGGTTAGACAGTAAGGATTACCGATCTCTAGAGACCATCCTGGGGTTGCGGGACAGTTGGCCTAAGGAGGGAAAATCCTGGGGAAGACGACAGGGGGACAGATCTTAGTGCACTCCTTCTCAATTTCTTAAATAAAACCTGTTAAACTGTCTGAGAGTTAGTGTGTTTTTGAGGCCATCTGTGATGGTATCAAATAGAGACTCCACCTGGTAAGGAAGTCTGCCTACAACCCGAGTGACTACCAGGACTATCAAAGTATATCTTCACTATCCACTTAACAAATGGTTACAGGCAACAACCTCCAACTTTAGAAGAAATGGGATCACTACTTTTATGACCCTATCTAGTTAATACCAGTTCACATCCTTCCTTTTGGGCTACATGGAGCACCCACTACCTTCTATAGTGATGGACACGATACTGGCACATCATCAATCCTTCATAGTGGCATACCTTGATGACAGCCACCCACAGCAAAACCTTGGAGGAGCAGATTAGCCACCTCTACACTTTAGCCTGGACACTCCAACAGAAGGGTCCGACTATGAATCTGGCAAAATGTCATCTGACATTGTCCTCCATCAACTACTTGGGGTTTCAAAGCTGCGGTGGAGTGGTGCAGCCCCAAAGGGACAACGTGAACAGTACCCAAAACATACCACCCTACTAAAGACCAAGAAGGAATTAAGAGAATTCCTGGGGCAGGAAAGATACTATCACCATTTCGTTTACGACTTTTCCACCAGTTTTGGAACTCTCACAGACCAACTGAAGGGATCAAGACAGAATCTTTGTGATGACATCCAAGTTCTTGTAAGCTGTCCGACAAGCAGGTTCAAACGACTCTTCCTCAGAGACTGTCATCAGACCTTCTAACAATAGGTCCAAACATCCTGTATTCCAGTTGTACAGCTAAACACCTCATTGTGCACAGTCCGTGTTCAACCTCACTTTCATAAGGCATCTGATCCATGAAAAAGTGAAAAACTGTTAAGCAATTTTGCTCTTTATGAGACATCCTAAGTATTATATTTCAAATTGAACATCATACGGACATTTAAATCAATAGTCAATTAAATGTCCATATCACTCAAAGGAAACAATGACTATAGGCTTCATTATGAGGTTGGCTGTAATCCACTGGTGCTACCGGCGGGTTGCTGCCGACCTCGAAACACTGAATCCGCCTCCTGACTTCCCGGTGTCACAGGGACATTGCAAGCCCCGGCGGAGCGGGAAGTCAGGCGGGGGATTCGGTAAATCCCCATTCCTGTGGAGTCCGCGAGGACACAACAGGAATGGGGATTTGGAAGCACTGGCACCTTTGGTAACAGTGCCGGTGCTTCTGTGAAAAGTCTGCCTGCAGGGGAAGTTGCGCCCGGCAGGTCTGACCCTGGCGGGCGCAACAGCCCCTGCAAGCAGACTCTTAGTGTGGCGGTCCGGAAACAAGAGTGCCGGTGAGCTTACCGGCACCCTTGTTTCCGGACCGCCACACCGGAATGGGTCCCTATGTGTATATTATTTGAAAGTCATTGATAAAAGGGCACTGTGCGACAAATGCCTATGTTGAATGATTGATGTGGCTCATTGTGCATGTTCAGATTGATCCCTGCCTCCGTTGGATCTTTTATTTGTTGCACCCTCTACTGGATATACATGTAAAATGACATGTATTATAGAAAAGTTGTATTACTAAATTAATGTGAGTAGGGTACTTCTTTTGTATAGTGTTTGCTACCCTGGACCATCCCCAATGAGTCCAATCCCCAAGGCAGGGAATTGTCACATTATCTGCCACAACCCCCCTCCCGCCCACTGCAGAAGGCAGGGTGGTCAGACACACAGAAGGCACCTTTGTAAATCCCATCTGCACCAAAAACGCTGCACTGAGTAGGCCAAATAGTGGGACACCTTTCCATTGAGTAAAGAACACTGCCCTTTTTAGGCACAGTTGGAACAGCCAACAGTACACCTTGCCAAGCAAGCAGGGAAGTGTTTCTACTATTTTATTGATAAACCCAACAAATAACTACTACCACTACAACTGCAGAAACAATGGGGTAACATAGTTGCAACCCGTATCCTGATCCCTGTCCCTAAATTCTGCATGCCTTCCTTGCATTGACACAGACTAAAATAGGCTTTATGCTCCTGCGGCACTGAATGCAGAGAATACTTGCTGGCAACAATGGCTGTCTTCTGGTTCATCATCTATTAATTTGGTATTACCCAAATTGTTCGTTTACAATTGTTCGAATGAACAATTGACCGAATTTAAAGGGTCACAATTGACCATATATATATATATACATATATATATATATATATATATACATATATGGGTTTTTGGGGGGTTTGGCGTTGGGTTGGGGGTTGTGGAGGGTTTCCCCCCACATATATGTTACAATTGACCTTCGCAATTCGGTCAATTGTGAAAAGGTCAATTGTAATTCGAACAGTTGTAAAACGAACAATTCGTATACAACCATTGATTCCTGTAGGGCTTCTCGTTTTCTCTTCATCTTAACCTGAAGAAGACTGGAATTGTATTATTTCCTGTCTCTTTTAAGATTCCTTAACCTCTATTAATTTATTTTCCTCTTTTACAACTGACTATTTCTAAGAATGAGCGTAATATGAGTTTTGTTTTTGAGACTAATCTGTCCTGCCAAGAACAAATTCTCTTGGTTGTGCTTACTTTTCATTTTCAACTGTTCTACATTTGTAAAATTCGACACCTTATCTAATAAGCTTTTGCTACAAACAATGGTTCTCCAGTGCCTTCATTATTGTTGTTAGCTCTACATCGGTTTGCCTAATTATGATCTTCATCCTTTTCATTCTATATTATATTTTTCTGTTTGTGTTCATTTTTAGCTTGGGTTTTCTGCTGCCATTTCTCCATATGTGGCTCAATTTCGTTTGCTTCCTATACCAGCTCGTTTTCAGTTTCACATTATTTCACTACCTTTAAATGTGTTCATGCTCTTGCCTACCTCTGCTATATTGTCTCCTGGTATCAGCCAACTAGGGTCCTTCACTCTTCCTCTCAGTTTCGTCTTACCGCTCATCGTCCACCATTTGCTCCTTCAGTTTGCATTCTTTTCAGCTTCTGCTATCAAACTCTAGTATTCTCCCACTTGATATTAGTTCTCGCTCTACTTTGAATTGGTTTTAAAAAACAACTACAACATCTTTTAGACTGTTGGCAACAGCATAAGCATAAGACTTTGAATTCGGTTTCTTGACCCATCTACGTTTACCTTGAGTTTATTGTGTTAATGGTTTTCTTTCATTATTGTCACAGATGGCAAAGGAAACACTCAAGAACAGTTCAAGGGTTTTCATTGAATTTTCAGTGGGCTTCATGGCGGCGCATCGCTCTCTAATCTGAAATCACTTCCTCTCTCACCAAGGTGTCCTTAGCCCCTGGTTACTTAATAGCATTTTTTCTCCCTCAGTATACTAATTTGTCCAAATGAGCTGCAATGGTAACCTAAAGGCCTGGGGCCTTATCTCATTAAACTCCATCAGGGACTTCTTTGCTTTCCCTACTCTAGCAAGTTATTAGTCATCTAAGAGGATATGGGATTGTGCCTTGCAGACACCATGCTTGATGCCTTCTGTTATCTGTCACATTCACTATTTCCTCTCACTTACCTCTCTACACATCCACCAACTTTTACTCTCCCGCCCCTTTGCTGCTATCCCTCAGATATTTCTTGTTCTTTCCAAAGCTCGCCTCCACCTTTGATGTTAGCCTCCCTTACCTTCTTACTACTAATCCCTTTTACACCCTATTACTTCCTCTTCCACACTAGAACTTATCCCCCAACCTCTAACTCAGACAACCCTCTTTCACTCACACACTCACTTCACATTCACCCTTTATTTTTCTCCTGGCCACACTTTCACGGACACGCAGAATACAGATTACATTTATTTCCATGTATAAAGCGCACCTAACCCATAGGCATCAGCGCGATGGTTACAAAGGGTGTAGTCAATGAAAACATCACAGATCAACAAGAAGGCAGTGTTTGTTCTGGAAGATGTGGTGAAATGTCTTATAGCTGGTATTCGGAAGATGGACTGTCCTAAGCAAATAGCCAGTCTTAAGGTGTTTCTGGAAAAACCAGTAGGTTTTTTCAGATATCAGTTTATGTGGAAGGGCGTTCCAGTTTTCAGAGGCAATGACTGGGAAGCTTGAACAACTAGCTCTTTTGAGTCTGAAACTCAGGTTAAACAGTCGGCTGGTGTACATCGACAGCGTGGGTCTAGTTGATTTGGCTTTTGGGAGTTTTTGTGATAGGTATATCTGGGTGCAGTGTTGGCTAGGCATTTATACGTGATGGCCAGTGTTTTGAAAATGATCTGCTGTCGAATGGGGAGTTAGTGGGCATTTTTTCTTGCCGAGGCAATATGCTCTGGCCTGGGGCTGTTTAACGCAGCCCTTAAAGCATTATTTTGTATGATCTGCAGTTTGAGATTTCGCGCAGATGTGCCTGCAAATATGGTGTTGAAGTAGTCCAATCTCGAACCTATGAGCACCCGAGCAATAGTAAGGCAACTATCTGCAGACAGGAAGGGCCGACCGGCATAAATCAGTTTTGTGTGTGCAGCAGAAGAAGCAACAGCATTGACCGGTCTATTGAGTGACAAGGTAGAGTCCAAATAGACGCCCAGGTTTTTGACAGCACTGGAAACAGGTATAGTGATGTCATCAATGGTAAAGGATTTGTATTTAGGGTCAAGTTTGCTGAGGGTGGTTTGTGAGCCTGTCAGGAGGATTTACGTCTTTTCATCAAAGCATAATAGGATTTCCACCACCCGGTTTAGTAGATGGAGTGCAGTGCGGTGCATTAGAGTCAGACGTGTAGTTACCCACAAGGGGCAGGAGCATTTGCGTGTCGTCTGCATAATTACTGTAGGAGATGCGCTGGTCATTGAGGATGTCAAATATAGGTTTGGTGAAGATGTTACATAGGGTGGGACACATGAACTTTGAGGGATGCTGCAGGAGGAAGGAGCGGGCGGGACTGAGGCAGTATCTGAGAAAACTCTTAAAGATCTGTTACATAGGAAGGAAGAGATCCTCTCTGTGGCCTGTTCTGAAAAGTGAGCTGCTGATATGAGATGTTGACATAGGATTTGATGATCCATGAGGTCAAAGGTGCCTACAGGTCCAACGGGAGTAGCAGGGATGCCTTGCCAGAGTCGGACTTCATCCATTTGGTTTTTTAAGTCTAATAGGGCTGATTCTGTGCCATGGCCCGGTCTAAAGCCCGATTGCCGTAGACCCAGGATGTTGTTAGTTTCGAGAAATTACTGGATTTGGACATATGCTGCTCTATCCAGTATTTTAACGAGAAAAGTGATGGGACGATAGTAGGGATATCCGGGTCTGGAGTAGGTTTGATTTTGCAAGGGGATGACACAAGCATCCTTTAACTTAGTTGGTACTAAGCTAGTGATGAAGGAGGCATCAATCAAAGAACTGATTACTAAAGCAGTACCACGTTCACTCATTAGCCAATACCTCACCTTCCCCAGGATTCGCCTCCACACTGCGTCACGCCTTCCTCCTGCTGGTCTCTTAGTTTGCCACCTCAATCTCCACGGACATCACCCGAACAACGCACATCTTCCTTTTTCCTGTTGTCCATTAGATCTTCTCCCTCCTGCCAGATTGGCTTTCTGTCCGTGGCCAATCTGGCACTGTTTTTCACACCCGGGAAGTGCTAAAGGAAGCAAAGGTTAAAGGTAGTGTGTTAAACCCTGTCCACTACCTCTTTGCGTACCAGCCACGGAATGGCAATGGTGGCCCGGGATGTTAACTGTCCATGTTTGTGATAGAGGGCCTCATTTCTGATGGTTGGGAGGGTTGGGGTCTTCCATTTAAGTCCCCGGTGGTCTAGGGTACTGGATGGCAGCGGTGCGTGTTTGCCGCAGTTATTTTGAAGTACAGCACGGCTTCCCAGTTCGCCACGTAGGTCTGATGCTGATGCTTTCCTCCGTCTCCGCTGTTCCTTCTCTGCTGATGGTGAAGGGAGGAACACAGGAGGGTTATTTGCTGACTGACTGAATCCAATGGACTCCGCCGCTATGGGCATGCATGAGCCCATCGAAGTAGAGGAGAGAACCAACGTGCACCCTGAAAGGCAGTACTGAGGGAAAATGACTGCCTACTTTGCACCCGGAGCAGAAAGTAAAACCGGAGGGGAAAGGGGCAAGGCTAGTGAAAAAGAAGGCACTTGCTCTAAGGGCAGGGACCTCTCACGAAACACAAATTGATCTATGCTTAACATAGATATCTCTACTTGACCTCTGCTACTTGCTTTAGGGTACTATGCAGGTTCAGATCGCTCCTGAGTACTTAAGCAACATGCCCTTTCAGTCTCTGCAGCCTATATATTGGTTGCAGTTCCCTCAGGCTCAGAAGAAATCTCAAAGGATGTCTGCAATCCCAAGTTTGTTCCCTGACCTTGATGACGATACTCAAGGGAGGTCAATTGCTGACACTACTTCCATTGGAGAGGGAAATTCAAGTGCAATAACTACAAATGCTAACTTAAGTAATGGGCTATTGCAATTCGCAGTAAAGCTATGTGGTAGGATCCATGAAGACTTAAAACAACAGAGGAATTATATACTGCATCTGACCAACTTGCTTGAACATAAATCAGCATGTAACAATATTAATCACCCACAAAATGTCACTGAAGGTGTACATAGCAGTCCGTCTAAAGATGGAGATGAGATAAAGGACAACCAGTATGAAATCGTGGTGGATGAGGGAAATCCGATATCTCCAATTAACTAAAAAACACAAAAAATAGGCCAATAAAATTACACCTGCCTCACTCCCGCCTGAGGGTGACGGATTGAACGAGCCATTGAATTCAACTATAGCTTCACCACCTACTCAAAAAACAAAAAAGGAGAGACTGCTGGAGGGAAAGAAAGACATCAAAAGAATGCTGGCACACTTACCAGCTGGCACGTTAAAGAGGATAATGCAGTGCATGGTAATGTCTCTGTGGAGGCGTTAAATCTATCACACGAATGCCCTGCAAAATTCACCACTCGTCTCCCACCTGCTGTTGAAGAGGGGGTCACACAAGTAAATGCAAAATGAAATCAAGAAGGAGACAAGTCAAATTACTGACAAACAAATTATGCACGTTTCAGAAATCGCTAGTTAGACACTAAAGTCTTCCCAATTGGGCCTGATAAGTATACAAGAGAATTGAGAAGACTAAACCGCTTAGGGGATGTCCATCCCCATCAGGGGGCGTTAGAGGGACAGCCTTCATATCGGACCGCCCTTCTGGCCACCCCCTCCTGGTGCGAGGTTGGGGGGGGGGTCACCCCCATCTTGCCTCCTCCTTGGGAGGAAGGGGCGTCCTGGGCCCAGCCACATCCGCTATGTCTCCGGGACGCATATATAGGCGGAGGAATGCGTAGACCAGTCTCTGTTTGCAGACACCCTGCATTCATTGTTGCATGGCTGAAATGGCTACGATGATCCGTTCACACCAGAGTACATTAAGAACATTGGACTATGCACGAGACACAATAGAAATAAACGTCCACGCTCCCGCTTGTTGTGCAAGGTGATCAGAACCCATGACAAAATGTTTTGAAAACGGATGTTAGCCCTTCTCCTGCTACATCAGACAGTGCTCGAGGATGGGAATGGTTGAAGAGCTTTCTACCTATACAGCATTTGGCTAAACATTGAACATTCTAGATTGCCAGTTGAAACACAAGAGGACACTCATGTTCTGGCAAGGGGAGGCTCTCTGCCTTTTTTACTAAAACAGGACATTTTCAAGCTTCCAGAGACCTGGTTGACTGCCCCAATTAGCATTGATGGCTACTGATTGGACCAATAACTTGTTAAAAGGGCCTAAAGGGACAGCCATATGGTGGCCCAGTAACCGGGATAAAATCGGCCCAGTGTTCCAATGCAATAAGAACAAAAGAAGCAAATGGAAATGTGCTTGCGGTAGATGTACGTTTTGAAGACTGGCTCCGAAAGCAAGTATATGCCGTTAATCAATGTATATGATCCCCCTGGGGATACCCATGCTGATGTAAGTTTTGCTTATGTTGATGTGATCTGTGCAGAGTGGGTGGGTGTAGTGGATCACAAACTTAATTATTGGAGAGGATTAATCGCTTGTTGCTATGGTAAAGAACGGTGTGACTCCTTTGCGAGTGTTGGTGAGTGAGCTCCTGCAAAAAAAAAAAATCAAACCGACAGGGCAATCGGTAGGTCTCATACATGAGGGAATGGGAGTTTGTTTTATTGAACGGCCGTACAAAGGGTGAACAACCTGGCAAAGAAACCTGGAGAAGCATCCAAAAATGGGCTACGTTAGACTATGTGTTTGGTAGCAATACTGTATTAGAACCATGTTACCAAACTCGTAGTGCAGCCCAATGAAAATAGGGACCACGCCATACTTAAATTAACAATGGAGTTGGGGCTAAGTAAACCAACAGTGACAAACATTAGGGGAGTCATTCCCAACCATGTCGCCAATTACATCCATTGGTCAAAAGAAAATATAGCTAGGGCTACACGAGCTGCAATTGACCCAGAAAAGCCAAGGAGAGACCTTTTTAGAAATATTACTGCTGACAAAATGGAGAAATGGTTGGGGCGATATAGCAGCAAAGGTAGAACATATAGAGGAGGGAGACATTTAACTTCAGATAAAGCACATAATAAACCATTTGACGCTGTAATCCGAGACGCAGAATGTAAGATGCGTACAGAGGTTAGAATAAGAAGTCCTAAAAATCCCTCCAATATCACTAAACATACGGAGGTTAACAAAGTCAAGTGTCGCTACAGAAATTGGTTAATAATTTGGAAATCTTCTGTAAAAAAATGTACAATGGCAATGCATGAAACGTGCACTCAGGCGTACAAACACACGTACCATTTGGCAACCATTCACCTTGGCTAAGGGTTCACAAGAAAAGAAAGCCATAAACCTGATGGGTGAGGAGGAATGGCTGAAGCACACAGGGGTGAAGATGAAGTGGATTGACACTTACCCGCTGACTGAACCAAAGGGGAAAGTTCCAGGGGCAGCCCTGGGTCCTATACAAGGAGCTGTTTAGCTCAGAAAAATACAGCTTGTTTGTGGACCCTGCACGGGGACCCAAACAACTAGAGAGTTTGCTGTGAACTCAGCTTCTCTCTCCTTTTCTTTTCCGCAAACCCTCCCACCCTAGAAAAAGTTAGAAGAGCAACAGAAGGAAAATCAGGACACTGTACGGACACCACAACAAGTCGTGGGACAAAGAAGGCAGCACGGACCTGAGGGGGTAACCTCAGGACCCAGTGCCCAAAAGTAATATATGATTACTGATATGCAAACATTGTTTATGTTGCCATAACCATATCAGCAACAATAAAAACCTACAGCCTTTTTATTGCCAACACTTGACCAAATGTTGCGGTGTAAAAATTATGGCGGGGGAGGGGGTCTATCAGACACACACCCACACCCCAACACAACAAATGCAATGTCGCCTGCTTATGGGTCCAGCAGTTAGTTGCGTCAGAGCACATTAATCTGAGTGCAGCAAGTAAATTCGAGCTCTTGGTGCGCCCGTGGAAGGAAGATCTGTGTTGCCTGGGGCTGCGGCCAGTGGACTGTATTTTTGTAGGCTATATCGGGTGCTGCAGGACAGGAGGAGGCGGCGAAGTGTGCAAGATTCCGTGTCCCTTACGTGGGTTGGCCCGGGCAACCGCCCCCCCCCCTCCCCCCCAGGCATTGCTGCTTTGCCCACGACATCTGGATACTGCAGGGATTGGGCTGTGTTGAGAAGGTGAGGTCACTGTGCGGGCCCAGAGCCTGATGTGGCCTGACCAGGCAGCCTGATCTAGGCTGGGGATTCTGCTGGTGGTGGTGTTCCTTCTCTGGACAGCTCTGTTTAAAGCCCGGGTGCGCTAAAATGGGGGTTGAAGCCTCTGGAAAGAGTTCCCTTTTTTCTTCCTCAAAGTGGACACTGGCGCTACATGCTGGAAGACTCCATTTGGCATGTGATCCTGTATGGCCTTGGAGAGTGCAATTTTTCATTGGCATCACTGTGGATGCAGGGTTTTACCTCCTTTGGTCACTTGGGCTTCGAGTGAGCTGTTGCAGGAGTGGATGGGACTGTGAGACAGGGCGCGCTTGGTGGTTGGTGGCCTGTGAAAAGTGCAGTGCTGCACATTAGCATAGCGCTGGGAAACCGGTTGGTGTGCACATACCCTTTGTCAACTGCGGGTGTACGATTCCCAATCCTGCAGCACCCCATCATGATAAGGGGCATAGGTGGAGGTGGGAGAAAAAAACAAGCAGTATGGACATGTTTACCAAATCCACCCCCTGGCAGATCGTAGAAGGCCTGCAGCAACCGGGTACCTTGCCCGAGGTGCCTGCGACACAGGCCCAGTCGGACTTACAACAGATGCTTTACTCCATGCAAAAAGGCTTTGCTACGGTTCACGAGAAGTTAGATGACATTACAGTTAATGTCAACACAATTCGGGAGCAGCTGGCCAAGGAGGTCCTGCACATTAACAAAGCTGAAGAGAGGATTGCCGAGTGAATAATTTGCAATCTACTGTTGAAAGAGATGAAATTTGTGAAATCCAAGTGAGATATGACATGATATGGCATTTATAACGCACCTATACACAAGTGTTTCAGATGACCTGGAATGACGTTTACGTGGCAACAACGACCGTATTGTGGGAGTTCCTGAGGAGGCATTGAAAGGGAGCATGGAGCAGTTGCTTCTGAGACAGTTGTTGGAAAATCCATCATTGTCCCCCCTGTTTGCAGATGAGCGTGTGCGGAGAGCTCTCGCTCATAAGCCGAAACCAGGGGGCTTTCCTTGTCCCATTATTGCGAAAATCCTGAGGTACAGGGACAGAGATATAATACGGAGACTAGCGCATGAGAAACAGGAACTGCGGCTGGACTCGCAAGTGATGTGGCATTTTCCCAGATTTGTGTGGCTATGCAGCAGGAGAGACGTCAATTCTTGGGTGCAAAGAAGCTGCTAAGAGAACACAACTTGCAATATGCCATGCTGTACCCGGCAAGACTGCTTCCAGTTCAAAGGATTTTTTATTTTTTTACAGTTCTGGAGGAGGCAATGACGTTTATTGAGGCCAAGGTTCCGCTGTCAGAGCCAACTGCAAGAACCAACTGCAAAGTCCAGAACCCCCAGCACTTTAATTAGTAACTATGCTGCCATTTATATATTTTGTCAGGTTTTGTTAGTAGATGTTAACTATGGTCATTATGCTTATGTACTGTCAATAATTCTGAATAGCACTCTGATGTTCACTCTGGGGGACAGCTGCCCTGCACAGATCATCAAAGATGCAGCAAGAGACTTATCTCCCTTCATCTCCAAGCTAATAAATCTATCATTCTCCACTAGCTCAATGCCCAATAACCTGAAACAATCTTGGGTTCTCCCCCTCCTAAAAAAACAATCTGTAGACCCAGCTATTCCCACAAATTACAGGCCCATCACCACGGTCCCGTTTCTGCTAAAAATCCTTGACAGAGTTGCCTATCTGCAAATTCAGGATTGCTTGGAGACTAATCAACTGCTAGGATTGTGTCAGTCTGGCTTTCGACCTCAACACGGAACTGAAACCGCCTTTGTTCACCTCAAAAGTCAGATTGATGACATTAAAGACAAAGGCAAGGTTGCCATCCTACTCCTCCTAGACCTCTCAGCAGCTTTCGACTTGGTCGACCATAAAATACTCTGTAACCACCTGTCATCTGCTGCCCATTTCTCCTCCTCTCCTGTCACGTGGATACAATCCTTCTTGACCAACAGAACCATGAGGGTTTTTTCCTCCGTGGCAGCAGCAGACCCCATCACCTGCGGTGTCCCACAAGGTTCCTGTGTCTCCTCTACCTTATACAACATCTTCACAAAACCCCTCTTCGACAAACTGGACCGTCTGGGTGTCACATACACTAACTACGCAGATGACGCGCAGATACTCCTCACCATCACTGGCAACTACAATACTGATGTCACCAGGATTAATGAAATCTTATCCATTATTCAGGCATGGATGGCCACACATGGCCTTTGTCTGAATGATGAGAAGACTGAACTTCTCCTTGTCGGATCACCTAATAATTTACTAAAATTGAGCCCCGACTACTCCAATGTCATCATTGACGGCAACACCATCCCCGTTGCAAAAAACATGAAAACCCTTAGCTTTTATCTCGACGCCAATACTAACCTCACCAAACAAGTTAACTCGACCGCCTCAGCTACCGCCTACACAGGGAAACTAATTAGAGCCTGTAGACCATTCTTATCCACTAACAGTTGCCTCACGCTGGCTAGAGCGCTCATACAATCTAAGATAGACTATTGCAACAGCCTCTACCTAGGTGCCAACCAATCTATTATCAACAAACTGCAGGTTCTCCAAAATAACGCGCTACGAGCTGCACTAAACATTCCTAGGCGTGAGCATATATCCACCACCAGAATTTCATGCAAATGGCTCTCCATTCAACAAAAAAAAAAAAGACATAAAAACTCTCTGCCTCACTTACAAAGCACTCAACCACCTAACCCCTCCTTACCTTGCCAATAAATTCACCATGAAACCGGCCATCAGAATCACCAGATCCTCCAACACCCTACGCCTCACTGTGCCCATATTCACATCCAAAAAAGCCGGAGGCTCCAATTTCACGGTCCTCGCCTCCCAACTCTGGAACACTTTGCCTTTGAACATCAAATCGACAAAATCCTTCCAGGTATTCAGAAAACTCATCATTAGTTGGCTACTGATTAACAACCAACCTTAAGTTACACCTAGCCTACCACATACTGTATATAGTGTACATGCCTCACCTAGGCCTGAACCTTATGTTGTCAAATTGCATTTGTCTGCATATACTGTAAATAATCTTACTAATGTATCACTGCAAACTCTATATATATTCTATGCCTGTAACTTGTCACAAGCTCCCTTTTACTCCAGGGTCTGGAGCGCTATATAAATAAAATAAACAAACAAACAAACACGACAGCTGCCTTGGTCGGAAACAGTCTGTCCGTTGCAGATGCAATTGTTGTTAAGGTTAGGGAGAGTTTTGGGGTGGGCTGATGGCACTGCTGGTTGAGAGGGAGCGGTGGGGGTGGGTGCATGGAGGGAATGTTTGGGGGGAACGTTAAAACAAGCTTGGCAGAACACTTTAACAGATGTCGGCAAGAGGCGCATGGGGTGGCGTATTGTATTCATTATTCTTCCGCAACATGCTGGGGTCATGTGTTTTTCTGGTCTCGATTAAGCTCCCGAGCTGGCCCGTGAGAGGATTGTGCAATTACACTAAGGCCAGGAATGTGATGGCTCAAGGTTGGGTGGCTGGGAGACAACATATTGCTACACTATGCGACACATGCAATGGGGCAGCAGGCGCAGAAAATAGCACTGCATTGCAGTACGCAAAAGATATTACACCTCATATTCCATCAGAGCCAGATGTGTCATGACGATGATACATAAAACGTTGCATTTCAGTTGCGTTAAATCTATAGTCAATGCTTCTGGGAGGTTTGTGTTAGTGCATGGGTATTTATGTAAAAAGGAGGTGGTAATTTTGAACAGCAATGGCCCCAATGTTGATGATCCCGTATTTTACGAGGAGCTATTGCAGCATCTGGTGGCGTTTCCGACAGCCAAGTTTATTTGCAGGGTGGATTTTAACACTATACTTGATGGGAAGATGGACAGATACACCTCGCATACCAGGAGTATGACGAAAGCAGCTGGCAAGAAAACGCAGAGGTGCCGAGATCTAGTGATGGTGAATGTCTGAAGTATTGTGCATAAGGAACAGAGGGGATATACTTATTACTCTTTGGTGCACAATATGCATTCAAGGATTGACCTGTGGTGCACGTCCGAATCCCTCTTGTCAAAAGTCAAGGAGTATTGTAAGGAAGGCATGGTATCAACAGACAGACAAGTGTCCACAGTTCAAGGGTGTTTATTGTACTTCAAAAAGGGTTTGAAAAATGCCTATCTAATCCTAAATCTAAAGATAGGAGCAAGCTACGACCATCAAATAACACAGAGTCTCGTCAAAGTAAAAGGGCCTATACTAATAAACCTATTGCCAATCCTTACCTCTAAATACAGATAGTGTGGGAAACAATGTTATACAAAAGAAAAGTGTTCAGGAAATGATATGTCAGGATACTCAAGTCATTGGCTTCCCTTCCCCATGTTTTCAGCACAGGATAAGGCGGCACACTCTAACTTAGCACAGTCTCTGGCTACTCTAGCACGAGGGTACAAGTCAAAACTTTAACATCATGGCCTTCTGTGCCAAAGTCTCTTTGCCGTTCAAAGTCTCTTCTTTCAGAGGGCCTGATGCAACAAACAAATAATAAAGTTATTTTCCTTCCCGGATTCTCCTACGCACACTTTTCTCAGATGATTTACTGTTTACCTTGGATCCCACTCCGCCAGGCTCAGATCCACTTTAACACAAAGTTCAGATTTTCACATATACCCAATTTTATTAGGATTTCCATGTATCCAATTTCTCGGGTGATTCACGGTTCACCGCGGATAGCCTTCTGCCCAGCTTGGACCAGATCCATTCTAACACAAAATCTTAAATCAGTCTCCCTCTGCCGAGCTTGGACCAATTTATCTATTCTAACACAAACTTGCTTTAACACAAAGCTTTCAATTTATCTCCCTCTGTTGGGCTTGGACCAACTGTCTCTACTTTGTCATAAAATGTCTTTACTGTATCAACATCGAAAGACTTTCGATTGTGCACAGGATTTAGTTTGACCCGTTGCAGGACCACTTTGATTCACAATCCTTTGCCACTCTTTCACTTTTGTCAACTCTCAACTAGAAACTTTACAGAGACCTTTGATTGAGCATCCATGCGGTGCCGGACCACTCTGTCATAGGTATCGTATATATCTTGGTTTAAAAGTTCAATCATTCATCTGCAGTTCAACATTACTTGCGTTGGTTATCTTGCGCGTTTCATACGTTCGTTCCAGCACTCACCATACAATGTTTCCGCTTGCAAGCTTGGCTTCAACACAGACCAGTCTTGTATCTGTCTCCCCAACTCAGCGACTGTGTTGATTTCACTGGCACTGCTTTGGAGGTACAGTACCAAGGCAACTGGTGATTCTCCCTGCCTTGATTATCGACGCGGGAGGGCCCCAGGTACTTCCGACACTCAATGCAGAATTCCTCAGCCTGGTTTCCTGTTCTTACGTTTAACGGTTCCTTCTCGAAAATGAATTCCCTCCTTGTGATCCCCTTCAGTTTTGCCATCTTTCTCCTTGTGTTAAGCTGCCATCTTGGAACTGCTATTTCCTCGTGTGCTTTGCTTCACTCAGAGTGTGGTCTTGTGCTCCACCTTTTATCCGTGCGGGGAAGTGTAATGGAAGTCAGGTGTGCATGGTGGTCAGTAATTGCCTGACCATGGTATTGGGACACTTGTGTATAGGCGCGTTATAAATGCCATATCATATCATATCAGGTATACGGCTCGGGTGTTAGTCCATTTTCTCTCATAGCAGGCTGTCCGTGAGAAAGTGTTCATGTTTTGAACGGGGGCGGGGAGGGTTGAGTTCCTAAGTATTCTACCTGGTAGGATGGGGTAAAGTTGTTACAGCAAAGGGGCTATCTCGTCTCCTCATCTGGTGTCCAACTCCCACTCCTTGAAGTCCCCTCACCCAGGTGATCCTCCTGCACTGGTCCACCCCCAGGAAATGGATGTAAAAGCGATGGCTGTATCCTGGCCACCTGGATTACAGATCTCCAGGGTCTAGTGGGTGAGACACCTTCTGGTTTCTCACAGTGCGCTATTTTCCCACAAATGATTTCAGATCACTCTCCTGTATTACTGTCACTTCTGTGGGCGACGGCGTGAGCAATAAACCTCCATGGAGATTTAAACCGGAAGCCCTGCGGGAGCCTGCAATTGCACTCATTCTACAGGAAGGTATTGATCATTACTGTAAGGAACTCATGGTGGCAACAGTAAATACAGACAAGTGATCACAGATCAAGGGTGTTTATTAAACTGTATATGAGGAGTGGAAAAATGACTAATCTAAAACTAAATCTAGGATGGGAGCAAGCTATGACCATCAAATAATATGGTAGTCCTGGTGGCGTCTTGTCAAATAAAAGGGCCTATACTAAGAACAACCTATTGCCAATCCTTACAACTAAATACAAAAGAGTGTGGCATAATATTTACAAGAAAGAAAGAATTGTTGACAAATGATAAATCAGGATATGGTAGCCGGGGGTCTCCCTTCCCCATGTTTTGAACACTGAGCAAGGTGAGACTCATGAGCATAGCACACGCTCTAGCTTCTCCAGAGCAATACGACAGTTACGCTTCTCAGATATCAGGACCTTTGGTCGTCAAATCTCTTTTCTACAAAAAGTCTCTTGCCTCCGAGGACCTGATGTGTTTCAAAATAATAACAAAAGTATCTTCCTGCTTGTACGTTGGGTGATGGATCCCCCTCTTCCGGGCCCAGATCCACAAACAGTTCCTTTCTATAAAAATCCCAAACCTAAGTTCTGGTTCTGATTGAACTTGGATGATAATTCTGCACTCCTGGGTCCCTCTCTTCCAGGCTCAGACCCCTCTCTAATATCAGCCTCCCTCCGTCGGGTTCACTCTGGCTTGTATTCAAAGAATTTCTTCTGTTGCATTCAACTGTCGCTGGGGTGATGGTTTTTCACCCCTGGATCGGATCCCCCTCTTCAGGTTCAGACCTTTCTTGAATGTTTGCTCCCTCCGTCGGGTTCACCATGACGGCCTTCAACACAATCTCATCTGCAACATTCACGAATATTAATGTCATTTTAAACAGTTCACTGTGGACATCCCTCTGCCGGGTTCACACTTGTCAACACACCATTTATCGGGACTTTTTTTGCTTTGCCCCCTCTTGGTCTGCATCCCTCCATCGGGTTCAATCTTGCCAACTTTGTCAATCACAAAATTCCTTGAACAGTTCTTACGATGCAGGATTCACTTCCCTTAGTTCCACAATCATCTGTCGGTAGACCACTTTGACCCCTTTATCGCTTTTCCTAAGGCCTTCTGGTTACGGTAGTTTCAACAATAGGGTTTCCCGAGTTAGCACCCACGTGGTGCCTGACTCCTCTGTGGCTGGTTTTCCCCTCTCATGTTAATAGTTCTTTGTATTTCTTCAATTAGCTTCAGTTTCTTATCGGCTCGCCCCTCGACTCACCAACTGTGATGAACCGTTTGGCTTTTCTTGTCTCTGGAGTCAAGGCCGGTACCATGGTGGCAAGCATCTCTCCCCGGCTTGGTTATCAGCGGAGGAGGGCCCAGTGTACCGTTGACATCTGCTGAAACACACTCTGGCTTTTGTTCGCGGTCTTACAATTCCTTCCGTGGAGGTTTCACAGGCCTGGTTTGGAAAGGGCAAGGTTGCTTCTCTCCTAGTCACCCTCTCGGTTTGCGCTGTCTTTCTCCCTCTCTTGAACTGCTGTGCCGAGTTAGCTCTCTCCTCGTGCGGTCACCCGAGCTCGTATTGTGCTCTCGTGCTCCACCTTTTAGCCCTGTGGCGAAGGGAAAGGGCCATTGGGTGTTTGTGATTCTGGTCAATTGCCTGACTTTGTCTGACAAGGGTCTTTGTCCGTTGTCTTTCATGGTGTGCGAAAGTGTTCATGTCGGAAAAGTTGGAGGGGGCAGAGTGTTTCAGTATCCTACGTGGTAGGATGGGGAAAAGTGTTACAAGAAGTGTTACAAGTCTCACCTGTCAGTGTTCCACTTCCGCTCCCTGAAGACTCCCCATCCAGGTGATCCTCCCTCATTGGTCTGACCACAGGAACTGGATCCAATAGTGACGGCCGTGTCCTGGTCACCTGGACGACAGAAGAACCATCACCCTAACACAAGTAAAGACAATCAAAGAAGAACTTTGGAACCAGTGTTGACTTTTTGTATAAACATTTTGGGAACTAATCAGACCCTCGGAAAGCAAGAAGCCCGATTACTGAAAAGCCTAATACTGAATGAAAACTTCTTGTAGATCTGAGGCAGAATGAGGGGGATCCAAGGGTAAAAAGCTAAAAGGCTGAAAGGAACCTTTGTTTGTTATTTTGTTAAAGACATCTGGTCCTCGGAGGCAAGAGACTTTTTTTGTAGAAAAGAGACTTAACCATCGAAGGCCCTTATAAGCTGAGAACGGAACTGTTAGCTCATGCTGGGAAAGCCAGAGCGTGTGCTGTGCTCCAGTGTCCTACCTTGTCCCATGCTCAGAACGTGGGAAAGGGAGACCCAACTACCGTATCCTGACTTATTATTTGTGAACACTTCTTTCTTTCCTGTCAACCCTATCCCACACTCTGTTTGTATTTAGCGTAAGGATTTGCAATAGGTTTTCTTAGTACAGGCCCTTTATTTGACACGACCCCATTAGGACTGTCTTATTATTATTTGATGGTCGTAGCTTGCTCCCATCTTAGATTTAGGCTTAGATTAGGTGTTTTTCTAACCCGCATATACGGTTTAATAAACACCCTTGAACTGTGATCACTTGTGTCTGTCTTTACTGTTGCCACCATGAGCTCCTTAGAGAGGTCACCTATAGTGTATATAGACGGGGGATCTGGTGTTCCACACTTATTATATGGCTTTATACCCACCAGAGGGTCTGGGGACGCGGTAAGAGATCAACGCTTACCTCCGATCTACACCGACATCTTAGTTATCGTGCAAGGCTTCCGGGGCTCTCAAGCAACCTTTAACCGTTGAGGAGATAAGGGAGGCAATTATGGGTTTGCCAAGTGAGACGGCTCCTGGTTCAGATGGGCTCTTAGTCGAGTTCTATAAAGAATTTTACATGGTACCGATTCCGTATTTACTGCAACTGTGGAAAGAGGCAATGAGGGAGGGTCACTTGCCGGAGGCAGTGCAAGGTTGTGTGCGGGCTCCCCTGCTGTTTAATCTCTATCTGGCCGACTTGCCTGAATGATTGTTATGCAGATCTAATCGTCCAGTCACGATCGGTAACACAAGGATCACCAGCATGCTCTATGCTGAAGACCTTGTTATCTTGCACCATACCTATTCTGGGACCAAGTCGATGCTTGTGGAACTGTTGGACTATGCCAGTCAGAATGATTTATTAATCAACGTGGAAAAGACCAAGACCATGTTGATTAGTCTAAGAAAGTTAACAGAGTTGCAACAACATCCCTTGGATTAATAGAATATGTGGGGAAGTATTCATATCTGGCATTAGAGATGAGCACGTCAGCAGACTTTACATGTATTAAGGAAGCAAAAAAAAGAACGGTAGACTGCTCACTCAACTCTTCTATAAATTTGCAACACAGACCGCAAGCTATTCTTTACAGGGGATATTGACATTATACAATGTTTTTGCCCTGCAGTGCTCTATGGGCTTGAGGCTGAGATAATGAGAGACATTGCCTGGCTAAACCGCCTTGAAGGCTGCTTTAGGTGCACAATACTAAAACTAGGTCCCTCAATCTCAATGGAATATATAAGATTGGAATTGGGACGATCTCTCTTGGTGCACAGGTTTTAGGAAAGTGAGGGGAATTGTACATTAAATCAAATGTATTGCCAGTGTGTCCTCTCTTGAAAGAATTGAGAGTTAGCAGTGATAGAGAACATGTAATCAGAGGCAGCAGTTTTGAAGATTCGAATTTGACAACTTTTAAACAGAAAAATGGGAATCTGAGGCTTGGCATTGGAAGTAGATATGAAGTGATAAAATAGTCCTTCAAGAGACAATATGATCTCTGGGACTGGAACAACAATTATTACCACATATCTTAGTTGAAGAATTACAAACGTGTGTAACGTGGTTCACGTTTGTTTGCCCCCTCAGACATATATCCTCCAAAGTCCAAATCCGGCAATACGAATGTTGATTTTGCAATTACAAATAAATTAGCTGCCTCTCCTTACTGTTCTTGAACCCCAATCAAAACTGACCCCAGAGATGAGATTTTGCAGACTCTGTAAAATAACACATTCCGGAAACTGTTAAAAACCTATTCACCGAGTGTGTGAAGCTAGGTCCTTTGTATATGTGTACTTTTAAAGCCTAGTAAGTCATTATGACTCAATAATATCAAATGGCATTTGGAATTACTGTCTCAACTCTGATTCAGCCTCTTTACACATTGCACTTAACCGTCTGTGGCTACAAATAGATACACATCTAAGCCTTTGAGTAATCTACATAAGATGGAAGCACATTTTCTTTTTTAATTGGTATATAGCGATCATTAATCTGTACACTGCATATTTGCACATTTACACAATGTAAATTGGCCATGAACACTGGATTTATAACCCTAACGCTTACCTACATTTGATTTTTGCTGAATATCCATTAAAATTAACAAACCCAAACAAGATTGTATTAGAATGAATTTTATCATGGTTGGTTTTAGAGATTGATAATCATAATAATGTAATGAGGTATATGTATTTAATTACTATTGTAATCCAGATTGCTTATTATTTAAAGTGTTTTATTGGTAAAAGTCGAATTTGACGGGGGCGCTGTGGAGAAGCTGGCAAAATGGCTGCTTAGTTTGTGAGCTCCGTGTCCAGCTGCCTTCAATCCTTCAGTATCGGCAGTTCCCAGTACCATCCGTCATCTGCATCTTGCCCAGACAGTAGCCAACACCACAGACTACATCTGCGTGAAATTTGGGGGAAATCGCAGCCTTCGGACCGAGCTGCGGCGGGCTTCCTTCCCACCTTGCGTCCGACTGTGTGACGGCGCCAGGGCCCACCCGGGGCCGCCGTCTGGAGCTGTTCGCTGCATGCTGCTGCCGTCATCTGGGCTTCCGTGGCGGGATCCGGGACCCGCGGCCTGACTTTGATCCGCCCAGTGGGGCTCATTGACCTCTGCCTTCCTCCGCCTGCGGGCCGTACGAATGTGGCTACAAATAGATACAAATAGCCCGGCTGGGTTGCGCCATTCTGTCACTCTGAGACTCTAAAGGCCTATACCAAATGCACGCCTGCACCACTGCTATTCTCTTTGTGGCCTAATACCCTCTAGCTGCACTGGGGGGTCTGGTGGCTTGCCCACAGTCCTACTACTAAACCATCGACCTGCGGCGGTGGCCCCCCCGGCTTCTGATCTCTCCTCAACGTGAATTGGTTCTGGTCCTGGCCCCTGGTGCCTGTCCTGATTGCCGGAGCCCCTCTGCCCCCCGTGGCGCAATATACATCCGCTCCTCGGCACTGTCTGTGGCTTCTCTGGTTGCTCGGATTGACTCCCGCTGCTTGGCCCCCCCTGGGGTTCGATAAGTGTTTGTATTTGGTTAAGGACAGTAGTCCTTCATTCCTGCATCGTATGAGCGGAAGCATGGTGGAATCCTATTTCCCCCACTAGAAAGACAATGAGAAAGGCAATGTTCAGAGCCCAAGAAAAAAGTTCCTGCAGTCCAGTTGATAAAGGGATTATGGACTCAAAGCCAAGGCAACTCCAGGATAACCCGGTAATGGGCTGTAAGAATGATGTCCAATATCACAACCTTGCCAAGGTAAGCAATGTTCATGTGCAGGTGTTTTGTCTGTTCACTAATCGGACCAGAAACCAGTGGACTCCCGTCCACAGACTCCACAGGGATGGAAATCGATTTCGTGGAACGGTGTATACCATGATTAGCTGGCCAGAGATAGTCAATGAAGTTGCTGGCAGGCCCGCTGTCTACCAAAGCTGGAACTTCAATAGGGCCAAGGGAGTCCAAGGACAGAGAAACCATGAGGACATCCATGGGGGAATCTGGGACCTCCGTGACATGAAATGACATGTGTGAGTTTGGGGAACTACTCATTGATTCCCTAACCGTGGTTCCCCTCACGGTAGGGTGCAAGTGTTTCCCTGTCTTCTGGTAGGTGCAACAGGGCAGTTTTGAACTGCATGATCCTTAGCGCCGCAATACATACCGAGTCCCTGGGTTCGGCGTCGGTTGTGTTCTTCTGGAATTTACAGACCCCGGGCTGTCCCGATCTGCATGGGTTTGTCGGTCACCTGGGTTCTAAAGGTCATTGTTGTATAGTCCGGAAGGCTGCGTGAATACATGTGTTTTTGTCGTTCTCCGTGTCTTTCCTGTATTCTGTAGTCCATCTGCATGACTTGAGCAATGAGTTCTACCAAATTGGGGGGACGAGGTACGCGTGAGACTTCATCCTTTAATTCCTCATTCAAGCCATGTCTAAACAATGTGACAAGTGCGTCGTCTGCCCAAGCCATGCCTGCGGCTAGTTGTTTAAACCTGGTGACATATGTCAGTAGGTCTAGGGAACCTTGTCGGAAATCCAACAATTGTTCGTGGGCTGACACAGTAATTTCCTGTCTACTGAACATCGTCTTGAGACTGTTCACGTACGCCGGGTACGAATCCAAAAGAGGATTGTTCGTTGTAACTAATGGAGTAGCCCAAGCCAGGGCTGGGCCGGTAAGATGGGCAATCATATGACCACTTTATCGCGATCACTATGGAAGAAAGCGGACTTAAATGCAAACTGCACTGTACATGATTCTAAAATTCCTTCAGTTTGTGGGGATTACCATCAAACCGACCACTAGGTAGCAGTCCAGGTGGGAGTTCCGAACAACTAGGAGCCCTTCATGCATGTTGCAGCAGAATGGCATTTTCTTGTTTTAGGGACTGTACTTCAACCGTCAAGGATTGGACAGCCGCAATCAATTGTTGCTGCTGTGCCTGATCCATGCCGATGGAAGATCCTCTAAAGGGGTTTGAATGTGTCGTAGTATATTTCTTGTTTATTTTTTAGGCGTTGCTAACTGTAATAAACTGTAACAAACCTTGTTCTCTAAACATTGCAAACACCAATAGAGTTAAAACCACCGACCTGTCCTGATGTTCAAGATGAGAAGACTATGAGAAGCCCACCTTTAACACCTCCTTTTCTTCCACAGCTTAAATGGAAGAAAAGGGATCCTCCAGGGAAACCCTCTGGGGGGGAAAAAGCCCCGTCAGATCCGGGGTGTAGTGCTGTTCTTGTAGTCGTGAAGAGCTGGGTGTGAGTCCAATTGGATTTCAAGGATATGAGGTCTAACAGAGTGAGAAGAAAAAAAGCAAATCCGGTTACTTTAAGGAGGAGAGATTGAACAAGGTAAGGATTGAAGAAGAATGATAGAGCATCAGTACCCTCATAGAAGTGGTGTAGAAGGCGAGAATCCTAATCCCTTGTACGCCATGTTCTGAAGCTGTGGAGTTGTTGCTATAGTAATGAAAAGGAAAGCGTTTGACAGAAGCAAGACCTAGTAAGCGCCTCACTACAGCCTAGGTGTACCTGAATTTGTGTCTTTGTTTTTGGCAAGAGGTGAATGGTGGTGTTGTTGACTGGCCGGAGATTTCGGAAACAGCTGGAGGCTGTGAAATTCAGGATATCCAGAGGTATGAAAAAAGGGAGAAGATGGTTACGTGATTAGAAGCCACCACCACTGGAGCCTGTAATGTCAGAGGCTCCAAATGTAAGTACCTGAACAAGGTCTATCCCTTCGTTATTGAAGTCTGAGGGCGGAACTTGAGGGAATACACAACCTGTGCTGGGAGAAGAGCACCGTCCAGTGCGGCTCGAAAGGTGTTGCATGTTGTGGTGTAGCTACGGTGGGAATCCTATGCAGAGAGAACAATTAGTTTAAGAGAAGAATAAGATTTCCTGAAGACAGAATAGTAGTAATCCTAGAAACAAACTCACTAAGCGTTGGTTCTCAGGAGTAGCAACGCATCCGCGCGTTGTCCAGGAGAGTTGATAAACAGGTTATTGCAGAGGGGGCGGAGCCCCGGTGTGTGAGACGTTTTTCAGAGCTGGAATGCTGCAGCCACTAACCCCTGCCATCTTGAGTTGGGAAATGGAAGTAATGCGGACACGGAACCAATGGTGCCACAGAGACCACCGCCTCCTGAGGGATACAACATAAATAAATAAAAAATGGATATATCATTAGTTATGCACTAACAGTAAAATAAATGCCTAATAATGGCAGACGACATTGCCTAATAATGGCAAATATCTATTATCGAGAGAAGAAGGTACCTATGGACCATGCTTTTCAACCCCCACAAAGTAACCGTGGAGATTAAAACAAAAAAATATTAAACTGGAAAGGCTGTCAAAAAAGGAAATAAATAAATATTGGGAAATGGTATCCCTCAAGAACTACATGCAAACTGATTAGATCCCGAGGGGGCTACGAATCTTGATCTTCCCAGATTTTTCAATGAAGAAGATATCGACCTAGCGAATAAATGGGAAGATAATTTGAATAAAAGTTCAAGGGTGATGCTGGAACCCTTAGTAGAAAGTACAAAAAAAGAAATTGTCGAAATGAAATCTCTGCAGACTTCAAAAGAAAAAAACGAAGACAAAATGTATGACTTAACAAATACCAGGATGAGGTCAAATTAGGTAGAATTAGGCCTTTCTTCGGGATTAAAGAGACTATCGAGGGGACCGTGTATATGTTCGGACACAAATACGATCAACAATCTCACTCAATTTCAAGAGGGAGCACTCTGAATACATCACCAGGGAACATGGACAGGAAATCAGATCAAGATGGAACGAGTGCCAAAAATGGCGAGAATCCTCCAGCTATAAACGGTTTTATGAACCAAATAAGAAGATATAAACATGGAAATAGAAATACAATGACTAAACAGGTCAGTTTTCAAACACTAATGATTTTAAATATTACAACACCACCACTAGTGGGGAGGAAGGGGGAGGGCAGGAAGCTCAACAGACCCAGATTTGCAACAAGATTAAAACAAAAGAATAACCAGAGCCAGTGCGAAAGAGGTAACAAGAGGAAGAGATAAGCAACCTTGTAATTAATCTATCAGAGAGAAAACTGACACCAGAGGAACTTTCCCTACTGAATAAAGGCTTCTCCTTCGCACCATCTGTGTACTATGACCCGATAGAATTGCAAATAGATCTATTCAAATTCATTCGTAAACTCAAGCTAAAAAAGTTCTTTGCTACACAGGTATCCAAATTTGCAGAACAAAGTCAGACCTGAGCAGAGTTTACTCACAATTGGAGATATTGAAAATATGTATCTATTAAGGTCCCTCGTGGAATCAGAAGACTTTGAAATCAGGAATCTTCTACAGGAACTTCATATTAGACCACGTAATCTTGAAATGATGGAGCTAAAACCAAAATCATGCTTCATTATCCAGATGCCACTGGACAATGTGATAAACACTTTTCAAAGAGAAGTGATCAATGATATTAATCAAGCAATAGAAACACAAAATAAAAAGAAATCTAAATTAAGTGACAATGTATCAGATAAAGAACTGTTAACTCTAAAAAATGTGACAAGTCTATTGTGATAAAAGAAGCGGATAAAGGAGTAAATATTTAATAATGAACAGGCGAGACTACATATCTATGGCAATGCATCATTTGGAGACCTCTGACAGTTACAAGGTTCTCCAGACAGATCCAAGGAAAGTAGTAACAGAGCATTTGGAAGAAGTAATTCTGTAGTGGTACAGGCAGGGTATGATAACCAATGGAGAGAGAGTGGTCTTAAGTGTTAGGGAACCAGTTTTACCAACAATGTACTTTCTTCCAAAAATACATAAGCAATACATACAGATCACGCACGTGAGGATTTTACAGTGTCGAAGGAGAGAGACAGGTCTGTAGAATGTGGAGTTGTTGAGGTCAGCAGTTGGTATCTTTAGGAGTGGTATTACGGTGGCTGTTCTGTAACAGGCTGGACAGGTAGCACTTGGGTAAAAAAGGCAGGGGTGAGCAGAGGAGAAAGGTGCAAGTTTCTTAACAATTAGGGGTGCAAACAGGGCAGATGGAGTGCAGTAGGATAGGAATTGTTAGAACAAATTATGGGTAGAAATTCAGTGGTGGAGGTGACGTGGGAACAAGATATTGGGGATAGTGTGGGCAGAGGAGGCAGGAGGGCAGAATGAGAGAGAGGGTGGGAGAGATAGAAGGGTGGACATGGTGCTGTGTATTTTGTTGATTTTAGTGGAGAAGAGGCAAAGTCATCAGCGGAGAGAAGAACCAAGAGGAGAGAGGAAACAAAAGGAGGATTTGAATGTTTAGAGAGCTGTAGTCTGTCTCAGTAGAGAGTCCTTGTAGGCAGCGAGAAGAACAGGGGAGCTGTCTTTGTGCCAAATGCATGAGCAGCAACGCATTGTTGACCTCAGTGGCTGGATAGCGGGGGGAGATACATGGCTGATGATACAGGCGAGAGGGGTCAAGAAGCAGGCAGGCACAGGCAGTGATCACTGAAGGTGGCAAACTGTGCAGAGTTTAATTTGGTCAAGGCCAATTGGAGGAGAGAGCTGGAAGAAAGCTATTGACTTGGTTGAGGCAGGTGACCTTGAATTTATATTTGGTGATAGATAAGGGCAGTGGATGGGAGAGCGGGTGGGGTTAGAGAGGGTGAAGTGATTGAGAGAGCGGTCAGAGGGGGAGAGCTCAATTTTGTGTGTATGGAGAGCAAGATGGAAGATAGGAAATCGAGAGCCCCGTCTTGGGTGTGGATTGGAAGGTTAAATAGGGTGATAAGTGATTGGTCAGAGAGAATGGATTCAAGTTGGAGCGGTTGGGCCTTAGTCATATTGAAGAAGATGAAGTCACTGATTATGACGGCAGAGACATCAACTGAGAGGGCTTCAAGAGGTCAAGATCAGATGAGATTGACAGTGGCCCATGAGCAGTAGATGAGTAGGACACTAAGAGGGGTAAGTGCGAGAAGTTGCTCAAATGAGGAGGGAACAAAACCAGGGAGCGGAAAGCATGCCAATGGTGTGTCGTTGCTAATCAAGAGACTAAAACCACAGATGTTTTTGGACAGATGAAGGGCTGCAAAGGTGGTGGTGTAATGGGGGAAATTCAGGTTGCAGTAAAAGCCATCACATAGTGTGGGGTGATGGGAATCTGAATGATTCATGAGAAAGGACTTTATTTAGCAGCGGGATTGGGCATTGCAGAGACCCAGGGAAAGATCAATAAGGGTAGAGGGAGTAGTTGCTAGAGTAGGTGATGTGGAGTGGGTAGGGTAGATAGGGTAGATGAGGTTGGAGTAAGTGGAATGGGAGAGAGGGGAGGGCCTTTGTGGTGTTTGGGAGGTGAGTGAATAATGGGGATAGGAGACCAGGGAAAGGAGATAAGATGGGGAATCCCGGAATTTGGTGCTCTGTCCCACTCTCTCAAGATTATGTTAACATTGGAAACAGTAGTCGTCCCATTAGGTCTTCAGAGCTGGCAGGCAGGAATGCACAATCTCATACAGACGAAATGCTGCATTTTACAACTGAAGATAGTTTTAGTTTGTGACAAATCCATTACAATATGTGTTTATTTGAACAGAAACACTTAAACCCCCTTCTCCTCCAAATGCTACTGAAGTGTACAGCCTTGACAGCCACTTTCAAGAGTTAGTCCTACTTTTATGTTAGTTGCCCTGTCCCGGTGTTTTACTTTTTAAATCTGGTCACCCTAATTGAGGTCATGGGAGCAAAAGAGGGAAAGAACAGTAAGGAGGAGTAGCAGGGTTGGCAAGAAAATGGTAGGCAAGGAGAGATGGGGGGCATGGTGAGGGATAACAGGGTGCTAGGTGACCAAGAAATGCAATTTACAAGGTGAAGTTGGGTACATGCATTCGTGGAAGTTCATGATAGCGATTGTGCAGATTTATGAAATAGGACCCTCATGGCATTTCTACATTGGCGTGAAAACAGATGTAGGGGTAAAAGGACAGTCCTCTGAATAGGGATTCATTAGATGACACTTAGGCTGGAAAAGCCAATGATGGATCTGCCAGCTTCAAAAAAGGGTCAAAGGCAAGACAAAAAGCTTATGGTTATACCAGGCACCCGTGGCAGAGTGACTTAGTGCTGACATTTCAGGTGGCTTTCAAAGAGAACCGAAAGACTGGGTGTTTTGGGGGATGGAGCAAGGAGATCCATGGGACTAGAGCATACAATATGTGAGACGTTTGGCTTTGGAGGCCTGGAGAAGGACTACTACAGTTTTAGGGGAGTATCATGCATGGTTAGCCGATGGGTAGTTAGTAATATGAGAGAACCATTCGGAGGGGAATAAGATTTGAATATCATCAGCAAATGAATGATATGAGAAGCCAAACAAGGAAATTAAGCATATGTAGAGTATGAAAAGAGGTGGGAGGTGAGGGCGGATTGGGGGGGGGGGAAACAGACCCTTTGTGGGATGCTGTGGCAATGTTCCCTGCCTGACCCTAAGTGTAGATGGTGGGGTTGCTAAGAGCTATATGCTGTTTGAAACTGTAACTTCCACTTGGTGAAGAACCCCTGGCCACACCCACCATGCCACGAACAGGAGTGAAACGGAAAGCACAAGCAGTTAACCGATTACCTTACAAAGACCAAGAAAACACACACGTGAGGCAGATAGGTGAAAAGAAGTGGGTGAGGCAGGGAAACAGGGGAAAGGCCCGTTAAGCTGGAAAGAGACTGCCTAGTGTGGCAACTCATATTCAAGGATTTGTTTTATCTTCACTTACAATTAGTCTGACCTCTTGGCCAACTTCCAAGAAAGTAACTAAAATAATGAAAATTAACTCAAAGTGCTAAGTTCCCTATTCTAAAACTCAAATATTCAAGGAAAAGGTACTCTTGTCAGGATGAATCAAAAAGAGGTCCAAAGTCCACATCCTATATTAGCCTGCCACATTTATAGCCAAACTAAAACGCATAAATCTGAAGGGTTTAACAACTAAAAAAGATGCCGACTGCTGCTTCTGTTCCAGGTTTTCTCTACTCGATATAAGGTTCTTCAGGCGCCACTGTAATGGCTAAATGTTCCAAATGTAGTTCCAAATAAAATCTTACTGGAGGTATTTCAGTCTCTCTCCTGATACCTCAGGTGCCGTTTTCACTTGTTAACCCCACTCTAGAGTGTTTCTGTTCCACTCGAGGGATTCGCACATCCTTTCAGTCCACTTGGGGCATTGCTCTCTTGTTTCTCTCCTTCATCCCTATTGCAGGGTGTCTCCACTCTATCCCCTTCTTCTGAGGTCTCATGATTTTTGTTCCCCTCTCTTGGGGTAACATCCCTCTCTCGCCTTCTCTTGACTCTCATCCCCTTCTCTTGGGGTATCTTCACTCTTTTAGATTAGCTCCACTCAGAGTAAGGGGATGAGT
This sequence comes from Ambystoma mexicanum, assembly GCF_040938575.1. NCBI lineage: Eukaryota > Metazoa > Chordata > Amphibia > Caudata > Ambystomatidae > Ambystoma > Ambystoma mexicanum. The sequence continues at coordinate 944,734,041 of NC_090939.1, forward strand.
CTTTTACGCCACTCCTTCGAACTTGGCTTACCCCTTCTCACCTCTTCACTCAGAACAAAGGAAATAAGTCTCTAACGTGACTCCCTCAGGAATCGAAATTAAGATTAGACGAGCAGGAGCTAAAAGCAGCTCCTGGGGATCTGGCATTAACCAATGAGCAGGAGATACCACTGGGGAACCAGGAGCTAGTACATAGCAATCCCCAAATATAATTTCAACACTAGATGCAAACTTAACGTTTTGCTTATGGTTTATGAACCCTTATGCTTTAAATGTCATATACATGTGTCCTAATACTTATTTATAGATTGTCCCAAATGCAAAGAGTTACATTCACATGTGTGTTTGTTTTGAATCAGCCTGGGGAGGCAAAAGTAGCTCCCGGTAGCTATTGGTGCCAAGGTAACCAGGCTCTTCTAGGCTACAAGCAGGAGCTAAATAGCTCCCATCTCCCCTCGGTTTCGAGCCCTGTCCTTCATACTGGACTCACCCCTTCTCACCTCTTGCCCTCCAGGATTAGTCACGTTGACCACATTCCCTTCTTCACTGGGGAACTTTAGGTTGCCTAGCCCCTTCAACAAGCTAGCATGGTCCCTTTCTTCCAGCTCCTCTGGCCTCCTGGATCAAAGGCGTGCAGGCCTCTTCTCCCCCTCTGGGTTCAGAGGGGCTTGCTCAGGTTTCCCTCTTCCGCATAGTAGGGTAGCTACCAGACACAAGGCAGCTTCTCCACTCCAGCACAGCAGGGCAGGGCAGCTACCAGACACAAGGCATCCATTCTTCCCCTGCTTTAGGATAAATCTCCAGTGCTTTCCCTTAACCAACATGATAGGGAATCAGTCCCCTGGTGAGACAACTTGCAACTGAACTGGCTCTCCTTTTATTCAGCCCTTAATCCCCTTAGCCAACTACTGATTTGTGGAAATAGTGCTTACCTCACATCCTCCCAGGGTAGGCCATCCCCTACTAGTTAGTTTGAATAACAGTTGGATCAATCAGGAGTTCCAATTAACTCTCCAATATGTGAGCTCTGCTCCAGTTTATATGGTTAGCTGCTCCTGGGTAGTTGTGAGGAGACAGGAATGAAACTGGGACTCCAGGGATTCATAGTTTTGGTCAAAGACTTTTATTATTATAAAAGGGGTTGGGAAAATGCCTCTCTGTCCCTGCACTAGGGGAGTTTCCCCAACCTAAAACCAAAACAAAGGATCTGTCTGCAGTATCTGTATAAAAGCCTGGAAATAATGTTATTACAGGCTAGCTGCGACATCACAACTAACCTGTAATAAAAAAATGACACCACAACTGTTCTGTAATCCGTAATTAGCTTCAGTTGTGACGTCACAAAGTCTACTGCTTGAGAAAGCCGAGAGCACCCTAGCTGTCACTACAATTAGTTGAAGCTGTGAAAACATTTTCAAATTCCTTGCTTACAGAATAGTTATCTGTGTCACTTTTCAACCATTAATCGACAAGGAACTGTTTATGATACAATGTTTAATTTGTGCGCTGCAGAGTTTTAACACATGTGAGCAAGAATCAGCATGTTATTACTTACTTCTATGCACAAGATGAAAACTTGTTTTCAACACCTTTTATTAAAATGCTTGAACTTTTTCTGCAACACATTAGGAGCTGCATTTTTGCATTTTTTAAATCCAGACAGATTCTAAATTTATTATATGTATCAGCAAATGGAAGATCTTGTGCATGTTATTATGCAAAAGAGGTATTAAAAGGGAATAGCAGTTTGTGGCCATGTATTATAAGGAATAAAATACCCTGTATGTGAAATAAAAAGCATAGTAGTTTGCATGATCATATAAAGGTACTCGTTCCTCTATCTGGTCATGAAACTCCTCGCTGACTTGCAATATACTTTTAACTTACGACAAGTGGGTACTTTATCCCATATATGCTCTTGTATAAATCTGACAAAATATTGGCAATTGTAGGATAGAAGAAGTTAATTAGCCGGGTAACGTTCTTTCGACTGGATGTTCCTCCCACGTATTCCTTATCTTTGATATTTCCAATATCCAGCTTTGCTGCTTTGGACATTTGTTTTCAGCAGGGGGCGCTGTGCGTCGATGCCCGTCGACTCGATGTCCCTCAAAGGCCTCTGTCTCGATGTAGACATCACTGCTGGTATATGTAGCATGCGCAGCGCCCGTTCGCATTAATTCCCTTTTTACAAGTGAAGCATTTATCTTGTGTCTGACAGTTACTCCCCCTGAGAGAGCGTAGCCTGCAACCGCAAGGGAAATTCTACTAAGGGGTAGGTCAGGAAGGGCGATAAGGAATACATGGGAGCAACATCCAGTCGAAAGAACATTACCAGGGGTAAGTAACTGGTTCTTCAAATGGACTGTGTCCTCCTGTGCATCCTTATATTTGATACACTCCCAAAGCAGTTTAACTAATTTGGAGGAGGGAGTAGAATTTAGTGTGACTTAAATTTTCATGGTTGTATAAGCACCGAATGCAACACTGCTTTGCCAAATCCAGATTCCTGCCCCGAAGAAGAGTCTAAACTATAATGTTTAGTGAAGGTGTGTACAGACGACCATGTGGCAGCTGCACATATATCCCTTATTGGGACTCCCCTCTGTAGAGTAGAAGAAGTTGACATGACCCTAGTCGAATGAGCTCTTAGGTGTTCTGGGGGATCTTTGCCTGCCTGTTTGTAGCATTCCAATATTTTTAAAATAATCCATCTGGATAGAGTTTATTTTGTAATGGCCAAACCCAGTTTGCGACCGCAATAGCCCACAAATTATTGGTCATCCTGTCTTAATCTGGTCATTCTGGAGATGTAAAAGCTCAGTGCACGTTTAGGGTCAAGCCTCTGAAGCCTTTCCTCCTTCCTTCCCAGGAAGTGGTGGAGGATAAAAAGATGATAACGTTATCTTCTGAGTGAGATGAAACTCAAACAATTTTGGGGAGAAAAGTGGGCTTCACTTTCAGTACCACATTGTCTTTATAAAAGATAGTGTAAGGAGGCTTGCAGGATAAGGCCTGTAGCTCAGTCACCCGTCGGGGAGAAGTAATTGGCACTAAAAAGATTGTTTTGAGAGTTAGTAGCCCCAAGGGACAGGAGCGTCAAGGCTCGAAAGGAGCTGCCATCAAAAACCTTAACACTAAGTTGAGATCCCAAAGTGGGACTTGAAAAGGGATTGGAGGGAAAACATTAGTTAGCCCTTTCAAGAATTGTACTACTAGAGGTATCTTAAAGTAAGAGACTTCCTCAGAAGTGCGCTTGAAGATAGAAAGCGCTGCTAATTATCCCTTGATGGTACCAATTTGGAGCCCCAGATTTCCGAGATGCAACAAACATGATAAAACCATAGATCAATTCCAAGTAAACGGGTCAACATTCTTATATCTGCAACAGCAGCAAAGCGTATTCCAACGGCAGATGTATAAATATTTGGTTGCTGATAAAATCTCCATTACGTCATCTGGAAGGTCCCAATACTTGTATATATCAGCCTCTCAGAAACCATGTGTGAAGGCAGAGTGCCGTGATATCCGGATGGAGAACCCGACCCTGCTCTGGTGAGAGAAGGTCCTATTTTTGTGGAAGGCATATCAGAGGACAGATGGACATGTCCAGAAGGTCTGTGTACCACATTCTCCTGGCCTAATTCGAGGCAATTAGGATCATGTGTTTCTGGAACTTTCTCAACCTCCTGATTACGCGAGTAATCATGGGGACTGGAGGAAACGCATAAAGGAGTGGAAAGTCTGAGTCCACTACGAAGGCGTCTCCTAGAGCTCCTCTTGGGGGAGGGAAATTCCCTTGAACAGTACAGTTTGCACTTCCGGTTGGCACCGGTCGCAAACAGATCCACTTGAGGGGTTCCCCAAAGGGTGAAGATCTCTTGAAGGACTTCCTGAGCTAGTTCGCATTCATGGGAAACTGTGCTCTGCCTGCTCAGAGCGTCCACCGTCATGTTGTTCTCTCCGGCTAGATGAAGTGCTGACAGAGAGATTCCTTCTTGTATTGCCCAGAACCAGAGCTGCATTGCCTCTCTGCACAGTCGTAGTGACCCTACACCTCATCTTTTGTTGAGGTAGTACATGGCCACTGTGTTGTCCATCATTATCAGGACATTCTTTCCCCGTACAGATGGCAGAAAGGCCTTCAGTGCTAGTCTGATTGCCCTCAGCTCTAAAATGTTTATACGTAGTTTGGACTCCGATGGAGACCAACGACCGCTGATTGTCAGATGGTTGGTATGGGCTCCCCACCCCGTGAGTAAGGCGTCCGTCACTACTGTTATCTCCGGCCATGGTTGCCAAAACAGTTCTCCTTTCAAGATGTTCTCCCGACAGGCCCACCACTGAAGATCCAGTGAGAGTCTGCTTGGGATTTGTAGGAGGTCTGACATCCTTCCTGAGAATTGTGATCACTGAGTTCTGAGAGCCCATTGGAGAGATCTCATTCTCAGGCGAGCCTCTGGCACCAGAAAAATGCAGGATATGATAGGTTATTTAAAACGTGCTTAATACCCAGCGGTTTCTAAGCGCGGACCCGGGGATTGAACCTGTGTTGCGCCGTGTCGCCTTGCTTCCAAGGCGAGCATGTTGCCACTGAGCTATCCTCCCGACACAGGGGATGCCATGAGGCCGAGCAAACTCAGAAAATAGAAGGCCGGTAGACGCTGAGCATTCTGGAATTTGGTCACCATCTGCAGAGCCCTCACCTCTGGTGGCGAGGCTTTTCCCATGGATGCATCCAGGACTGCTCCGATTAACTTGAGTCTTTGTGATGATATCATGTGGGACTTCTTGAAGTTGAGGGAGAAGTCCAGTCTGTGAAGGAAGTGGCAGGTGTAGCTCAGATGATCCAGGGCTTGTTCTGGGGATCTGGCCCTGATCAATTAATCTTCTAGGAAGGGGTAAACATGAATTCCACCCCTTCCTTAGACTCGTTGCCACAACCGCCATCAGTTTGGTGAAAACCCTTGGGCGGAGGTCAGCCCAAATGGCAGAACTCGAAACGGATAGTGAGAACCGCCAATGGTGAACCTCAGGTACTGTCTGTGCTTGTGATGGATCTTCACATGAAAGTAAGTATCTTCGAGGTGCAATGATACCATCCAATCCTGAAGGTGGAGGGCCTGAAGGATATGAGAAAGAGTTACAATCTTGAACTTGTCCTTCCCGAGGAACTTGTTCAAGTCGCTTAAGTCCAAGATGGGTCTCAATTCTCCGTCCTTCTTGGGGATTAATAAATACAGTGAGTACGACCCTTGTTCCTCTCCGCTACAGGTACTGGTTCTATAGCACCTTTCTCTAGCAGGGTTAAAATCTCCCGCATAAGTAGCGGATGTGGAACTTTCAGAGTTGTTCCCTGGTGGATGACTCAGGATTTTGCAGAAAAGGAAGGCAGTAACCCTGGGCAACTGTATCCAATGCCCAAGCATCTGAAGTAATAGCCCGCCATTCTGTCAGATGCTGTGACAATCTGCCTCCTACTGCAGTCTTGTGAAAGAAGACGTTTTGGAGTGGCTGACGCAGTGGCTACAGGTAAGGCAGCCGCTGCTGTTGCACCACCACGGGGGAATCTTCTTTGTCCTCTTTGAGCTGGCAGTCCTCTGCCCCTTACAAATGTGGAGTAGTGGCGAAAGGACCTACCCCTACAGGGTGTTACCGTGGGGTGGTTTGAAGTCTGTCCGATTGAAGCTCCAAGGGATTTGGCTGCCGTCTTTGAAGTTTGCAACTTCTCCAAACTCTCATCAGCTTTGTTCCCAAATAAATGAGTGCCTGCAAAGGGCATGTTGAGAAGCGTAGATTGTGCATCTGGGGCAAATCCTGACTTTTTCAACCAGGCAAATCTGAGCAACACTGTACTTTCTGCCATAGCTCTGCTGATACTGTCAACAGAGTCGAGACCTGTCTGGAGAAATTAACACATTGCATCTTTACCATCCTTGATAATGTTAAGGAATCTGTCTCGCTCTTCCTCTTCAGGTATATGGTCAGCCACTATAGAAATGCCCTCCCAAAGGGTGTGTGTGAACCTTGCTAACGTGTACGTAGCATTGGCCGATTTCAAGGCCATACTCCTGGCCAAAAAACCTTTTTGGCCCGTGGCGTTGTAACGCTTGTCGTCCCTATCCTGAGGTATTGTAGGACAGGCATTTGCCTACTCATGGAGGTGGCCGCCTGCACCACCAGGCTTTCTGGTGTAGGGTGCTTGGACAGGTAATAAGGGTCAGAGCTTGAAACTCTGTACTTTGCCATTAATTTCTTATTGACAGTTGGAATGACCTCCGGTGTTTCCCAGTTAGTAGTCACACGCCTTTGTAAGGCTTGATGAAAAGGCACAATTGGGTCTTCTTGTGGCCCTCTGTCCAATATATCCGTGAGATTGTCTTGTTCAAAGACTGGTGTAGGTCTTGACCATCCCATGTACTCCATAACCCTTGACATAGGTTGCCTGTTTTGAGAATACGCAGAAACTGAACAGACACAGAAAAAAACAAGGAACATGCCACAGACCTACAAACGAGCCAGAGGACACCCAAGAAAACTCCTCAAGAACACAAGGAAGAGAGCCCTACATACACCAAGAGGGTCCCTACTTCTACCCAAAGTGTGTGAGACACAGGACAGCACCATTACATGTGTAATAACGTTTGGTCCAAATCCCACAAAACTGAAAGGGCCAATTAAAAAGTTTTGGCCGCTGATACAGCTAAGTCTCCCAGAAGAACCTCTGCCAAGAATGGCATTGAAACATTCACAAAATTTGAAGGAAGTTTTAACCCACAAGACTACGAGAACTGAATTATGGAACACGAGGGAAAGCAGAGGGCATCACCCATGCGGAGCAACTACTGTATGCAAACTAACAAAGAAAATGACATCATTCATGGTGGAAGACGAGAAGTGGCAACTCAAGCACTTCTCAAACTGCAAGACATCCAATGTAGTGTATGTGATAGAATTCCCTTGCAGACTATGCTACATAGGGCAAACCAGAAGAAGGATAAATAAAAGAATCGGAGAGCAGAGATCCCGCATCCGATGTAAAACACACACCGCCCCATTGGACTCCCACTTTATGGAGCACCAACCTGGTCCTGATGACATGACATGGTGGGTGTTTGATAAAGTAATGAACACCGCCAATGCACTAAGCGCCCTCAATCACGAAGAAGCTTGGTGGATATTCAGACACAAATCCACCACCAGGGGCCTGAATGAAGCTCAACCTACAGGCCCATATAACTAAACAAGCCTGACATTCAGGGCACATTAAACCATTGAGGAAGCGCATATGCCCCGACACAAATAGAGGCGCGTCCATTTATCCATATCAGTACGCCCTTCAGCCGTACAGCCCTCCCTATATATGCCCTCAATTTGGCCTTCATGCCACATCTGCATATTCCTTACGAGCATAATATGGGAGCGACAATGCAAAGGCAGAATCAGAAGTGTCAATGTACAACTACATAAGTTAGAAGAATGACACATTACTCGACCTTTACATATGGACTGCCGCCCCCCTCCGGAGCAATTGACATTCTTTTTCCTTCGATGCGGTGCCACATATGACTGTGACCAAAAAATCATCCAAATCCATGTCCCTCACCACACTATTCTACACACTTACCAACCTCCTTGCATGACAGCTGGGCCCTGCAGGACCATTCAATTTATTGATCTTGCCCCGCCCATATTAGACTCTGCCAGAGCGCTCTGTTTACAATGCCCACAGACCCACCACACACACGCGCTGAGCCACCTACACGGCTCACCCAACATCATTTATGTAAGCGCAGACACAGCTCACCGACCTCCTATCGGCAGTAGAGACCACCCCTCCCATCCGAACGGGAACCATTCCGAATACACTGCAACGCCAGGATCAAGCCATGAACAGCCAGGTTGCCATAGCAAATCGATACATCAGCCAGCACGCATGCACCGGGCAGGGCTTAGAGAGACACCGACTTCCCGCCCCTGTGCAGGTCACAAAAGGTACAGCTCATCTTGCCGACGTGGCATCCAAACAACTGCGGCTGTCTTCCACCATATGGCTGGATGCTGTTCAGACCTGCAGGCGCACCCCTTCCTAGGAACGAGCCTCCAAGGACAAGGTAGGCATGGACCCGCTCGCCACGAGCATCCTCACAGCTCCTTTCACACCCCCGGCCCTCCCTTCCCCAACACACAAACCTCCCCTTGCATGCTGGCGATCTGAACTCAGATGCGGCTCATCTTTCAGCCGCAACCTGTTTCGTCTAATACGGTGCCTTGATTATTGCAGGTTGCTGCTTTGCAAGAACGCCAATTGGTGAAGACAGAGACATTGCAGCATGAAAATGGGGTTCTAACAGATAGTACCAAAGTAATACTCTCTCTTCCTTCCATTCCTTCCTGTCCAACGCAACCCTATTAGCAGGCTGCCGCTCAATCCAATATACAGGCTATTACTCTGACAAAGCAGGATTACAAACTTGCCCCCTCCCCTCCCCTCTTCCCAACTTGCAGGACCCTCTGGAAAGAAACCCTTCCATAGATGCCCACATGGACTTGTGACACAGATACCATGAGCCACTGGCTGCCCACACCTCAGGGAGCCCCCTAGAGAAACACAGACAAGGTCAGTGAAGCACTGGTCATGCGCCAATGAGAATCATTATCTTGCAAAACGGTTTTTAACCTTTTTAATACACCGGTTTAGCTGTTATATATGTAGCAAAGATGAGTTCTCCACTAATTTCACATATTTATATGTTTATTTTGTAGGGAGACCTTTTATATGGGCCAGAAGAAGGCAGTTTCATCCAACAGCCGAAACGTCACTGGACGCAGCACTTTAGGTGCCCAGCAGTCCCAACAAGACCAAATGACTTAGCCTCGACGCAGACCTAAGGTTAGGTCACCCTTCGAACTGGCATTTGACCTCGGGGAGGTCAAGAGAAAGGAGTCAGAAACTGAGCACACCCTCATTAGCAACTAGAATTAGTAAAGTTGCTACATAAAACTTTTGTATGTGATTGCTTGTTTCCATTACAATGGTACCTACATGTGTGATAATGGAACATACATGCTGTCCCACACGTTCATGACGGCACTGCACACTAATTGCCGCACTGTACACACAGCAATGATATAGTTTTCTTCTATGGTAACCTTTCTGTATATGTTTTTTTCACTACTGTATGTGTTGCGTGAATAATGACAAATGAAAAAAAAGAAAATGATGAAATAATTGTTTGGAAAAATAGTTTACAAGCTAAATAATAAATGCTCCGTAAACCTGATCTAGAAAATTGTTATTGTATTTGTATGATGATATCAGCAGATACATTGTCATCTTTGTAAAGGTTGTGAACGGGCTAATTAATGAAAGCCCCCATCAAAGAACTGGGCGAAAAACTCCAAAAAACATACATGAATTAATGTGAGAGTAGAAATATATGTGGCCGGATGCCCTCTTGTTTCACAATAAGTTGCCTGTATGTCACTTATGCATGGTTACCTGGGTCAGACCTGCCAACTTCAACCTCTGGTGAGGTGTCTATTCCACTAGCCACATTAAGGCATTCCTGTAAGTTCTTCATGCGTGAATCATATGAAAGCAATGCCTCGGGCACTGATGGTGTTCCATATTCTAACCCAAAAGGTCTGGCTTCATCAGAAGATTCTTCTGCATCTTCACAAAGTTACTTCTTACCTTGTAACGTTCTTCCGATGGGATGTTCCTCCGACATATTCCTTATCTTGATAGATTACATTCCAGCTTGCTGGCCTCGGAAATGTTTTCAGTAGACCTTCTGCGAGAGAAGGTCCTCTTTTTGCGGAAGACGAATCGGAGGACAGATGGACATGTCCAGAAGGTCCGGGTACCACGTTCTCCTGGCCAAATCCGGGGCAATTAGGATCATGGATTTCCGGAATATTCTCAACCTCATTTGAGGAATGACAGGGAGTGGAGGAAACGCGTACAGAAGTGGAAACTCCCAGTCCACTATGAACGCGTCCCCTAGAGCTCCTCTCGGGGGAAATTCCCTTGAACAAAACTGATCGCACTTCCTGTTGATGCTGGTGGCGAACAGATCCACTTGAGGGGTTCCCCAAAGGGTGAAGATCCCCTGAAGGACTTCCTGAGCTAGCTCCCACTCTTGGGAGCCTGTGCTCTGCCTGCTCAGAGCGTCCGCTGTGAAGTTCTTTTCTCCGGCTAGGTGAACTGCCGATAGAGAGATTCCTTCCTGATTTGCCCAAAACCAGAGCTGCATTGCCTCTCTGCACAGTGGCAGTGACCCTACGTCTCCTCTTTTGTTGAGGTAGTGCATGGCCACTGTATTGTCCGTCATTATCAGGACATTCTTTCCCTGTACTGATAGCAGAAAAGCTTTCAGCGCTAGTCTGATTGCTCTCAGCTCCAATAGGTTGATGTGTAGTCTGGACTCCAATGGAGACCAACGACCGCTGATGGTCAAGTCGTTGGTATGGGCTCCCCACCACATGAGTGAGGCATCCGTGACTACTGTTATCTCCGGCCATGGTTGCCAAAACTGTTCCGCTTTCAAGATGTTCTCCTGACAGGCCCACCACTGAATGTCTCGAGCTATTCTGTCTGGGATTTGAAGGAGATCTGACATTCTCCCTGAGAACTGCGATCATTGGGTTCTTAGTGCCCACTGGAGGGATCTCATTCTCAGGCGAGCCTCTGGCACTAGGAAGATGCAGGATGCCATGAGGCCGAGTAATCTCAAAAAGTTGAAGGCTGGTAGACGTTGGGCATTTTAAAACTTGGTGACCATCTGTAGAATATCTTGAGCCCTCATCTCTGGTATCAAGGCTTTTCCCAGGGAAGTGTCCAGGACTACTCCAATGAACTGGAGTCTCTGTGATGGTATTATCTGTGACTTCTTTAAATTGAGGGAGAAGCCCAGTTTGTGAAGGAAGTGGCAGACACGATCTAGCTGGATCCGAGCTTGTTCCGAAGATACTGCTCTGATTAACCAATCGTCCAGGCAAGGGTAGACGTGGATCCCTTCCCTCCTTAGACTTGCAGCCACTACCGACATTAGCTTGGTGAAGACCCTCAGGGCGAGGTCAGCCCAAATGGCAGAACTCGAAATTGATAGTGAGAGTTGCCAATTGCGAACCTCAGGTATTTTCTGTGTGTGAGATGGATTGGCACATGGAAATAAGCATCCTGAAGATCTACAGATACCAACCAGTCCTGAAGCTGGAGGGCCTGAAGGATCTGAGAAAGAGTTACCATCTTGAACTTTGGCTTTCCTGAGGAATTTGTTCAATTCTCGCAAGTCCAAGATGAGTCTCAGTCCTCCGTCCTTCTTCGGTACTAGGAAGTAGGGGGAATACCAATCCTTGTTCCTCTCCGCTACAGGTACCGGTTCTATGGCACCTTTCTCTAGCAGGTCTAGAATCTCCTGCAGAAGGAGCGGATCTGGAAACTTCAAAGAGTTGTTCCCCGGTGGATGACTCTGAGGGGTGTGTAGGAAAGGCAGGCAGTAACCTTGGGCAACTGTCTCCAATGTCCAAGCATCTGACCTGATAGCCTGCCATTCCACCAGATGTTGAGTTAACCTGCCCCCTACTGGTGTCTTGTGGGGAGAGACCTCAGAGGGGTTTAGATGCCGAGGGTAAAGAGGCACCTGCTGCTGCGGCTTTTGTACCTTTAACCCGTCCACCACGGGTGAATCATTTTTGGCCCCTGAGCTGGCTGTCCTCTGCCTTTTCCAAATGCAGAGTAAAAGCGAAAGAACCTACCCCTCCATGAGGTTCCTGAGGGGCGATTCGGGGTCTGACAGATTGCAGCTCCAAGAGATTTTGCTGCTGCCTTAGATGTCTGTAACTTCTCCAGGCTGTCATCAGTCTTTTTACCAAACAAAGACGTGCCGTCAAAGGGCATATTCAAAAGTCTGGCCTGTACATCTGGGGCAAATACAGACTTTCGCAACCACGTATATCTGCGGATTGTAGTACTAGCCGCCATGGCCCTGCTGATACTGTCAGCAGAATCAATGCCAGTTTGAAGGGACTCACACATTGCATCTTTCCCATCTTTAATGATTTTAAAAAATGCTTCCCTTTGCTCTCCTTCCAGGAGACAGTCAGCCGCAGATGAAGCACACTCCCAAAGTGTATGGATGAATCTTGCAAGCATGCAAGTGGCATTAATAGATTTAAGCGCCATGCTACATGCCGAAAATACTTTTTGTGACATAGTGTCCAACCTTTTATCATCCCTGTCCTGTGGAATAGTAGGGTATGCAGATCTACTCTTCAATGAAGTTGCTGCTTGTACAACCAAACTCTCTGGAGTTGGTTGCTTGCTTAAATATTCAGGGTTTCCCAATTAGCAGACATTTTTCTCTGTAGTGCAGAATGAAAGGGAACAACAGGATCTTCCTGTGGACTTTTACCTAGGATGTCACTAAGGTCATCCTGCTGAAAAGAAGGTGAAGGTGTAGACCACCCCATGAACTCTATTATTCTGGCCATCAGAACCCTATAAGGGGTCTCAGCATGTTCCCCATGGTCTGGTTTAGCAATTCTACTTCAGGAGAATTATCTAAACCACTTGCCTCATGTAAGGAGTCTTGAAGACCCTTTAACCTGTTCTCTTCTGTGATAAATTCCTCAGGAATGGGTGTTGTGGTCCTTTGCAACCCAAAAGGTCTCTCACGATCGGAATCTTCCCCTTCCTCATATATAGAGGACAAAGCTCTAAAATAATCAGATATAGGGTATGGTTTAAAACCCATTTCTAGAGCAGAGGGGGCCAAGCTTGTAGTCACAGGTTGAGAAAACGTCGAAGTTGTCGACGCAGAAGTCAAAGGCTTCGATGAAACCGAAAAAGGCATCGAAAAAGTATGAAGGGGCCTCGAGGAACCCAAGAGGATCGGAATCCTACTTGGAGTCGTCGAGGTTATCGATGACATTCTCGAGGTCATGCTCGAAGCCCTCGGTACATCTACTGACTGAGATGTGGTAACAGCAGTAGTTCTTTTCTTTATCGGTGTCGAAGACGGCGTCGATTCGACTGATTTGTGTGTCGACGGGCCCTTCGAAAGAGGCGTCGATGACGCGGTCTTACTGCCTTTGCTCGAGGGTTCATGAAACTCTCGGGCAGTTTCTTTCGCCGGGTGCAATGATTTGCAGCGTTTTGATTTTTCGGGTCTTTCACCCAGGATATCACCTTTAGCCGTCTCCGAGGGGGTCGAGGCCGCTTTCTCGAAGACGCCAAGTATTTTTTTACGGAATTCCTCCCACTTAGCTGGAGAGCTGTGTTTCATGGGGCAGGTGGCCCTTTCCGGGGAAGTGGAAGAAGACGAAGAAGAGGGAGATCTACAATGCCTTTTTTTCGAGTCTTTAGATCTCGAAGACTGATGGGAACCGCTTCGAGACCTTGAACAGGAATGTTTCCTGTGACGGCGAGGAGACGAATGTCTCGACTCAGCCGAGGAAACTTTCGAAGGAGTAGAAGTTTTAAGAGTCTTACCTCTTTCTAGCTTCCCCTTACGCTCCTTCAAGGCTTTCGCCGTCATAGACATGCAGTACTCGCATTCTGGACAGTGATGCTCTGATCCCAGGCACCACAAACAGATCCTGTGAGGATCCGTCAACGACATTTTCTTCCCACAATCACAACACTTTTTGAAGCCGGGCCGTGGGGTAGACGGTTCGGATCAGGAAGCCATTGTTTAAAGATGATATATTTAAGGAATAAGTAGAAACTACTTGAAGAAAGAACTGAGCAACACGATTCCAAGGCCAACAAAGCGGAACTGAGCAATGGACGCTGCGCAAGTCTGATTATACGCAGGGTGACGTTGGCGCCGAGTCAGTGGCTGTCGAGGGACACCAGCTCGAGGGACGTCGACGCGCAGTGCCCTCCACTGAAAACATTTCCGAGGCCAGCAAGCTGGAATGTAATCTATCAAGATAAGGAATACGTCGGAGGACACAAGCCCTTCGAAGAGAGGGATTTGAAGAAATCAGATCGTGGCAAAGGCGTGTAGGTCTTTTCCAGTGAAGTTGTCATGATATTCGTGGTCAGGGAAGCTGAATTCGTCAAGACCGTGGACAGCTTCGACAGATGCGTCAATGGCTTCGACGGTTGCACCTAAGACTTCAGGATATGTGGTGTCGAGGAGGTGGACACTCAAAGCGTTGATGGCTTCTCCAAAGTTATCGGCACTGATGCGTCGAAGAGGCATCTTTCGACTCTGATGTCGAGTCTTTCGGTCGTCGATGATGCCAATGGCTCAGTCCTCGAGGGGACTTTTCTCGACGCAAGGGATTTTTTGATCGCTCTCGAGGCGTTTTATCGGCCGGGTCCGAAGACACACAGCTCTTGTGCTTACTAGGTCTTTCGACTGGGGCATGTGTTTTTGGTGTTGTCAAAGGGGGCAAAGCCACGTTCTCATACACCTTTAACATTCGTAATCGAAACTCTTTCCACTGAGCCGGCGAACTAGATTTAGTCGGGCAAATGACCCGATCTGGTGAAGAACTTGTAGACGAGGAAGATGGCCATCCATGGCGCTGTTTCTTTCCGTGTCAAGAGCTCGACGAGTGGTGTGACCCACTTTGTGACCGGGAATGTTTGTGCTTTCTTCGACGAGGAGAAACTGTTCTCGATTCATCTGAAGTTCTTTTGCTTTTTTGACTGAGTGGAAGGGGATTCTTTGGTCCTACATGCCGCCAGCTTCCCTCTGCGCTCTCTCAGGGAGGCGGTGGCTGTCATAGAAAGACTGTCTTCACACTCAGATGACGGGTGAGTTGACCCCAGGCACCAAAGGCAGATACAGTGAGGGTCTGACACGGACATCTTCGCACCGCAGTTGCAACATTTTTTGAAGCCAGATCTTCTACGTATTCTACTCAGAGAATGCATGAACTTTCTCGAAGAAGTGTCGAAGATATTCCTGTCAAGGAAGGAGGTGTACCGCATCCGAAGCATAACTGCAGAGAAACATAAGTGAGACCAACGGGCAGTGCTCGTGCTACACTTACCAGCGGTGATGTCGACATCAAGACAGAGGTCTTCAAGCGACATTGAGTCGACAGGCATCGACGTACGTTCACCAGAAAAATGAAAGATTTCACAATAAATGAACTAGTATGGACTTTGCCAAACCTCACCAATTGCAAAACTAAGAACGTTGTTTACTGCATTGAATGTCCTTGTGGACTAAGATATGTCGGACAAACCAGCAGAGCAGTATATGTTAGAATTGCTGAACATCGATCGCGCATAAGATGCAAAATTGCTACGGCACCTTTAGTCAATCGCTATTTAGCTTTGCAACACTCACCTAATAATATACTATGGCGGGTCCTAGAAACAGTTAAAAACTCCACCAACACACAGAAATGTCTGTTAGAGAGGCTCGGTGGATCTTTCGATTAGGCACTCATACCCATGGATTAAATGAGGAATTTATTCTACCTCTCTAATTCTTTTACACAGCCACTGTACATGTCCTTACATTCAGTCATTCTGATTCTCTACATAGAACACTTTTTTCAAGTGCTGATTTATGCACCCCCTTGTACTGCCTCTTTATCCTTAGAGGCTTTACACCAGGCTTAACACATCCACTGATGCCTTTCCTGTATGCAGCAGTGATACCATAGGTTTAGGCTATTGGGTCCAGCCAGCTTGGGCTGCTGTGCATACCTCCTTTTCATTTGTCGTTTCCTTTACGCGACTTACAGGAGCTGTACCTGCCATTTACTCACGAGCGGCAGTAGGTTGCAGTCCTTTTGGGAGTTCTGGCTCCCAGTTACCAACTCGCGGCTCTTTCGTGCGCGGCACTGTTTCGCACGATCCATAGCACCAGCTCTCGTACACTCCCCTTTCCCAGGGTGTGTGTACAAGGGCCGTGCTGTGATTGGACACGCCTCATGTACCAATCCTGGGTGAGGTGTGTCAATTCCCCTCTCCTTCGCACACTCCCCTTCACACAGGAGATGTGTCCTATGGCACCGCGGAGACTGGATACGTCACGCGTATCCTTCCAGAGGTGGGGGGGAGGGTGGTTTCTCCACACGCACACGCTCTAGCCGAATTAGGAGTCCTATTCGGTTGACGGACCGCACATCATCACGCCGGCCGCCACATATCTAGTCTACAATGCATCCCCTTTCCCTGCTGTCAGATCCTCGCTGACACCGTCCACACCACAATCAGCGTGAGCTTCGCCAGATTAACTCTCAGGAGCCCGGTAAGCAAACTTCCGCTTCATTCTAATTCTTCATTAGTTCTGCAAGGAGGCTGCATTCACTGCTTGAAATTTTGCACAACACTCCGGCCCAGGACTTGTGTATTTTAAAGTGCTCTACATGTACAGTTTTAGTGCAACATTCTTCATTTTGAAAAGGATTACAATAGGATTATTCCTGCCTCTCTTTCTCTCTTCCTTTCCTCTTTCCTCTTCTCTCTCCTGTTTCTTTTCTTTCTATTAACAGGTAGTCATTACCGCAACACATACCGGATACCACAATTTTTTCACCAAGGGGTATCCACTCTTCCCTTCTGAAGCTGGTTCATGACTATTGGGTTTTATTAATTACAGACCCTTTTGCAGCATTTGGAGAGGAGCACACTATATTCTCTAGACTCAGGTATTTTTTCCTTTTTTGCCTATTCTCTCTCCACCATGCTACTACTATATTTTATAGATTCTGTATTTTCCAGATTCACTGATGTATACATTTTTAAACTTTCTTTTACTTCAGTGATTTTCTCCAGTGACTTTTGCTTATGCTCTCTACCGAGGTCTTGTTTGACGTCCTGACCCCCTGCCTTTGAAGAATTCCCCCTCATTTACTTTGGGTAAGGTTCCCCTTCTAGGCAGTTTAAATCAGCAGTCTTCACTCAATTATTGTTTTGCCTTAAATAATTATGGCTTTAAATACTTGTCAGCCCAGGATTTTCATTCGAGAAGTATATAGCAAGTCACAGTGTGTTTTTGTTTAATCCAATTAAAATATAGCATATTTTCTGTACAAATTACATATTTCGTTATGTGACTGATTGTTTTGTCTGCTTCCCCGCAGGGAATTTTAATACTTATTTTGCCCCGAGGAAGGCGGTTCTTTAACATCAGTGGCCTTACAGGTGGCCCGCCGAAACGTTAAAGTGGTCTCCTTGTCTGTTGGAACTCATCTTTGTTTCCAATTTCTTACAGATTTATTCTCTTTGAGACCCTTTCTTTTCTTTTAAAAAAACTGCATTATGTGAAAAGTTTACGTCGGCAGACCTGTATAAATGTATTTACATCGGAAGATCTGTATAAATTTATGTGAAATAAATGGGTAAAACTCATGAAGAAAAGATGTTTTCAGTGTGACATTATATTGCTCTATGCTTCTCATGGTTACCTTGGTTTGTTCTAAGTTAGAATAATCAGGATATCCTGTACTGGATACCACGTGAATAGTAATCATAACTTTCCAAATTTAGTTTTTACGGCTCTTGAAACTCTGTTATGTGAACATCGACGCACAGCACCGCAGGTTGGAAAAAAATTCCGAAGCAGCTAAGCTTGATATTGGAAATATCAAAGATAAGCAATACTTGGGAGGACACAATCCATTCGAAAAGGGCTGGTCTGGTAAGGGCCGATAGGGTCTCCGGTATTTTCTGGTCTAGTAAAGGTCTGTGAATCCAAAATGCTTTCCCCAATTCTGGTATAGTTACTTAGTAATGCCAATAAACTACAAAAGGGATAATGAAACAAAGGTAAGGGACAAAATATGTTGCCCGGAGTAAATAGGGTCATGTCGGGTGTGTACAGAGCGAGTGCAATATGGACCTTTCAGGACCACTCTGAGGAGTCCGAGTGATTAACTTTCAATTCTCAGGACTGCACACTAGTGGAGTCATAGTGGGGCGGTACAGGGGGTGACCAACGTTGAGCGACTGGTACTAAAACGAGGGACAGGCATGGGCAAGGAACAGTGTAAGCAGGGGGAAGCTCCAATTATCTGCCAATTTTATGTATGCCAACTACAATTGTGCTACGTGCGAGTTCCTCAAGGTCTGGCACCTGCTAACACAGGGTAACTGGCATACACCGTACGGAAGGCAGTACTTCATTTGGCCAAGTTAGTGGCTTTAAGACGTGCATTGGAGACAGAAGGGGAAGGTGAGTCAGACTGTGGAGAACATATTGTACATGGCTAGAAGAGGCGTCGACAAGGCAGAGCACAAAAATAAGAACACTGAAGTATTCAAATGATCGACAGAAGGAAAAGATTAGATGGGGGGGGGGCGGGACTAATGGGTCATTGTGAAGAATCCTACGGATCGCTCACTGAAAACCTGCCTAAAGTCTCCTCCCAGGTGGCTCGGGGAAGGCAGATGCTTCCTGATCCCAACCATGAAGGTGGTATACCGCAGAGGATTACATGGGAGGAACCGGGGACGAGGGTGGCGAGGAGATTCCGTTGGATGAGACACAGTATTTTCCTCTGACAGGAAGACTATTCACAATGTACCTAAAGAGGTCATGGCATATTATCATTTCAATGTCTCCAAACCTCATATTAGATCTAGGGGTGTCAACCCTAAGGTTATATAATCAGAGCAAACTATTCCGGAAGAAGAACAAGTTACTTACCCCTGGTAGCGTTCTTTCAACGTATTCCTCATATTTAGATAGCATGAGCTGCTTTGGCACATTTCTTTGGGCAGAGGGCACTGTGTATCGTCATGGTAGACTCGATGTCCCCCGAGGGCCTCTATCTCGAGGTTGACATCATCGAAGGTATAAGTAGAATGCACTGCACCCATTATTCAGATCAGTTTTTTCGCCATCAAGCCACAGGATAACCGGCATTAGCGTATCCAAGACAATATCATATGCTGAAAGAACGAAAGGTGTAATGCACAGAAATTCTGCTGTGGGGTGGGCTGGGAGGGGCGATGAGGAATACGTGGGCAGAACATCCAGTCGAAAGAAAGTTACTTACTGTGGTAACCTTTTCTTCGAATGGAGTGTGTCCTCCCACGTATTCCTCATCTTTAGATAGACTCCCAAAGCAGTATAAGGTTTGGAGGAGGGAGTAAGAATTTTTGAAGAAGCATACTACTTCTCCTGCTTTGTCATGGATGGAATGTAGAACTGCCTTTCCAAATCCCGCCTCCTGGCATGAAGCAGAGTCCGGGCAGTAGTTTTTTGTGAAGGTATGAATGGAAGACCAGGTGGCTGCCACACAAATGTTGTTAATCGGCACCCCTCTCTGTAGGGCAGAAGACGTAGCCATGCCCCTTGTGGAGTTACCTCGCAGACCTTCAGGGGGATCCTTTCCTGCAAGTCTAACATTCGGTGATACACCAGATTATCCATCTGGAGAATGTCTGTTTGGTGACTGCCAGACCCGATATATGTCCTGTGTACCCCACAAAACATTGGTCATCCGGTCTTATTTTAGCCATACATGATATAAAATAACTAAGTGCCCTTTTAGGCTGTAGCCTGTGTAGTCTTTCTTCCTCCTTACTAGGGTGTGGAGGTGGATAGAATGTTGGCAGAACATTTGTTTGTGAGATGTGAAAGTCAGAAACTACTTTTGGAAGGTAAGTGGGTTTAATTCTCAGGACAACTTTGTCCTAAAAAAAAGTTGTATATGGCGGTATACATAAGGCTCGTCATTCGTTCAGCCTGTGGGCGGATGTCAAAGCGACTAATAGGGTTATTTTAAATGTGAACAGCTTCAACGAGCAGTAGAGAAGCAGCTCAAAGGGAGCTCACATAAGTAATTTCAGTACTAGATTAAAATCCTTTAGAAATTGAATAATCAGTGTCATCTTGAAGTAAGAGACTTCTTCAGACGTGTTCTGAAACATCTTAAGCACCGCCAAGTACCCCCTGATGGTTCCAATCTGGAGCCCCAGATTAGCTAGATGTAATAGAAAAGACAACACCATAAGTGTATCGCACTGATAAGGATCCACATACCTTTCTCTGAACCAGCTGCAGAACTTGTCCCAACGGCAGTGATACAGAGACTTTGTTGCTGGCCTTGTTGCCGAAAGTGAAATCTGCATTACATCTTCCAGCAGGTCCCAATCCTTATATCTCAACCTCTCACAAACCATGCGTGGAGGCTGAGAGTTTTGCCCCCTGGATGGAGAACCCGACCCTCCTCTCACGAGAGAAGGTCCTCTCTTTGTGGAAGATGAATTGGAGGGCAGATGGAAATGTCCAGAAGGTCTGGGTATCACGTCCTCCTGGCCCAATCTGGAGGAATTAGAATCATGGATTTCCCAAACCTTCTCAACCTCCTGATTACTTGAGGAATGAGGGGTACTGAAGGAAACGCTTAGAGGAGTGGAAACTCCAACTCCACTTAGAACTCATCCACTAGAGCGCCTCTTGGGGGAAATTCCCTGGAGCAGAACTGCTTGCATTTCCGGTTGACATTGCTCACAAACAGATCTACTTGAGGGGTTCCCCAAAGGGTAAAGATCTCATGGGAGACTGTGCTCCGCCTGCTCACAGCATCTGCTGCAGTGTTCTCCTCACCGGCCAGGTGAACTGCTGCTATGAAGATTCCTTCTTGAATTTCCCAGAACCAGAGCTGCATTGCCTCTCTAAAACAGTGGTAGTGACCCTAGACCTCTCTTGTTGAGTGAGTAAATAGCCACTGCATTGTCCATCATTATCAGGACATTCTTTCGTTCCATGTGTTAAAATTGAGGCACAAATGGCGTTGGACACAGAATATTGCGGCAAAAAGGCTGTGGTTTTGCCGCCGCAATCCATGTAAAGGATGCGGGGGACACCCCTGCAACCTCCGGACCCATTATACAATTTAAGGAGAGAGGAGGACACCCCTGTAACCCCCGCTCCCCTTAAATGGTGTAATGGGGTACACCTTTAACGGGTCAAACCACAGCATTTTTGCTGCGATTTTTTTGTACAGGCGACATTTTTGCCACGATTTTATCACTGCATACCATTCTTTCCCTATACAGAGGGCAGAAAGGCCTTCAGCGCTACTCTCATTGCCCTCAGCTCAAAAAGGTTGATGTGTAATTTGGACTCTGATGGAGACCAATGACCACTGATTTTCAGATAGTTGGCGTGGGCTCCCCATCCCATGAGTGAGGCATCCCCAACTACTGTTATCTCCGGCCATGGCTGCCAAAAGGGAATAGTTTCTTACCTATAACTCCATTTCTCCAGCATTGGTTCTTTCATGGATTCACATGCTTAGAATATTCACAGTCGTCGGACTGGGAACCCTCAGTATATTTATAAAGACGTTTTCCATAGGAAAAGATTTCAACACATCTGTGTCCTATCTACGTCGTTTTGGGCCGCTTACGCCTACTCCGATAGGACGTAGCAGTATAAATAGCCCCACCCCCGCGGCTCCCTTCAGATTTGAACCCCCAAAGTAGTATGGGTATATATATATATATATATATATATATATATATATATATATATATATATATATATATATATATATATATATATATATATATATGATACATTACTCACCGTAATCGTGTTTCAGATGCTTGTATCTGCTTAGATTCACATGCTGTGCATAGGCCGACATCTAGTGGAAGTTGCGGAGTATTACAGTTTGTTTTTCAAAACTAGAAAATAGTTTGCATGCAGGAGAGGCCGGCGGGCGCATGTGAATCCATGAAAGATACCAATGCTGGAGAAATGGAGTTACAGGTAAGAAACTATTCCCTTCTCCAGCATTGGATCTTTCATGGATTCACATGCTTAGAATAGATTGTATAGCAGTACCCCTAATTTGGAGGTGTGTAATGCAAACCAATATCATCATAGCCACACATGCATTTAGCCATGGAAAAAACTACCAGTCATGGTACATTAACAGTAAAAACCAATTAAGATACATTGATAGAAGGAAAACACCCCTCTATGGGGCTTACCTTACTGAAACAGGTGTCGTAGGACTGCTCCTCCCATCTGCATATCCTCTGCATGTTGCTGCTCGAGGCAATAATGTCGGGTAAATGTATGCGGCACCGACCAGGATGCCACTTGACAGATTTCCCCCAGCGGGATTCCGGACCACAATGCCGCCGATGACGAAGTGGATCTCGTTGAATGGGCCTTTGGGCGCTTCTCCAGCGGCTTCCCTGCTTTCGAGTGGCAAAAAGCAATCATGGACGATACCTAGCGGGCAAGTCCTTGCTTTGAGATCGCTCTTCCCTTTGCCAAAGGGCCATAAGCCACAAATAGTTGTCTTGTACCTCTAAAGTCTTGAGTATGATTGAGGTAAAACTTTAGAGCTCTTTTTACATCCAATGTATGGAGAGCTTTTTTCCGCAAAAGACGAGGGTGTTGCGAAGAATGTCGGCATTACAATAGAAGAATCCTTGTGGAATATAGTTGGAACTTTTGGTATAAAATGAGGATTGGTTGCCAATACCACTTTGTCTTTGAAAAACCTCAAGTATGGCAGATCGATAACTAACGCCTGTAGTTCCGAAAGTCATCTTGCCGAAGTAATAGCCAACAAAAAGGCTAATTTCCACGATAAGAATTTTAAAGATGACGACGACATAGGTTCGAAAGGCACCTTCATTAGTCCCGCCAGTACCAGGTTGAGACTCCAGTTCGAAGGAAACTTTTTGGTTGGAGGAAATGTTCGAAATAAGCCTTTTAGGAAATGTTTAACTAATCGATCACTAAACAGTGGTGTTGAATGTCTTTTACGAATGAATCTCGAAATGGCCGCCAGGTGAACCTTTATCGAAGAAAAAGATAAACCCCTTTCTGCTAAGTGCAGCAAGTATGGAAGAAGCTGCTCTGCCACGATATTCAGGGGTTCTAATCCTGGTTCATCCTTGCACCACATGCAGAATCTCCTCCACTTACATGCATACGAAGTATTCGTGGACAGAGCCCGCGCTGCTTGTTAGGGAGAATTCTCTGTTTAGGCTGAATTTCCTAACCTAGTGAGTCCCCCAGCAGCTTTGCTGGATTTTTGGGATTTATTTTTTTCTCCTGCCAAGAGTGAGACTCTTTTACCCTCACTCTTGGACATGATTTGAGTGTGTTTCTTTGAATCTAGATGCGTTTAATGGGCTATGGGGTATTTTACTCGATAGGGCTTCATGTGTTTTTGTGATCTGTGTTACACAGCACCCTCCGTGCAGTAACACAGGGGTGTCATAGTGACCCCCCCAGTATAGACTCCATACCCTGGGACTGACTACTGTCTTCCAGGGCATGTAAAGTCACCATTGACTTTACTAGTGTTAAATTCTGAACAGAACCAGTACAAACCATCATATTGTGGACGTACAGGCTGGGGCAATTCGATTGCCCCAGGGTCTGTTAGTCGAGGGGGCACGTCTCCGTCCCCCCTGATCGAGTTTTGGCTGGTGACAGTGGATACTACTTTTTATATTCAACCGCAAATATTTTCCTTTGGGATTTCCCATTGTTTTAGGCTACTATCTTTATTTAATTATTTACGGTAGCCTCGAACATACCGCCGGTTTATTTAATTAATATGAATTCTCCGGTTGGTATTTTTTGCCAGAACTCGATTCTAAAATGGCGTTTGTGTTCTCTTCTGTGACTCCAACCCAAGTCGAGCCCTTTGTTCCACTTTTTGGCAGGCTTCTCTACAGAAGCCCTCCAAAGTGGTGCCACTCTGTCTGGGGTACTTAGGAGGGGTGGAGGGGAATTTAGGCACCCTGGACTGAGTTGCCTAGGCAACTCAAGTCGCACTCCATCCTGATTGGCCCAAGTGGTGAGCCGGCCGGCTCACCACTTAGCATGTTTGAGTGACAGCTAGGCTGAGTGAATGGGGGTTTGCTGCATAAAAGCAGGGCTTTGGGGACTGGAGCTTCAGAAGTCGCCGCAGGACCTAAGAATCTGACGAGGGAGAAGCTGAGCCGACCTACCACGACACCACCACCGGTGGAGCCCTGCTGGACTGCCTCACCACTTTTCCCAACGACAGAGGAGATCTCCCGCCAGAGAGTCTTCTTCCTTTGACTGTTGGGGATAACCAGTTTCACCGTCTTTTCGCTTTCCCGACGTACCTTGTGGCCGCCATGCCTGTGCCAAGCACTCTGGCAACCGGGATACCACGTTTTACCACGACCGCGAAACAAAGGTACCACCTTTAACCGGAAAACTCCGCGGCTGGTTTCTTCCCTGGTAGTGCAACGACCTTCATCTTTCCTCCAAGTCAAGATCTTCTCTTCCCCTGGACGACGACGCAACTTGCACCCACTACCAGGAACAACTGCCACCGCTGGAGGATCCTTCTCACTTAAGGTACCGTGTCCCGCCTGGCTTCCCTTGCTACCGACTGTACGGGGTAGATTTAGCCCCCGGCTTTCGAACCTGGGATAGTCTGGGACACCCTGGCTAAACTTTCTAAAGACTCTCTAAATTTCTTTTTGAACCCTCTGCAAGACTTTCTAAGCCTAGTGTAACTGTGTGATCTTGGGCGCAATTGTGCTCTGCTCTCTCTAAGCCTTTGGACTTTGGCTCACCAGTGACTTTTGCTCTTCTGCCTTGCTAACAGTGTTCCTGAACCTTAGAGTGGTGTACCTTTCCATATTCTGTCTTTTTCCCTCCCTTTCTCACAAACTTATTAGAGTGCAATCTAGTTAAGCGCTCACCTCTTTATGAAAATAAGTGGTGTTTTACTGTGATTTATCTGATAGGGAAAAAGGGGTGTATATATTACAATAGTAACTGTGTTTAGAATATTTTACAATATTTTACAATAAGAGTGCTGGGGTGTTTCAACTGTGTGTTTTTAAATAAATAATTATATACTTTGATACCAAAGCTCTGGTCAGTGTTTGCTTGTATTATTGTATCGGAGTGCCTATTGTGTATACTTTGCATACTGCCTAACTCTTCTTGAGGGAAGTCTGACTGCTCAGCCACAGCTACCAGGTAAATCTGGGTGGTATAGACTGCTACCAAGTGGGTTTACTGCGAACACCTGTAGCCTTAAATCTTTTGCAGTGTTCCTTAAGGGAACTGCACAGGTTTCTGCCTAACACTGCTTGTAAAATTCGACGACAGTCTGATGAAATGGTCAGAGCCCCAAATTCGGAGAAGTCAGGAGCCAGGCTGAGGCCATCCGGGTCGTGATGCCAAACTGCTCCCTTGTCCTGAGATAGAAGGTTCAGAATCTTCTGGAACCTCACTGGTTGCGTTATCGACAGCTGGAGTAGGTCGGAGAACCACGACTGCCTCGCCCAGTAAGGGGCCGCTAGGATCACACGACATGGATATTTGTGAATCCATTGTAGAGTCCTTCAGATGAGTGGAAATGGAGGAAACGCATACACAAACTTGCCCGTCCACGGAAAGGAGAATGCTTTCTGCAGTGAGTCGGGTTGTGGCCATCTGCTCGCATACTGTGTGCACTTCTTGTTCTCTCTTGTCGCAAAGAGATCTAGGAAAGGATGGCCCCATTTTCTGAAAACTTTCGTCAGTTGCCGGTCGTTCAACTCCCATTCGTGCAGTCGATTCATCTCCCTGCTGAGAGAATCCACCTGTACATTTTTTACTCCTGGCAGGTGGTAAGCCAATATGCTTATCTTCTGTTCGAGAGCCCAATGCCATATTTCCTGAGCTTCGGTCGAGAGAGTTCTGGAACGAGTACCTCCCTGTTTCCTCAGGTAGAACATTGTCGTTGTATTGTCCGTCAATATTCTTACGACTGATATCTTTATGCGTGGCAAGAATGATTTTAGGGCACAACATACCGCCCTCAACTCCAGTACGTTGATATGAAGGGTCGACTCTTCCGGTGACCACTGACCTTGCAGGGACTCCAGATGGGCTCCCCATCCAGTCAGAGATGCATCCGTCACCACCGTCATCTGAAACTCTGGTTCCTGCAGGGACGTCCCTCTCGTTAGATTGTCTAAGAGCTGCCACCACCGAAGCGCTTGCAGAAGCTTGTTGCGGATAGTCAAGTTGTCTGACCACAATCCCTGACTTTGGGACCATCGGTCTGCCAGAAATTCTTGTATTGGTCTCATGAAGAGACGGCAATTGTTTACTAATGGGATACACGACGCCATGGCCCCTAGCAGTGACATGTATTTTCTTACCGACACAATGGTGTTGGCTTTCCACTCCTTTGTCTTGATCCTGAGTTTGTGAACTCTTTCCAAGGATGCTTTTACCAGTCCGGACTGCATCAGGAACTCCGCACCCAAAAACACTAAGTTCCTTGAGGGAGTTAAGGAGGACTTCTTGAAGTTGATCGCAAAGCCTAACCGCTGCAGAAGTCGCATAGTGGCTTTTAGACTTGCTTGTGCTATTATCGAAGATGAGCCCCTTACCAAATCGTCCAGATAAGAGTAAACATGATGATTGTCTTCTTATCCAAGCTGCTACTGGAGCCAATCACTTTGTGAACGTCCTGGGAGATGACTTTAGTACGAATGGGAGTACTTTGAACTGATAGTGGGTTCGTCCGACTACGAACCTTAGAAATCTTCTGTGTCGTGGACTGTTAGGAAGAATTCTCTGTTTAGGCTGAATTTCCTAACCTAGTGAGTCCCCCAGCAGCTTTGCTGGATTTTTGGGGTTTATTTTTTTTCTCCTGCCAAGAGTGAGACTCTTTTACCCTCACTCTTGGACATGTTTGGAGTGCGTTTCTTTGGTTTGCCTTGTGTTGAATGGGCTATGGGGTCTTTTACTCCATAGGGCCTCATGTGTTTTTGTGAGATGGGTTACACAGCACCCTCAGTGCCGTAACCCAGGGGTGTCCTAGGGTCCCCCCAACATAGACTCCATACCCTGGGACTGACTACTGTCTCCCAGGGTCTGTAAAGTCACCATTGACTTTACTAGTCTCAAATCCTGAACAGAACCAGTACAAACCATCATATTGTGGACGTACTGGCCGGGGCAATTGCATTGCCCCGGGGTCTGTTAGTCGAGGGGGCACGTCTCCGTCCCCCCTCATCGAGTTTTGGCTGGTGGCAGTGGAAACTACTCTTTATATTCAACCGCAAATATTTTCCTATGGGATTTCCCATTGTTTTAGGCTAATACCTTTATTTATTTATTTACGGTAGCCTTGAACATACCGCCGGGTTATTTCTTTATTATTATAACTCCGGTTGGTAATTTTTGCCAAAACTTGATTCTAAAATGGCGTTGGTGTTCACCTCTGTAACTCTGACCCAAAGTGGAGCCCTTTGTTCCACTTTTGGCGGGCTTCTCCACAGAAGCCCTCCAAAGTGGTGCCACTCTGTCTGGGGTACTTAGGAGGGGTGGAGGGGGATTTAGGCACCCTGGACTGAGTTACCTTGGTAACTCAAGTCGCACTCTGTCCTGATTGGCCCAAGTGTGTTTGAGTGACAGCTAGGCTGGGTGAATGGGGGTTTGCTGCATAAAAGCAGGGCTCTGGGGACTGGAACTTCAGAAGTCGCCACAGGACCTAAGAAGCCGAAGAGGGAGAAGCCGAGCCGACCTATCAAGACGACACCACCGGTGAAGCCCTGCAGAATCGTCTCACCACTTTTCCCGACGACAGAGGAGATCTCCCGCCGGAGAGTCTTCTTCCCTTAACTGGTGGGGACAACCAGTTGTTGCCTTCTTTTCGCCGTCCCGAAGCATCTCGTGGCCGCCTTGCCTGTGCCAAGCACCCCGGCAACCGGGATACCACTTTTTACCTCAACCGCGAAAGAAGGGTAAAAATCCTTTGTGACCGGAGAACTCCACGGCTGGCCTCATCCCTGGTAGTGCAACGACCTGCAGCCTTCCTCCCCGTCGAGATCACCTCTTCCTCGGGACGACGCCGCGACTTGCACCCACTACCAGGAACGACTACCACCGCTGGAGGATCCTTTCCACTTTTAAAGGTACTGTGTTCCGCTCGGCCTCCCTTGCCACCGATTGTACGGGGTAGATTTAGCCCTCGGCTCTCGAACCTGGATAGGTCTGGGACACCCTAACTAAACTTTTCAGAACCATAGTAAAACCGTTTTCTACTCACCTGCAAAGACTTGTGACATTGTGTGATCTTGGGCACATTTTCGCCTGGCTCCCTCTAACGCGGGCCCCAAACTAATTCCCCTTGTTCCACTATTGACTGTCTTTGCTAACCTTATGTGAAAAGTGTTTTACCTTACTGCTCTCTTTATTTTTTCCTTTTCCCTCCCTTTTGGTAATACTTGTTGGAGCAGCATCTAACATTAAGCGCTCACCTCTGGTTGGAAATAAGTGGTGTTAACTTAGAATTGTCCAACAAATGCTTAGGGATGTACATATGAGTAATAGTAACTATGTTTGACTTTCTTATCTTTTCTAATGTGCTAGTGTAATTTATGAGTGTACCTTTAATAAATAAGTTTATACTTTTACACCTAGCTCTGGTCAGTGTCTGCTTGTACTACTGTGCCTCTGTACCTAATATGTATCCTCTGTATACTGCCTAACTCTTCTTGAGGGAAGTCTGACTGCTCAGCCGCAGCTACAACAGTGAATCTGTGTGGTGCAGACTGCTACCAAGTGGGTTTACTGCCAACACCTGTAGACTTAAATCTTTTGCAGTGGTCCCAGAGGGAACTGCACAGGTTTCTGCCTAACACTGGTATACAGCGGTGGGATCTGTATTGAGTATACACTTTAGAGTACTTTTGAGATACCTTAGTACAACTAACCACAAAGCTTAAGCACAAGAAAGGAAAGGTCATTTTTAACCTGTCTACTATGGAAAGTTATAGTCAAGAGTCCCTTGCTACAAAAACTGCTGATTGTCTAAGACTTCTCTGTAAGCATAAGAATCTCATGACTAAAGGAAAGAAAATAGAGCTAATAGAAAGGTTGTTAGAAAACCAAAGTCTGGAGGATGGTCCAGAGGAACCTATCACTCCAGCAAATGTAGAAAGCAGCAATGATCTTGATATGGAACAAAGTATTGATGATCTTGGGTCCGAACCAGAAGAGGAGGATGAAACTGTTGTAGATAGTCCCTCTAGGTCTCTGTCTGCTCTACCAGCTGTACCTACTGGACCTTTGCCAGGTCCCACATTTAGCCCTCAATACTTTGAACTAGAGAAAATGAAACTTGAATTAGAGTACAAGAAACTAAATGCTCAAACTGACAAAGAACTAAGGCTAAGGGAAATGGAGCTCAAGTATGAGCTAGAAATGAAGAAATTGTCTGTTGAGAATGCTTCTCTCTCTGGCTCCTCTAGAAGTTCCAGTCCTAAAAGACCCCGGATGCCTAAGGAATTGATTGGTATGTACGAGCCTAAGTTGGATGTGTTGTCTATGTTTGAGTATAATCATGGGCTCCAGAACATCACAGGTAATGAGTTACTCACCTGGTTGTTCTCTAGGCTTCCCCCTGTTGCAACTGATGTGGTAATGGAGTTGGGGGAGGAGGATAGGAAAGAGCATGAATGTGTGAAACTAGCTTTGATAGCTAGATTTGGGAAGACCCCTTCCCAGTATCTTAAGAGGTTTAGG
This sequence comes from Ambystoma mexicanum, assembly GCF_040938575.1. Classification (NCBI taxonomy): domain Eukaryota; kingdom Metazoa; phylum Chordata; class Amphibia; order Caudata; family Ambystomatidae; genus Ambystoma; species Ambystoma mexicanum. The sequence goes on from NC_090939.1 coordinate 944,763,521, forward strand.
AGCCTCAAAAAGCATGATGGTACCCCTTGGGCTACCTGGGTGTGTGAAGGGCTGAAAAACTTAGAGGGATGGATTAAGGGTTACAAGGTGAACACTTATGAAGGGATGAGAAATCTGGCCATGATGGAGTCAATTTATGATGCCTGCTCTCCTGAGCTCAGACAGCACTTGGCTGATTCACAGGAATTAGATCCTAGGAAGCTAGATAAGGCTGCTGACTTGTGGGTTGCCAACAGGGCTACTCACAAGGATTCTGGGGTAACTCAGAAGAAGGATGAGGGAAGACAGCCTAAGAAAGACTCCAAAGAGAATTCTAATAATCCTAATTCCAAAGAGGGCCCCAAACAAAACCATAAGGGTAAGCCACCTGGGAAACCACAGCAGAATAGTATACCTTCTGGTGCTAAACCAGAAGGAGGTCAGAACAAGCCTCCATTCCAAAGGACCTTTGGGGCCTGTTATGTTTGTAAGGCTACTGACCATGTGAAAGGAGATCCCAGATGTAAGGGTAAACCTTCAGGGGTCCAACTTGTCTCCTTAGCCTTCGCTCCAGAGGAGGAAGTCACTATGGCAAGTGGAAACTTTCTACTACTGGCTGATGAACCCACTGGAGTCTCAGCCAGTGTTTCTTTAGTCTCTCTGGGGTTGTGGGAACAACAAAATTTAGATGTGTATAATTCTATCCCAGATAATACTAAAGAGTATTATAAGGACAGTGTCCACGTGAATGGTCAGGAGACTCCTGCCATCAGGGACACTGGGGCCAGCATAACTGTGGTGGATGAATCATTTTTCAAGGCAGAGGATGTTGCTAAGGCACCCAAATGCCTCACTAAGTTAGCTGGAGGGCCTGTGCAGATGTGTCCCCAGTTACCAGTTCTCATCCAGTGTAATGATATGGCTGTGAAGATACCTGTCAGTATACAATGTGAAGTGCCAGGAAGAGTTCTGCTAGGAAATGACCTGAAAGCTCTGGGAGTTGTGTCACATACCCCCAGACCTCCTAGTAAAAGGTTACAGGAGCTCACCAAATCTGCAAGAGAGAAAACCCTGCAAGGTTTATCTCAGGAGATGATGACAGAAATCACTCCTCTCCCACTGGAACAACTTACTGCAGTGACTACCAGATCAGGAGCAAAGGGGCCACCCAAGACTCCTAGGAAAAAGCCTACAGCAAGCACTCCAGTGCTTCCAACCAGGACTTCCCCGAGGTTGTCCAAAGTTACACCTGTAACTCCACCTCCAGCTGAGGCTGAGAGGGAGGTACAACCCTGTTTGGTTGAACTAGACTCTGAAGAAGAGCTAGTAGGAGGCCCAGAACTTATTGGAGACCTGGACCCGGCTGACCATCCTGAGCTGCAGTCTTTACTGGCAGAAGGTGGACCCAGCAGGACAGCTTTTCGTAAGGGACAAAGAGAATGTCCAACTCTGGAGGGCCTTCGCCAGCAGGCAGCTTCTCAGGCTGATGGGCAAGAGCCTGGGAAGTATAGGTTACACTGGGAAGATGGCCTCTTCTACAGTGAACCAACTGAATCTGAACCTGGAGCCTACCAACGCCTGGTAGTGCCCCAGGAGAACAGACAACAGTTCTTGCAACTAGCCCACGAGATTCCTTTGGCTGGTCACTTGAGTTTCAAGAAGACCAAGGAAAGGCTCTCTCTCTACTTTTATTGGCCAAAGATGGGGGCTGAAGTAGATAGATATTGCAGGAGCTGCCATACCTGCCAGACTTCTGGTAAGGTTGGTTCCAAGAATGTGGCACCTTTAGTGCCTCTCCCAGTTGTGGGAGTCCCATTTGAGAGGGTAGGGATTGACATTGTTGGTCCCCTTGATCCCCCAACCTCCTCAGGCAACAGGTTTATCCTTGTTGTAGTAGACCATGCTACTAGGTACCCTGAGGCAATTCCTATGAGGACTGTTACAGCTCAGGCTGTGGCTAAGGCCCTCCTTGGTATCTTTACCAGGGTTGGGTTTCCTAAGGAGGTGATCGCTGACAGGGGGACACATTTTATGTCCAACTACATGAAGGCCATGTGGAAAACCTGCGGAGTCACCTACAAGTTCTCAACCGCCTACCACCCCCAGACAAACGGGTTGGTAGAAAGATTTAACAGAACCATGAAGAGCATGATAGGTGCCTTGGAAGAACCCCTTAAGAAGAAGTGGGACCTTCTACTGCCATGCCTTCTATTTGCTTATAGGGAAGTCCCTCAGGAGGGAGTAGGTTATTCTCCCTTTGAACTTCTCTAAGGCCATCCCGTCAGAGGCCCCTTGGCCCTGATTAAGGAGGGGTTGGAGAGTGCTCCTTCCCCCAAGCCAGTCAGAGTGACTGACTAAGTGATAGGTATCCGAAGGAGAATGTCACACATGATGGCAGAAGCAAGTGATAACTTGAAAGCTGGCCAAGCTCTGATCAAACATTGGCATGATCAGAAGGCTAACATGGTTGAGTTTACTCAAGACCAGCTAGTTCTAGTTATGCTCCCAACAAGGCAGAGGGCCTTGTAAGACAAATGGATGGGACCCTTCAAGGTTGTGGGAAAACTTGGAGAGGTCAACTATCTGGTGTATCTGGGCAAACCCAGGGAAGCTCCCAGAGTCTTCCACACCAACCGCCTCAAAGCCTATGTCTCTAGACCAGAAGTAGGAGCATTGCTTCTAGCTTCATCGGAAGAGGAGGAGGAGAGTGACGCTCTACCTGACCTCCTGAGAGGCTTACCTTTGGACGAAAAGGTTGAAGGAGTTAATCTCTCTTCAGATCTGACCCCTGAGCAACAGGAGGAGTGCAAAGCTATGTTAAATCAGTTTGCCCCCCTGTTCCCACTTTCACCAGGCTTGACCCCTTGGGGACAGCATGAGATACTCACTGGTGACTGCCTGCCAGTCAAAAGCAGGGGATATAGAATGTCAGAACATGTCAGAACCCACATCAAAGGGGAGGTCAAGAAGATGCTTGATCTCGGGGTAATAGAGCCCTCTACTAGTCCATGGTCTAGCCCAGTAGTGTTAGTACCAAAGGCAGGATCCAAAGAGTTGAGATTCTGTGTGGACTATAGAGCTCTTAATGCAGTCACCAAGACTGATGCCCACCCTTTGCCAAGGACAGATGAGTTGGTGGATAAACTTGGTGCAGCCAAGTACCTCAGCACACTCGACCTTACGTCAGGCTACTGGCAAATAGCCCTGACAGACCATGCCAAGGAGAAAACTGCATTTTCTACCCCCGTTGGCCTATACCACTTCAAGGTTATGCATGCCTTTTGGACTGAAAAATGCACCTGCAACATTCCAGAGGATGGTGAACCAAGTTCTAGCTGGGATGGAGGACTTCTGCATGGCATACTTGGATGACATTGCAGTCTTCAGCCACTCCTGGGAAGAACATGTGACCCACTTAGGACATGTTTTGCAGGCTCTTGAGCAGGCCAATCTGACCATAAAAGCAAGCAAGTGCCAAATTGGTCAGAGTAAAGTGGTCTACCTTGGACATGAGGTAGGAGGTGGAGAAATAAGGCCTTTGCTCAGCAAGATTGAAGCTGTGCAAAATTGGACAACACCTACTACTCAGACCCAGGTGAGAGCCTTCTTAGGCCTCACTGGGTACTACAGGAATTTCATTGAGAACTATGGGACCATAGCTTCTCCCCTGAATGTGATCTCCTCTCCAAAATTCCCTAAGAAGGTCAAATGGAATGAGGAATGCAATCAGGCCTTTGAAAACCTGAAGAAAGCTCTCTGCCAAGCTCCAGTACTCAGAGCTCCTGACTACCACCAAACTTTCATTGTACAAACTGATGCTTCCAATGTAGGTATAGGTGCAGTTCTTAGCCAACTGGATGAGAAGGGTAGGGAACACCCCATTTGCTTCATCAGTAGAAAACTGAAGGATCCTGAAACAAGGTGGGCAACAATCAAAAGAGAATGCTTTGCTATTGTGTGGGCACTGAAGAAGTTTAGGCCATACTTGTATGGTTCTACTTTTGTCATTCAGACTGACCACCAACCCTTGAGATGGTTAATGCAAATGAAAGGGGAAAATCCAAAACTATTGAGATGGTCAATCTGCCTCCAAGGGTTTGATTTCACCATTGAGCACAGGTCAGGGTGTCACCATCAAAATGCTGATGGACTCTCTAGGATGTATGTCATCGACTAGAGGTATGAGGTTCATCCAGGAGTGGATTAAATCCTCCTGTCCCTTAGTCTGGGGGGGGCGAGTGTTAGGAAGAATTCTCTGTTTAGGCTGAATTTCCTAACCTAGTGAGTCCCCCAGCAGCTTTGCTGGATTTTTGGGGTTTATTTTTTTTCTCCTGCCAAGAGTGAGACTCTTTTACCCTCACTCTTGGACATGTTTGGAGTGTGTTTCTTTGGTTTGCCTTGTGTTGAATGGGCTATGGGGTCTTTTACTCCATAGGGCCTCATGTGTTTTTGTGAGATGGGTTACACAGCACCCTCAGTGCCGTAACCCAGGGGTGTCCTAGGGAGCCCCCCAACATAGACTCCATACCCTGGGACTGACTACTGTCTCCCAGGGTCTGTAAAGTCACCATTGACTTTACTAGTCTCAAATCCTGAACAGAACCATTACAAACCATCATATTGTGGACGTACTGGCCGGGGCAATTGCATTGCCCCGGGGTCTGTTAGTCGAGGGGGCACGTCTCCGTCCCCCCTCATCGAGTTTTGGCTGGTGGCAGTGGAAACTACTCTTTATATTCAACCGCGAATATTTTCCTATGGGATTTCCCATTGTTTTAGGCTAATACCTTTATTTATTTATTTACGGTAGCCTTGAACATACCGCCAGGTTATTTCTTTATTATTATAACTCCGGTTGGTAATTTTTGCCAAAACTTGATTCTAAAATGGCGTTGGTGTTCACCTCTGTAACTCTGACCCAAAGTGGAGCCCTTTGTTCCACTTTTGGCGGGCTTCTCCACAGAAGCCCTCCAAAGTGGTGCCACTCTGTCTGGGGTACTTAGGAGGGGTGGAGGGGGATTTAGGCACCCTGGACTGAGTTACCTTGGTAACTCAAGTCGCACTCCGTCCTGATTGGCCCAAGTGGTGAGCCGGCCGGCTCACCACTTAGCATGTTTGAGTGACAGCTAGGCTGGGTGAATGGGGGTTTGCTGCATAAAAGCAGGGCTTTGGGGACTGGAACTTCAGAAGTCGCCACAGGACCTAAGAAGCCGAAGAGGGAGAAGCCGAGCCGACCTATCAAGACGACACCACCGGTGAAGCCCTGCAGAATCGTCTCACCACTTTTCCCGACGACAGAGGAGGTCTCCTGCCGGAGAGTCTTCTTCCCTTAACTGGTGGGGACAACCAGTTGTTGCCTTCTTTTCGCCGTCCCGAAGCATCTCGTGGCCGCCTTGCCTGTGCCAAGCACCCCGGCAACCGGGATACCACTTTTTACCTCAACCGCGAAAGAAGGGTAAAAATCCTTTGTGACCGGAGAACTCCACGGCTGGCCTCATCCCTGGTAGTGCAAAGACCTGCAGCCTTCCTCCCCGTCGAGATCACCTCTTCCTCGGGACGACGCCGCGACTTGCACCCACTACCAGGAACGACTACCACCGCAGGAGGATCCTTTCCACTTTTAAAGGTACTGTGTTCCGCCCGGCCTCCCTTGCCACCGATTGTACGGGGTAGATTTAGCCCTCGGCTCTCGAACCTGGATAGGTCTGGGACACCCTAACTAAACTTTTCAGAACCATAGTAAAACCGTTTTCTACTCACCTGCAAGTGACATTGTGTGATCTTGGGCACATTTTCGCCTGGCTCACTCTAACGCGGGCCCCGAACTAATTCCCCTTGTTCCACTATTGACTGTCTTTGCTAACCTTATGTAAAAAGTGTTTTACCTTACTGCTCTCTTTATTTTTTCCTTTTCCCTCCCTTTTGGTAATACTTGTTGGAGCAGTATCTAACGTTAAGCGCTCACCTCTGGTTGGAAATAAGTGGTGTTAACTTAGAATTGTCCAACAAATGCTTAGGGATGTACATATGAGTAATAGTAACTACATTTGACTTTCTTATCTTTTCTAATGTGCTAGTGTAATTTATGAGTGTACCTTTAATAAATAAGTTTATACTTTTACACCTAGCTCTGGTCAGTGTCTGCTTGTACTACTGTGCCTCTGTACCTAATATGTATCCTCTGTATACTGCCTAACTCTTCTTGAGGGAAGTCTGACTGCTCAGCCACAGCTACCACAGTGAATCTGTGTGGTGCAGACTGCTACCAAGTGGGTTTACTGCCAACACCTGTAGACTTAAATCTTTTGCAGTGGTCCCAGAGGGAACTGCACAGGTTTCTGCCTAACATGGACGCATTGGTATATGAAAATATGCGTCTTGCAGGTCTAACGACACCAGAAAATCCCCCAGCTGTATAGATCGGATAACCTCCTAAAGCGTAAGCATTTTGAACTTCAGACTTTTCAGTGTCTTGTTGAGATCTCGGAGATCTAGAATGGGTCGCCACTTGCCGTTGGGTTTTTTGACAACGAAGTAACGGGAGTAAACTCCCTGACCTCTCTCGGCCACCGGGACCAATTCTATAGCCCCTTTTTGCAGCATAAGCACCACTTCTTGTTGTGATATTTGAAGATGGGGTTGCGCCAAAAACACAGGTGGAATGTGCGGTGGCACGTCTTTGAACTGCAAAGAGTGGCCCAGTTTCACTGTGTCTAACACCCAACGGTCCGATGTTATTTTACCCACTCTTCGACGCAGTGAGACACTCTTCCTCCCAGGACGTCCTGAAGCTCGTCATTGTTGGGTCTTCGACTGCTCGTCTTTCGTGGACGATGAATTACCTCCTCTTCTTCTAGTAGCCTAATAGTCTCGGCCTCTTCTAGTCGCCTGGGCTGCTCGCCCTATAGCCTTGAGAGGAGTACAATGGCCTGCTGAAACCCCGGTCCCTGGATGACACAAATCGGGAATTTCCTGATGCTACTCTGAAGGGGCGAAAAGATTGAAAACTTCTACCGCTCTGTAGGGCTCCAAGAGAGCGTGCTGTGTCCGAGTCTTCTTTCATGCCTTTTAAGGCCTCGTCCACCTTCTCCCCAAACAATTGCTCCCCTTCACACGGCATATCACGCACTTTGTCCTGTACCTCTGGCCTAAAGTTCGTACACTTAAGCCAAGCTTTCCTTCTCAAAACCACTCTGGTGTTTATTTGTTTGAAACCTGCTTCCGCCAGGTCTACGCCTCACAGGTGGGAGCAAGAAGAGGGCCAAGGTAGGCCAGCCAGAGAGTGACAGGAAAGGAGGGTGCAGGTGTTCTGATGAGGAGAATCTCCAGCTAACTGGCATTAAAGCAGAGATCGTTGGATAGCAGACAGACCGTCAGAGATGAGAGGAGAAGAGGTGGCAGAGAGGAGCCTGAAAACTAGCAGAGTGTCATCCGCTTAGCACTGAAAGTTGGAGCAGAGAGCAGCAATGTGATGGGCGAGAGGTGCCAGGTATTGGTTGAACAGCCAGGGAGAGAGGTTAGACCCCTGGAGAACACCACAGGTGGAGCATGAGATAGAGGAAATGAAGGACCCAAGTTGGACCTGGGAGGGTTGATCAGAGAGGAACGAGGTCAGCCAGGCCAGGGCCTGATCGGTGATACCCAGGTCATCATGGAGACGATTGAGCAGAATGACATGGTTGACCTGTCAAAGGCAGAAGAGACATTGAGTAAGAGGAGGACAGAGGGGAGATTAGAATGAAGGTTATAGAGCAGGTCTTCACGGATGTTCAGGAGAGTAGTTTCCGTGCTTCTGGCTGCTCTGAAGCCAGACAGATGGTCATGGAGACAACCAACCAATTCAGTGTGAAGATTAAGCTGGGAGATCCACAGCTATTCCAGGAGTTTGCCCAGGAAAGAAGTGATGGAGATCAGCGATAGCTAGGCAGGAGGGGTCGGCTGAGGGTTTCTTGAGAAGAGGGTGCACAAGAGAGTGCTTCAAGGGTGAGGGGAAGGTGCCAGTGGTGAAGGAGTGGTTGCAGAAGTCAGCCAGGGCAGGAGCAATGGTGTCAATGTGGTCATTGATGGTTTTGGAAGAACCTGTTTTGACAAGACTTTCATAGATCGGACTTGTCTAGAACCTCATCAGGGGAGAACAGAGGAAAGGAAAAGAAAGAGGGAGGAGAGGTGGTCACAGGGGGGACGGAGGTAGAGGAGAGTGTAGAGGGAGGAGGAGGAGAGGACAAGAGGGTGGACAGGATGTCCTGGGTTTTGAAATGAGAAGCTAGGGCGGTGCAGAGAGCCTGGAGGGGACACGAGAGGTAGAGACTGTAGCAGGATTGGCCAGCTCCTTGCAGATTTTAAAGAGTTTGGCCGAGTTGTTAGACGCCGCAGAGACGCAGGCTTGGATGTGGGCTCTCTTCTTAGTGTGGACAGAGAGCCGGTAATGCCTTTGGAGCAGGCGGCAGGCCAGTTTGTCAGAGGATGCGCAAGAAGCTAGCCATTTCCTCTCAGCCACCCTGCACTTGCGTTCAAAGGAATAATGTGCTCAGAATATTATTTGCTAAAATGATGGCCAATAGTCTAAAACATAGTTTAGACATATTTTGAATGAAAGTTCCTATGTAAACACTTAGAGCAAACAAGGCTCAAAGCGTTTACATGGGAGCATCCATTTTGCGATTTCAGGCAGTCTCCTCAGCTCTGCCCTGGCGGCACTAAACAAGCAGCAAAATCCCCCTACTTGGAGCTTTTGCTTACTGAAGCCATAGCAGAGCTGAGGAGGCTGCCTTCACTTTCATTTTACGTTTTCGGTGCTCCCTAAGCCCAGGGAAGCACAGAAAACAAAAATGAAGGCAAAAAGCCGAGGCGCGTCAATTAAAAATACAACGTTGTTGTATTTGTGATTGCTGTGGTTGGAAAACCACGGAAACCAGAAATACAACAACGTTGTTAGTCTGACTGCAGCGGCTTTCGCGTGGAGTCTCCTGGGCTCCACCAACCCGGGGGCTAGAGAAGCTAGGGCGGTGCAGAGAGCCTGGAGGGGACACCAACCACGAGGGAGCCCAGGAGACTCCAAGCGAAAGCTGCTGCATTCAGAATAACAACGTTGTTGTATTTGTAAATACTGTAGCATTTACAAATACAACAACGTTGTATTTCTCACTGCGGCAGCTTTCGCTTGGAGTCTCCTAGACTCCCTTAGGGTTGGGGGAGCCCAGGAGACTCCACGCGAAAGCTGCCGCAGTGAGAAGCACTGCAGCAGTTCAAAACACACCCGCGCTGCGTTTCTGCCTGCAGCGGCTTTCACTTTGGGGCTCCCTGACTCCCCCGGGCGAGCCCGGGAGCCCCAAAGTGAAAGCTGCTGCAGGCATAAACACTGCGGCATGGAAACAACAGTGTTGTGTTTCTGCCTGGCTTGGCTTTCACTCTGTGTCTCCGGGGCTCCCAAAGTGATAGCCATGGCAGGAAGAAACAACGCAGTTGTGTTTAAAAAACGCTGCGGTTTTTCTTTCTTAGTTTCCCGGGCTCCTCTGGCTCAGAAGAGCGCGAGACACTTAGAAAGAAACCTGCAGCATTTTTAAATACAACGTTGTATTTATGTTTGCGGTAGCTTCAGCTTGGAGCCCAAAGGGCTCCAAGCTGAAGCTACCGCAAACATAAATACAATGTTTTAAAAGCTGCAGTTTTATTTCTAGGTTTTCCGCACTCCTCCAGCCCGGAAAACTTAGAAAAAAAATGCAGCTAGTGCTTATTTAAGAAAAAGAAATTAGCTAACGCCCGGCGCGTAATTATCAAGACTGCTGTCAATGTCAGAATCCTCTTCCCTCCCTTCCTCCTCACCTGTATCTTCTTGGTGGTCTTCCTCTAGGGACTTCTTGTGACGCCGGGAGTTCCGGATTTCCTTACTTACTTTCTTCCCCTTCTTCTGTAGCAAGTAGGGCCTCTCTCCTCGGGAAGCCACCCTGTCGGCAGGAAAACCCCAACAGAGAGGCCTCCCCGGGAGCCAGACCCAAAAATACAGGGAAAAGCCGACCGGCACAAAAACCGTGATCCTAGAGCTTAATCAGCAACCTTCCGTCTGGCTGTTCGGTACCGTACCGAGGTAGGAGCGGTCTGCAATCCGAGGATTGCAAAATCCAGGTGACTGGAAGGTACAGCAGCTGCGGTACGGTAAGGAAGGTTGGACAATGGAGTGGAGAAGGACCAGGAGGCAAAGCAGCACAAGGTAAGAGGGGACAAGATCGATGGCCGTAGAAAGCCCCAGGCAGGAGGAAGGCAACAAGCTGAAAGGCAGAACCAGGTAAGCAGAGGCAGGACCCGAGCAATACTGAGCAGAAGAAAACAACAGGGAAGCCACCAAGAAAAGAATATCGGCCAGCTGACAGGAGGAAAGGGAAAAAATGTATGCAACGCACAGAACTGCAGGGGGAGAGGATGTTTATGCACGACGGCGGCGGCCATTGTTGAAACAACTAGACTGTTACCAAAACAAACAGCAGGAACGTAACGGGACTAGTAATGGCGCCGCCATCTTCCCCACAGTTTCCAGCCGGGCATGACAGTAATTGACATAATAGACTGGAGGGTCAGAGGGGCCCAAAAATTCTCGATTGCTGCATTGGATGCCACACAAGCATTTGACAGCATAGACTGGGAGTACCTCAGATTGATACTGGAGGGTTTCGGCTGTGGACCGATATTCACCAAGATGGTTCTGGCAAATTACCAGCATCCATCTACGCAACTAATGGCGAACGGCTACACCTCAGAAAGAATCAATATCCGGAGGGGTACTCGGCAGGGGTGCCCTCTCTCCCCGCTCATATTTGTCATGGCAATGGAACCGTTTGCCTACAGAATAAGGGAAGACCCGGGAATTAGAGGGGTGCGCACCGGAGAGATCCAAAACAAGATAGCCCTCTAGGCGGACGATATCATGCTCTACATGGCAGACTCAATACACACATTACCCAGAATAATTAGAGAAGTGCAGGAATTCGAAAAGACATCAGGGTTTACAATAAACTATTCAAAATCCAAAGCGCTGAATGTAACCAAAGGTAGCGGGGACATAGCACTCCTGAAGGAATGTTATCCCCTGAAATGGGAAAAACTGTCGCTGGAATATTTAGGAATCCATATCACCAGTACCGTCAAGAACATGCTCAAGGCAAACCTTACATCACTACGGAAGCGCCTGCAGGAAGACTTGCGGAGATGGGACACTCAGGAATTATCCTGGTTTGCTAGAATAGCGGCGATAAAAATGACCTTGCTACACAAATTACTGTATGTAGTAAGTTCAACCCCAGTGGTCATCCCTTAAAAACAGATCCAAGAACTCCAGAAGGCCGTGTTTAAATTTATCTGGGGAAATAAGAAGCCGAGGATCCAAAAAAGGATCCTGATGCGGCCCACGCTTCTTTGGGGGCTGGGAGTCCCAGATATGGGGAGATATGTTTTAGCAGCTCAATTGACATCGGCACTGAAATGGGCGGGTAAAGATCCTCTGCCGGGTTGGGGGAAAATAGAACAGACCGCGACAGATATCCCATTGGGTATGCTACCATTCCTAAAGCCAAAAGCTAGAGATAAGGGAGGTATCCTATTAGAGGCCACTAAGACGACTCTACACAGCTGGGATAAGGCTATCCGTAGCAGGGGGGGTCAAACAAGGTCTGGGCCCACTATCCCCTATCATGCATAATCCAGACTTCTCGCCTGGGCTTCGCAAAATGTTCTGGGAGGATTGGAGCGAAGCAGACACATTGTCCCTAAAAGACATGTATCAGGATGATGCCCCACTTACCTTTGAAGCATGCAAACAAAGATTTGGTATCACCCTGATGGGTTATCCAATGTATATAGCGCTTGGTAGTAATCCCTAAAGATTTCCCCTATGTCCTTGTTCTTTGTCTTTACCTGTCCTAATTTATTCTGTAGTTTTACGATAGTTTGGGTACGCTTTTAGTCCCGCAATTGTCTAGCCAGGTGTCTGTCCGCTTTACTGGCTTTAACATAGTGCCATTGTTTTATAGTAGTCCCTTCTTGGCCCGATTTGTTCTAAGGGCTAGAAATTGTCACTGAACATGTCTCAATGTTCTTTTTAATTTATTGCTTGCATTTCTTTGACATTTCTCTCTGGATTTCAATCCGTTTTCCTCTCAAGTTCCTTTTCCCACTTACTGTTTTGTTCATCTCTGATTTTTTTAAGTGCTATCATGTGCCCCCTCATAACTGCCTTATATAAATGCCATATTGTTTCTTGTGATACCTCAGCTGTCTTGTTTTCTATAAAGTATAGTTTGATCTTTTCTCGAATGCTTTCTACCTGGATTGGGTCCGGTAGAAGCTCTGTGGGGAGTTTCCATTTCCAGAGCCGCGACTTGCTAGTTTTCATGGAGATGCCCATCCAAAGCAGGGCGTGATCCGATAGTGAGATTGATCGCCATTCTATATCTCGCTCCTTCCCCAATAGCCCTGTCGAAGCCCATATGTAGTCTAGTCTAGACATAGAAGAATGCACATGGGAATAGTGTGTGAAGCCTTGCTCATGTCCCATCACGACACTTCAGATGTCGTGGAGAGTTAGTGTGTCCATCTGCCGCTGTAATGTCTTAGATGGGGCCTGTATTCCCTGTGATGCATTCCCGCTCCTATTCTGAGTGGGTACCCATGCCGTGTTAAGGTCCCCCACCAATATTATATCAATATTATATCTCCCTTGGTGAATTTCTCTAGTTTCGCTAGGACTTCTCTCAAAAACCCATCTTGACCTGTGTTCAGGGCATAGACTGATGCCCAGTGCTCCAGATAAGATTTTGAGGTGGGAGTATTTTACGCTCTATTTTTAAACTTTGAGAGTAAATGTGATTTTAAGAGAGTAAAAACAACTTTTCTCCTTCACAAGAGAGTAAAATGTATGCGACATCCAGTCGACGTATGAAAAAACTGTATGGCAATCATTACTATGCGGCAGCTTTCTGCATTGTGACAGAATACACCTTTCATTATTTCTGCCCAATTGATCTTTCCTGTATATATTTAAATGTTCAAATCACAAAAACCAATCCAATTATATAGTAAAGCATACATGAATTTGTGTTGTGTGTTTTGAGATTGGATAGCAGAATTGCCTTTTGATGTTTAATGAAAGTCCTAATTTCCTGGAGCTATTACTACCTAATGGTATGCCAATGTTATGATACAACAGTGCAGAGAGGGAAGGACTCCATGCTAAATTCTATATCTAATCTAGTGGTCAAATGGTTATTTATATAGCTCTTTTGGCAAAGCGCTGTACATAGAACATATTTATCACAATTACCACCAAACCAAAGTCAGTACTCCTTTATCGACATCGAAAGGATGAAAGGCTGAGTTGGACTTGCTGGGATTCAAACCCGCAACCCAGAGATCACGCAGAGATTGCAGCAACGAGTGCTCAACCGGCTGAGCTATCTTATTTCTTAACATCCTTCAGAGGTTGGTTAACTGAGTATCAACTGAGGTATAATGATCACAGTACCTAGATGTATGACGAACCATTTATGAAGCGCTACATAAAGTTAAATACCTATCTGGATTATCACAGGGACAAGTTTTGCGGAGTTTCTATTTCAAATACCAATGTAACTTTCATTTGTTTGTTTTTGAACAGTGCTTGCACTTTCTTGAGAGTCAGGTTTTGGATGTTTTATTTGTAGTCTTGAAGATTTTAGAGCCTAGAACACCTGTGATCAGTGTAATGTCAATTACTCACCCTTGAGCAAAGACTCGGCTGCCACTGACCATTTATAGTAATGTACCCCATTGACTGCAAGGTTGAATTGATGTAAACTAGACTGTGCATAGTCATCATTTTACACACTGTTTTTATAATTAGACTATAAATTAAATTAGAAGTGTAAAAATGATCTGCTTCTGCATGATTATGCACACAGCACCGGATCTCTGAAAAATACAATTGTGCAATACTGGTTTGCTTTCACTGGAAAAAAAGCATAACTTGTTAAAAAGAAAATAATTCTCAATTGCAACTTAGTTTTCCATCTTATTAATTATACAATCCTAAAATTCTAGGAAAACATGCAGAGTGCTTCTGAAGCTGAATGGAAAGAAACCGTTCCTTTTATCACTGTGCAGTTTATTTTTTTTTTTAAAGGTTTCTGAGAAATACATTCTGTTTCAGAGGTGGCTTGCAATTACATCCATGTAGATAAAAATCACAAGAAGCCTTCTGGTTCCGGTCAAGTAACTTGACCTTTGCACTGCCCTCTGCTCTAAACCAGTGTGTAAATGTACCCAGGAAAATAATAAAGCTGGCTTATTTACAAGATTTTCATGTGTAAAAAGACCTAGTACTCGCCTTATCTGGAGCCCTGCTGATGCCAATGTGATCATGTGATCTTCCATGGCCACATTCAAAAATATGTACATGCCCTCTTTAACCACCCTCAAATCTTGGATTTGTGCTCCCAAACCTACCTTGAAATGCTATTAAATACACCCGCCTTTTTTTCTCCCGCGTTTGCTTGATGTAGTTGGGTATACCTGCTAATTCGTATTTTCCCTTTATCGTTTTTTGCATATATTTGTTTCCTGAAGCATGAGGATGTCAAATTTGTCTCTCTGCAGAATGTTTTCCAGCTTTTTCATTTTAACCAGGGTATTCAATCCCTTTACATTGTATGTGAGTACCTCAAAATCTTTCATTTGGGTGTCCCTCCCTCTTTCCTCCCTCCCTTTTTCTCTTCTGGCATTCCCCCTATAATCCCCCTCCCCAATCTTCACCAACAACCCCCACCCTTCCCCTTCCCTTCACCCGAGGAGGACCCAGGTTCCTATGACCGCTCAGACGATGTGTTTGTCGCGCCTGGCCCTCAAAACAACTCAGATAAGTCATTGTGGGGAGTTCTACAACCCACTAGGGATTCCAAGTTTCTCCGCCCTTGCCCCCCCCTTGGGGCGCATGCTTGTTAGTACTTGTTAAAAAGTCTTACCCCCTTCCTGGGGTGTAGCTTGTGTCCGTTTTCGCCTCTGTTCCTGTCATTTGTACAGTTGTTGATCTCGGTTGTGTGTCTTCATTTAATTTTTCATTTTTTGTGGTTGATTTTCCCCTTTTGTGCCACTGTTTCCCATTCCCACGGTTTTCTGCATCCTCTGTCTCCTCTTGGTTGTTTCTCACCGACTTCTTCACTCTATTCTTGTAGGCTCAGAATCTGTGCTCCTTCACACATTTATAATTCTATGCAGTCTTCCTTCCCATGTAAAGGGTAGGCCAAACGGGAATGTTCATTTATATCTTGTTTTGTCACCAGAAATGTCACTATTGGGCTCATACCTCTCCTCTTTTGAAGCAAGGACTGTGCAAGGTCTTGATATAGTTGTATTACCTCTCCATTCATTCCGATTTGACCAACCGTCTTCACTTTCCTCAGAATTTGTTCTTTGTGGCAGTATGAGGTGAGTGCTACTAATAAGTCCCTGGGGGGTGCGACCGAATCTCCCCGTTCTCCGTGGGCCCAAGCGGTGGACCCGATCTAGCTGAATCACTTCTTCCACACTGTTTGCCAGAATGTCTGTGCCCCTTAGGTCATTATCTTCCACGGTTTTTGCGAGGCTTTTAATTCGAATATTGGACCTTCATGAGCGGTTTTCCAAGTTTTCGCACTGGATCTCTAGATTATGCGAAAGGCGTGCCAAATGTTCCATGGCATTCTCGCATTTTTGTGCTTCTTCCTCCATATTTTGTACCACTTTTTCCTTCGTGTCCATTCTTCCTTCCAGTTTGTCCACGTCCACTTTCAATTCCTGTACCGATTGTTTAATTTCTTCTATCAATGTTTCAAACTGTGTGTGAAAGGAGGACAAACTGTTCTTGGAATTCCTTGAACCATGTTTGCATATCTTCTTTGCTTACCGCCATTGCTCCTTCCGGTCTTATCTCTGGCGTTTGTGATTAATGGCTAGTACTTCCACTTCTCGAGTGTGGTGTGCTTTCAGAACTCCACAACTTTTTGATGTTCGGTTCTTGTCTTACTTGAGTAGTATGTGGTGTCACCAGCGCCGCTTTCTCCCTTGTCATGTGGGCTCTGTCAAAGTTTCTGGTGTGTCCCTGCTTATTTTTCTTGTGTTCTGATTTTAGCCTGGCGTAGGGGATTCGCACCATGGTTGTCTCCTGCTGTTGTCTCGCTCTCAGTCCCCTTTCAAACTCCGGGTAGTGTTTCTCATCACTGAGGTCCCCCCCCACCTTAACTAAGTTCTGATCTATCGGGGCGCACTGCTGATTTGCCGTCTCTGTATCCTCTATCCCTTCTTTTGATTTTCATGGCCTATTCATTGGAGTTTCTCCCCTTGATCTTGTGTCCCTTCTCCATGGGGTGTTGCCCATTTGATAGGACTGTCCCTCATTTCTCTCTCTTGCCTGCCCACAGCCGCTCACTTTATATTTCCTGGCCTCCTTCTTGTAGAGCACTTTCTTTCGGTGTTAGGCAGAGGAGAGGGGGGTTGGTCCTCGCCCTTCCCTGAGGATGTCTCTCCTCTCGTTTCTGGCCCTCAGTGGCTCCTTTGTTGTGGGGCCTACCTGTCTGCCCCTCCCGCGGCAGGAGTCATCACAGTTTTCCCGTGGCCGCTCTCCATTCATTTCCAGCGTTGGACGTTGCTCACCGTCAATTTATTTCTTTTGTCTACAGAGGAGAATCTATTTCACTCCAAGAAGCTTTATTTTATTGTTTTTGTTGCAGCCCGGTGGGGAAGAGACGCTCAAACACATCCTCTTCCGCCGCCGCCATCTTGGAATCCCGCCAATCCTTACTTCTAAATACAAATGGTGTGGGACAATAATGTATGCAAAAAGAAAAAAGTGTTCAAGAAATGATTTGTCAGGATAGGTGAACAGTTGGATTCCCTTCCGCATGTTTTCAGCACACGACAAGGTGGCACGCTCGAGCTTCCCACACACTCTGGCTTCTCTGCCACAGGGATACAATTCAAAGCAAAAGTATCAGGGCCTTCTGTCCAAAGTCTCTCTCCTTCGAACAGTCTCTTATTTCAGAGGGCCTGATGTAACAAACACCAAAGTTCCTTTCTTCTCAGAAATTTTACATTCACAAGTTTCACAATTGGTCTCCCACGTTCGGCTCCGACCACAGATCTCCCTCGTTTGGGTTCGGACCCCTTAAGCACAATGTTCACAGTGGGTCTCCCTCGTTCGGGTTCAGACCATGGATTCTCACTTTGGAACAAGTTACTTACCTGTAACTGTTGTTCTCCAGCATGGGTCTGGCATGGATTCACATGCTCATGAATATTCCCCGTCGTCAGGCTGGGAATCCTCGGTAAAGAAAAATCAGTATCAGTTTCGTTTCTGATCTGTCTTTCGTAGTAGTAACCAATCACTGATCTCTGCGTCGTACTGACCACAGCCAATGACTGCCATCTCCCTAAACCCCGCCTCTGGCAGCCATCTTCAGATTTGGTAGCACGTGAAGTGGCAGTATGACCAAGTGAAGAGCCGCAGAGCGGTAGGCGGGAGGGTTCGCATGTGAATCCATGCCAGACCCATGCTGGAGAACAACAGTTACAGGCAAGTAACTTGTTCCTTCTCCAGCATGGGGTCTGGCATGGATTCACATGCTCATGAATAAAAGAATAAATAGCAGTACACACATGCACAACCACGGGAGGTGGCAACAGGCTCAACATTAAGCAATACCACAACTCATTAAGCATCTCTTATCTTCTCACCAGGCTCACCTTAGGCAAACAGGTTGCGCAGCACTGCTTGGCCGACCCTGGACTCCTCCCTGGAGTCCCGGTCGACGCAGTAGAATTTCGTGAAGGTGTGCGTCGACCTCCACGTAGCAGCCCTGCAGATGTCCAGCAGGGGCACACCAGATAGGAACGCCGTGGTAGCTGCGATCGCTCTGGTGGATTGGGCTCTCGGATGGCCAGGCAGCGGTCGGTTTGCCAACCGATGACAGTACATGATACAGCCGGAGAGCCATCTGGAAATGGAAGCCTTTGAGAGAGCCTTCCCCTGATTGACAGGTCCAAAGTTCACAAAAAGTTGTGACTTCTTCCGAAAACTCTTCGTGCGGTCCACGTAGAACTTCAGCGCTCTAGCCACATTCAGCGAGTGCAAAGTCCTTTCAGCCGGCAACGAAGGCGAGGGGAAGAAAACCGGCAACACCAAGGGTTCGTTGAGGTGGAAGTCCGACGGCACCTTGGGCATGAAGTAGGGGTGTGGCCTGAGCACTACCCTCGTGTCGTGAAAACTCAAGTACGGGGGCTTGCAGGAAAGGGCCTGGATCTCTCCCACCCGTCGTGCGGAGGTGATGGCCACAAGAAACGCTGTTTTCGACAAGAACTTCGAACCTCTGCACTCAGCTCCGTTGAACGGAGGTCCCATGAGCTTGGTCAGCACCACGTTGAGCTCCCACGCCGGGGCCGGAGCCTTCACCGGCGGGAACAATCTGAATAGTCCTTTCATGAATTCTTTCACCAGACGATGAGACCACAAAGATGTCCGTCCCGTGGTTCTAGTGTATCGGGAGATCGCAGCAAGATGAATCTTGATGGAAGCGTGCGCCAGTCCAGCCTTGGCCAGCGTCAGCAGGTACGGCAATACTTGAGGAGCCGTAATCCGTAGTGGCACCAGACAGAGAATCTCTTCCATTTGTGTCCGTAGCATTTAAGAGTTGAGGACGCCCTGGCCTTTGCAAGAACCTCTCTGCAGTCGGCCGGTATGTCGTAACCTCCAAACTCTAACGCTGCAGGAGCCAGGCCTGCAAGTTCAGCGACTTCGGGTCGTGATGGAGGATGGCGCCTCCTTCCCTGGAGAGAAGATCCGCGTCTACTGGCAGCTTGATTGACGGGGACGCTGACAAGTCCAGAAGGTCCGGGAACCATATCTGCCTCGGCCACGCAGGTGCAACGAGGATCATCCTGCACCGTGACCTCTTGAGCTGGTTGATGAGCCGGATCAGCAACGGCAATGGAGGGAACGCTTATAGGAACAGGTCCTCCTAGGGGAACGAGAAAGCATCGCCCAGGCTCCTCGGCTGGGGATACCTGCTGGCGAACCTCCGGCACTTGGAGTTCGTCGGTGTCGCAAACAGATCGATCTGGGGTGTGTCCCACCGTGGGAAGAGGCGGTCCACTAGATCCTGTCATAGTTCCCACTCGTGGCACGAGCGCGGCTCTCTGCTGAGCGAGTCGGCAATGGTGTTTTTTATTCCTGCCAGATGCAACGGCACCAGAAGAACAAGTTACTTCTTACCTTGTAACGTTCTTTCAATGGGATGTTCCTCCGACATATTCCTTATCTTAGATATCTCCTTCTAGCTCTGCTGGCCTCGGAAAATGTTTCTCTAGAGGGCGCTGCGCGTCGACGTCCGCCGAGTCGATGTCCCTCGACAGCCGCCGTATCGACGTCGACGTCATCCTGCCTATAAAGGCCGCGCACAGTGTCCGTTGCTCAGTTCCGTTTTGTAGCCCACAGTATTTCTGTCTGGACTAGACTAATCACCCTGAAGGAGCGTAAGCTGCAACAAAAAGTAGAACTGCGGGGATGGATGGGAGGGTCGATAAGGAATACGTCGGAGGAACATCCCATCGAAAGAATGTTACAAGGTAAGAAGTAACTTGTTCTTCGAAGGGATTGTGTCCTCCGACGTATTCCTTATCTTAGATAGGCTCCCATAGCAGTATTCTATTATTGGAGGTGGGAGTACTGACTTCATGCTGCTTTCTATTGATGAATAGAGTGCAATACTGCCCTTCCAAACCTAGTCTCTTGAGTGGAGGAGGAATCCAAGTTGTAAAATGAGTGTAAAGGTATGGGCGGACGACCATGTGGCGGCCGCACAAATGTCTTTAACCGGCACTCCTCTTTTGAGGGCCGATGAAGCTGCAATACCTCTGGTCGAATGAGCCCTAGGGTTTTGAGGGGGCTCTTTTCCTGCCAGTTTATAACATTCCAAAATGGCTAGAATGATCCATCTGGAAATGGTCTGCTTAGTTATCGGTAACCCCAGCTTGTGACCTGTGTAGCCTACAAACAGCTGGTCTGCTTGTCTTATCCTGGTCAGTCTACTGATGTAAAAACTTAAAGCCCTTCTAGGGTCCAGCCTGTGTAACCTCTCTTCCTCTTTCCCCGGATGAGGAGGAGGATAGAAGGATGGCAGGGTAATCTTCTGAGTGATATGGAATTCAGAAACCAACTTTGGGAGGAAATTAGGCTTCACTTGCAGGACAACTTTGTCTTTGTGAAAGATTGCATGAGGGGGTTTACAAGAAAGAGCTTGTAACTCGCTCACCCTTCTAGCAGATGTAAGTGCTATTAATAAAACAGTTTTAAGGGTAAGAAATCTTAACGAACAAGAATGGGGTGGTCCGAAAGGTGTGCCCATCAGGAAAGTTAAGACTAAGTTTAAATCCCATAGGGGAACCTGGAATGGTCTTTGGGGATAATCGTTGGTTAACCCCTTTATAAACTGTATTACCAAGGGTAACTTGAAATAGGATGGTTCTTCCGCAGTGCGCTTAAAGATGGATAGCGCTGCGAGATAGCCCTTAATGGTGTCAACTTGAAGGCCTGAATTCGCCAAATAGAGTAGGAAGGACAAAACGATTGGTGTAAAACATGAAAATGGTATCGATATTCTTTTCTCTACACCAGCTGCAAAATCTGTTCCAACGGCAGCGGTATAAAGACTTTGTTGCTGGCCTCCTTGCCGAAAGCAACACCTCCATATCATCATCAGGGAGGTCCCAATCCTTGTACCTCAGCCTTTCAGAAGCCAAGCGTAAAAGTTGAGGATTTTGATGTCTGGATGGAGAACCTGACCTCCCTTTTGTGAGAGTAGGTTCTCTCTGATTGTAAGTCGAATTGGAGGGCAGATGGACAAGTCTAGAAGGTCCGGGTACCACGTTCTCCTGGCCCAATCCGGGGCAATTAGGATCATGGTTTTCCGGAATCTTCTCAACCTCCTGATCATTTGAGGAATGACAGGGACCTGTGGGAACGCGTACAGAAGTGGAAACTCCCAGTCCACTATGAACGCGTCTCCCAGAGCTCCTCTCGGGGGAAATTCCCTTGAGCAGAACAGATTGCACTTCCTTTTGACACTGGTGGCGAACAGATCCACCTGAGGGGTTCCCCAAAGGGCGAAGATCTCTTGAAGGACTTCCTGAGCTAGTTCCCACTCGTGGGAGACTGTGCTCTGCCTGCTCAGAGCGTCCGCTGTCAAGTTCTTCTCTCCGGCTAGGTGAACTGCCGATAGAGAGATTCCTTCTTGGATTGCCCAAAACCAGAGCTGCATCGCCTCTCTGCACAGGGGTAGTGATCCTACACCTCCTCTTTTGTTGAGGTAATGCATAGCCACTGTGTTGTCCGTCATTATCAGGACATTCTTCCCTTGTACAGCTAGCAGGAATGCCTTCAGCGAAAGTCTGATGGCCCTCAGCTCTAAAAGGTTGATATGTAGTCTGGACTCCGATGGAGACCAACGACCGCTGATGGTCAAGTCGTTGGCATGGGCTCCCCACCCCGTGAGTGAGGCATCCGTGACTACTGTTATCTCCGGCCAGGGTTGCCAAAACTGTTCTCCTTTCAGAATGTTCTCCTGACAGGCCCACCACTGAAGGTCTCGAGCCACCCTGTCGGGAACCTAAAGAAGATCTGTCATTCTTCCTGAGAATTGTGACCACTGAGTCCTCAGTGCCCACTGGAGGGATCTCATTCTCAGGCGAGCCTCTGGCACTAGGAAAATGCAGGATGCCATGAGGCCTAGCAACCTCAAAAAGTCAAAGGCTGGGAGACGTTGGGCATTTTGGAACTTGGTAACCATCTGTAGAATATCTTGAGCCCTCACCTCTGGTGGCGAGGCTTTTCCCAGGGAAGTGTCCAGGATCGCTCCTATGAACTGGAGTCTCTGCGATGGTATCATTTGTGACTTCTTTAAATTGAGGGAGAAGCCCAATCTGTGAAGGGAGTGGCAAACGTGATTTAGCTGGATCTGAGCTTGTTCCGAAGATACAGCCCTGATCAACCAATCATCCAGGTAGGGGTAGACGTGAATTCCTTCCCTCCTTAGACTTGCCGCCACTACCGACATTAACTTGGTGAAGACCCTCGGGGCGGAGGTCAGCCCAAATGGCAGCACTCGAAATTGATAATGAGAGTTGCCAATTGCGAACCTCAGGTATTTCCTGTGTTTGAGATGGATAGGCACATGGAAATAAGCGTCCTGAAGGTCCAGAGATACCAACCAGTCCTGGAACTGAAGGGCCTGAAGGATCTGAGAAAGAGTGACCATCTTGAATTTGTCTTTCCTGAGGAATTTGTTCAATTCTCGCAAGTCCAAGATGGGTCTCAGTCCTCTGTCTTTCTTTGGAATGAGAAAGTAAGGGGAGTACCAGCCCTTGTTCCTCTCCGCTACAGGTACCGGTTCTATGGCACCTTTCTCTAGCAGGTCCAAAATTTCCTGCAAGAGGAGCGGATCTGGAGCTTTCTGAGAGCTGATCCCCGGTGGATGACTCAGGTATGCGTAGGAGAGGCAGGCAGTAACCTTGGGCAACTGTTTCCAATGCCCAAGCATCTGACGTGATAGCTTGCCATTCCGCCAGATGTTGAGTTAACCTGCCTCCTAGAGGTGTTCTGTGAGGGAAGTCCTCAGAGTGGTTTTGAGGCGGCTGATGCAGATGCCGATGGTAAAGAGACACCTGCTGTTGCTGCGGTTTTGAATATCTACCCCGTCCACCTCGGGTAGTTCTTCTTTGTCCCCTTTGAGCCGGTTGTCCTCTACCTCTTCCGAATGCGGAGTAGAAGCGAAAGGACTTGCCCCTCGCAGAGGTTCCTGTGGGACGAAAAGGTGTCTGACGGATTGCAGCGCCTAGGGATTTTGCTGCTGCTTTTGATGTTTGCAGTTTCTCTAAACTGTCATCCGCCTTTTTCCCGAACAAAGAAGAGCCATCGAATGGCATGTTCAAGAGCCTGGCTTGCACATCTGGGGCAAAACCAGACTTTCTCAACCAAGCAAATCTCCTGGTTGTTGTACTTGCCGCCATTGCTCTGCTGATACTGTCAGCCGAATCAATGCCCGTCTGGAGGGATTCGCACATAGCGTCTTTACCCTCCTGTATGATATTCAGGAACTCCTCCCTTTCTTCTCCCTCCGGGATGCAGTCAGCCGCTGTAGAAGCACACTCCCAAAGTGTATGGCTGAATCTAGCAAGAGTGCAAGTAGCATTAACAGATTTTAACGCCATGCTACATGCCGAAAAAACTTTCTTTGCCATAGCAACATATTTCTTATTTTCCCTGTCCTGTGGGACGGTAGGATAAGCAGTCTTGACGTCAGTAGAGGATGCTGCCTGTACCAGCAGACTTTCTGGGGATGGGTGTTTTGACAAAAACTCTGGGTCTGCAGAAGATACCCTGTATTTTGTAGACAGTTTTTTATTTACTGCCGGGACGACATCTGGGGTTTCCCAGTTCGTCATAATCTTCCTCTGAAGAGCTTTATGAAAGGGCACTACAGGATCCTCCTGTGGGCCTTTGTCAAGAATATCCGTGAGGTCATCTTGTTGGAAAGACTGTGAAGGTGTAGACCACCCCATAAATTCTGTGATCCTGGCCATTAAGGCTCTATAGGGGGTTTCAGCATGCTCCCCCGGGTCTGGCCTAGCAAACTCCACCTCAGGGGAAGTGTCTAACCCACTTGCCCCATGTAAGGAATCATGAAGATCCTTTAACCTGCGTTCTTCAGAGGGTAACTCCTCTCTAACTGGGGTTGCAGGTCCCTGCAACTCAAATGTGTCTTCCTGTTCAGACAATTCATCCTCTTCCATAATTGAGGACATAGTTCTCAATTGTTCTGAACTCATAAAGGGTGTAAACCCCATCTCCAAGGCAGAGGGTGCCAAACTTGTCATAGTCGGCCTCGAAAACGTCGATGTCGTCGACACCGAAGGCTTCGAGCGTGGCGTCGAAAACAAAGGCGGAGGCCTCGATGACCTCGACAGAATTGGGATTCTGCTCGAGGAAGTCGACAACCTCGACGCCATCGTCATCGAGGACCTGGGGATAGCCACTGGGTGCATCGTAACCGGGACTTTTCTTGGCGTCGACGCCGGTGTCGAAGATGGCGTCGAGTCGACAGACCCGTGTGTCGAAGGTCCCTTCGACAACGGCGTCTAAGACACCGACCTCGGCGTCGACGGAACCTTCGTCGACAGCGTCGACGGAACCTTTGAAGAAGGTTTTGAGGTCATAGCTTTACTCGAGGGTTCGAGACGCGCTCGAGAAGCTTCCTTCGCCGGGTACTGCGACTCGCAGCGTTTTTGACCTTCGGGTCTTTTGACCAGAGCATCGCTCTCGGCAGTCTTCGAGGGGGTCGAGGCCGCTTTCTCAAAGACGCACATCATATTTTTGCGGAATTCCTCCCATTCAGCCCGGGAACTATGTTTCGTGGGGCAAGGGATTCTCTTAGGAGAAACAGAGGAAGAGGAAGACGGAGAAGGGGATCTTCGACGTCTCCTCTTCGAATGCTTCGATCTCGAGGAGTGATGGGACCCACTCCGAGACCTGGAGCGCGAATGGTGACGAGGAGACGAATGTCTCGACTTCGTCGAGGAAGAAGAAGCTTTAAAAGTCTTACCTTTCTCCAGCTTCCCCCTACGCTCCTTCAGGGCCTTAGCTGTCATGGACATACAGTCCTCGCACTCCGAACAATGGTGTTCAGCTCCCAAACACCACAGACAAACTCTGTAAGGGTCAGTCAGCGACATCTTTTTCCCACAATCTCTGCATTTTTTGAAGCCGGACCGCGGAGTTGTCGGTTCCGATGAAGAAGCCATCGAGTATGGATCGAATATCTCGAGGTAAATAGGATTAACCTGACAAAACTGAGCAACGGTATTCCGAGGCACTGAGTAAGCGCGGAAAAACCGAACTGAGCAATGGAAGCTGCGCGCGGCCTTTATAGGCAGGATGACGTCGACGTCGATACGGCGGCTGTCGAGGGACATTGACTCGGTGGACGTCGACGCGCAGTGCCCTCTAGAGAAAAATTTTGCGAGGCCAGCAGAGCTGGAAGGAGATATCTAAGATAAGGAATACGTCGGAGGACACAATCCCTTCGAAAGATGCTTTTTGGTATCTCAAACTTAATACATTCCTCAATCGCAAGGGTACAACGTGAAGGATTATGGAAATGTGGTCTCCACTAAACCATCTTCCTCTGAAATAGCTAATGCTCACAGCCCCTCTGTTAAAAACCTTAAATGAATGAAATCTACCCTTACAAATAATTTAGAAGTTAAAAAACCAAACTTTTTTGGGAAGAAACTACAAGTCCCAGAATCCTAGAGGTACTGAGACATGGAAGATGGCAGAAGAGGCATGCAGATGTAGTAGGCAGGCAATTGAGCCTAGTAGCCATTGCAGTAGTCGGCTAATTAAGGCTAATAGCCCCCACCTGAAGACAATTATTGAACCCCTGAGGCATAAAATGTCGCATCAGGAAAGGAGGAGTAGAAGGAGCTGGAACAAGAGCTGGAAGGCTGACTGTAGTAGTAGAAGGAAAGGTGAAGCACAAGGCTGGCAGACTATGAGGAAGTGGTAGAACAGAGGTGACGCCGGAATGTGGAGACAGCAAATTTATCCTGCAAGTTCTGAGAGAGTCCTGTCCTCCCAAAACCGGAAGTGCAGAGGCTGCGCAGCAGAAGATGTGCAGGAGAACGTGTTTTCCCCATGTGAGACCTGTTGCCATGATTGCAGAGCTGTGAACGTGCAGGAGACTAAGGCCGGAAACAGAAGGAAAGCCCACGGTCTCGGGAGAAAAAGGAACTCCCAAATCAAGTGGCCAGACCAAAGACACCCATGCTGGAGAAAGGTGTGGGTCCCCAGTGAGCCAGAAGCAGTAGAAGTGATAAAGGAAGATGAGGAAGCAGTGTCAATGAAGCCGGTGAGTGAAGCATGGCCTTCAAATACACTGTTGAAGCCTTGCTGGTAACTGTAGCCAGCTCCTGAGCGACTTGCGTATTACTTTATGCGAGTGAAAGCTGTTCATTATATCTGAAGTCTTACTAATAATGGAAACGTAGCACTTGTGTATACCGTGAAAAATTTAACACTCGCATGAGACGTTAAAGCACATTGAAAACCATTGTTCCACTATTTAAAGACTGTTGCTGGAAAACGGAGTGGTTGTGTATCCCTAATTAAGTAGAGGGAACACTTTCCTAACCCTTCCTGGATACCTAACCTTGACAATAACTGAGTTACAAGATACAAAGAGTGAAAAACTACATAAAAAGGAGGTTGCATGTGCCTAATTGTAATTTCTAAAGGTAGCTAGAACATCATCCTTTGCCATTACAAGGGAATACAATTCTTTATTCAACCTTTAATCTTCAAGTTCACTTTAAAGAGAGATTGTGTGTACTCAATTGTGCTTTCAACTTGCAAGACGGAATTCTATACTGTATATAGATGTAACATTCTTTCCATTTCTAAATAAAGAGTCTAAACTATTGAGAAGAACAAGCATCACCCAAGCCAAAGGTCACCCCCTTTTCATAGCAATACCAGTCTTGCCAAGAGTTAAAGAGCCATCCAACTACACAGTGAAGTTGTTAACAGTGAAGTGGCCTAAGATACCAGTGTTTCATTCATTGTTACCTGAAGCTGAGAGAGAGTGGCACCAAGGCTTCTCGGTACATCTTTGGGCTGATAACTGGAAGAAGGGTATGTGTAAAGCTGGGGAATGGGAGCTGGTTGCTTGTGAAGAATATTCTGAAGTAAAATACAGCATGTGGTGCTAAGGACTGCTGAAGCTAGAATGAAGTGAGTCTTATGGGTAGAAGCAGGTTGTTCTTGTGGCAGAAGACAGGAGACACAAAGAGGCTGCCCCTTTTGAGAAAGTCATTGAAAGGAAGAGTGACCTGCCTACCTGAAGAAGTTAAAGTGCATTTTGTCGAAGCCTACCTAACAATTCAAAGTACTGAGCAGTGGTAGAAGTACTTCAACTATGGTGGTATACTATGTTATCAGCAGTTGTCACATTGAAGTGGTTTGAAGCAGTAACATACTGTGGGACAAAGATGACTGTTCTCGTAGTACCAACAGTAGACGTGTGGCTGTTGAAAATAGAAGTAGCAGCACAAAAGAAGCATACTGACAAATATGCTAATGTAAAGTTGTAACAAAAGAAGTCCTAAATAATTCTGTATTATTGGCATTGAAGAATATCATACCTTCTTTTGAACTGTGACAAACTATTTTGAAGAAGAGGCAATCTACCATAACCAGGATTACCATTGGTGCCATTCCTTTTCTGGAAGTTGGAAGGAGATCTTTCATCCAGGAACAAAGATGTGTTACACATGGATTTTTGGTTTAATTAACTTTTTCTTTGACTTCAAACTATAAAAACCTGGTTTCAAAACCTTTCTTTTCCTTTGATGAACATTTTGAGTTTTGAATCCTGGGGAAGGGATCTTACCCAGGCAAGGAGAATATCATTCAGATATTATGTTTATTATTTATTATATTGTGTTGTGTATCATTCAGAATTTTCCAAGGCCTTATGAATGATTGTATCCCATGTTACCCTCCTGTCATGGAGCACTCATTTTGTGTCCAAGTGCTTTATGAATAAACAATACAATACAAAGGAACTCATGGTGGCAACAGTAAAGACAGACACAAGTGATCATAGTTCAAAGGTGTTTATTGAACTATAAATGCAAGGTGGAAAAACGTCTAACCGAAACCTAAATCTAAGATGGGAGCAAGCGTCGACCATCAAATGAAAAATAAGACAGTCCTAGTGGCGTTGTGTCAAAATAAAAAAGGGCCTATACTAAGAAAAACCTATTTCCAATTCCTTATAACTAATTACAGAAAGAGTGTGGGATAGGGTATCAAAATAAAGGAAATGGTGTTCAAATAATACGTCAGGATGCGATTGCCCCATGTTTTTAGCACAGGACAAGGTAGGACTTTGGAGCAGAGCACATGCTTGAACCTTCCCACCACAAGCTGACCATTCTGTTCCACCTGGCACAGCACACACTCGAGCTTTCTCAGCACGAGCTGACAGTTCCGTTCCAGCTATCAGGTTCTTCGATAGTAAAGTCTATTTTCAATAAAAAGTATTTTGCCCTCAAGGGCCTGATGTATTCCACAACAAACAAACGCAAAGTTCTGCTTCACGTATACTTTGGGTGACTGCTTCAACCCTGGGTCCCCCTCTTCCGGGCACAAACTCCTCAGTAATTGTTTTCAACACATTCATAAAACAGTTCCGTTCTTAGTGAACTTTGGGTGACAGCATTCCGCCCCTGGATTTCCCTCGACCGGGCTCGGATACCAAATGACAGGTTGGAGAGGGGTGGTCAGGGGCGGGTACACTTCCTTCCCCTTGTCTTGCAGTACTTCTTGCTCTCACAAATCTCAATGTGCTTTTAAACAGGTTTTCAGGCTTTGCCCCTCATTAGTGGTTTCCCTCTGCAGGGTTCACTCTCGCCACTTTTTTGTTGTCGGCTTCCCTATGCCGGGTTCACTCTCGCCAATGGTTATAGACAATTCATCACAGGACTTTAGACTTCACCCCTTCTCATTAGCATCCCTCTGCCAAATTCACTCTTGCTAGTCTTTACGAAATACAGTTCATTGGTAAATCTTCACGATGCAGAATTCACTTCCCTTAACTTTCTCAATCATCTGCTGGTCAAAGACATTCGATGGTACAGAGGATTTTACAAGGCCCATGTATGACCACTTTGACCTTTCTTTGACTTTTCCCGGGGCATTCTGGTTACAGTAGTCTTTCTACCATCGGGAAATCGGCCAGAGTTTCCTGCCTCAGCACCCACGTGTTGTCGGCCTTCTCTGTAACTGGTTTTCCCCCCTCATTAGCTTCTCAAATTAACGGTTGGCTATTTTTCGTTCAACACAGTTCGGTTTCTTATCAACTCTCCCATTGACTCACCGGCTGTGATGAACCGCTTGCCTTTCTTTATCCTTTGAGTCAAGGTTGGTACCACCGAGACAGCGTCCTTCCCCGGCTTGGTTATCAGCAGAGGAGGGTCTTGCATACCATAGACACCTGATGTAACACACACTGGCCTTTGTTTGCGGTCTTCTGTTTCCAGAGGTTTCACAGGCCCGGCTCAGAAAGGGCGAGGACTTCTCTTCTTGTCACCCCTCGGTCTGAGCTGTATTTCTCTTCTTCTTGAACTGCCGTGCTGAGTTAGCCCTCACGTCGTGCGGTCTGCCTTGCTCGTACTGTGCTCTTTTATCCCCCTCGGGAAGGGAAAGGGCCATCAGGTGTGCGTGATTCTGGTCTATTGCCGGTCTTTGCCAGACCCTGTATTGGAACAAGTCAGGTATACGGCCATGGTGTTAGTCTGTTGTCTTTCGTGTGGAAAGGTGGGGGCCGGTGTTTTGGAATATCCTACATGGTAAGATGTGAAAAAGGTGTTGAAAGAAGAAGGGGGATAAATTGTCTCGCCTGTCAGTGTCCCACTCCCCAAGGACCCCCCCATCACGTTCAGGTTTCTCACAGTTGCCATATATTTTCTTAGTATGTTTGTGGTTTAGTGTGAGGGCCAGTTTCCCATGCTAGAGAATGTCCCCTTAGTTTATGTACTAGGCAGGGAATTCCTCAATAGAGTAGGACGGGCATTTGCATATTTTTACTTTATTAAAATGGCATATTTTGTTAAATCTACAAGCAGTTGTCCGCCTCGCATTACTGACCCCTTAAAGCCTCCACTTTGCTTCCATATAGTACAGGAAAAACTGAAAAAAAGCAGGCTGAGGATTCTGCATTAGACATTATTGACTTCTTTACAATTGTTCATACTGCAATGCCGAGGAGTGGGTGGGGGGCAAGCGGCATGTCTGATAATCCTCTCACCAGGAATTGCACAGGCACCTGCAATAAGCATGCAGTAGATGCTGGTCATGACCTACTGCCTGGTGGATGTGTGTACACAAGCCTGGCAGATTTGTGTAGTTTATCTAAGGAGCTTCCCAAATGTAGGCAACCGCAGGGGTTTATCGAAGAAATACTCACTCTGTATAGTGCTATAATGTGGATTAAGCTTATATGAACCATTTTATGAGGGAGATAATGCCTCTGGAGGTTAGACAAAGACTGTCTCAGCATGCTAATTGGCCAGAGGCAGATCCTGGCAATGAAGATGCCCTCCAACAGGTCAAAACAGATTAATTAAAGCTATTGTTGAGATATGCTCTCGAAAAACTGACTGGGATAAGATGGGAGTCTGTAATCGAAACAAGGGTGACTCGCCCGCAGATTATCTAGACAGGATGAAGATAGGGTTCATACAGCATTCAGTTATCACTGAACCTGATGAAACGATAGCTATTTCTTTGTTACTCATTTGTTACCGAACAAAATGCCCAATTGAAAACAATCTGTATTGGGTGTCAGAATAAGCACCCCCTGTATTAAGGGGTGGATGCCGGGAAGGTTTTGGAGGCAGGCCTACTTCCAGCTCATCAGAGACAGCAGGATAACAGGGACAGCAAGGATATCAAGAGGCTGCAAGGATATCAAGCGACAGCAGCAAGGATAACGAGCAACAGCAGGGACATTATGTTGATCCATAGGTGTATAATTACTATAAACAATCTTGTCACTGGTACCCAGATACGCCCAATATGCCTACTCTAAGGAAGGCATGGCATAAACTGTAAGACAGACACAAGTGATCACAGTTCAAGTGTGTTTATTGAACTTCAAAAAGGGTATGATAGACGCGTATCTAAACCTAAATCTACAGATGGAAGCAAGCTACGACCATCAAATAATAATAACGCAGTCCTAGTGGTGTAATTTCAAAACAAAAGGGCCTATACTAAAATAAATATTGCCATTCCTTACCTCTAAATACAAATAGTGTGGGGAATAAGGTTATGAAAAAAGAAAGAAGTGTTCAAAATATGCCAGGTTTTCAGGCCGTTGGCCTCCCTTCCCCACGTTTTCAGCACGGGATAAGGCAGTTCACTCGAGCGCAGCAGTCTCTGGCTTCTTTCGCACAAGGTTACAGTTCAATCATCAGCATCAGGGCCTTTGGCTCGCAAGTCTCCTTGCTTCTCAAAGTCTCTTCACTCAAAGGGCCTGATGCAACCAAATACATAACAAGTTATTTTCCTCTTCAGATTTTCACAAGTATTCACATCAGGCGAGTCATTCCCCACATTGGACCCCCTCAGCTGGGCTCAGACGCTTTTGGCATAAAGTTCTGCACAGGCTTCCCTCTGCCTGGCTCGTGCCTGTCTTTCACCTTTCACTTATCAGACAATGTTCGTACGTTATTCTTTTTCGGGTGACTCACGGTTCACCCTGGATCCCTCTCAGCCGGGCTCATATCCCTTCAACACAATTAGTATGTCAATTTTACATCAAGTATCGAAGACATGAAGTGCACAGGGTTTGGCTTGATCCGTTGCAGGACCACTTTGATTTCACAATTCTCTTTCTTTTAACGTTTGCACCCTTTCGGTTGGATACCTGACACAGACCTTCGAATGAGCACCTGCGTGATGGCGGACAACTCGGTCTACGGTACTGTATCTTAGATTCAAAATTCATTCACTCATCAGCCGTTTTAATAATCTTCTTTATACAATGTTGTCATTTGAAACCTTGGTTTCCACACAGACTGGTCTGGTATCAGTCTTCCCAACTCACTGGCTGTGCTGACCTCACTGGTGCTGCTTTGTTGTAGGAACCAAGGACAGTACCATAGCGGCAACCACTTCTCCCTGCCTTGACTATCGACGCATGAGAGCCCTGGGTACCTCCGACACAAAATGCACGGTGTCAGCTTCAATCCAGGTCTTACGTTTCCTATTCTCGAAGGCTCATGAAAAATGCAGTCTTTCGGTGAAAAGTTCAAAGGCACTTGCCTTCTTGCAATCCTCTTCGGTCTTGCGGTCTTCTGCCGTGTATTAAATTGCCTTTTTGGAACTGCTGCTTCCTCGTGTTGCCTCACTCAGAGTGTGCGTCCCTGCACTGCCTTTTATCCGTGTGGGGAAGTGTGATTGAATTCAGGTGTGTGTGTAATGATCAGTAATTGCCTGACCCTGCCTGACCATTGCATTGGGACATGTCTGGCATACGGCTCGGCTGTTAGTCTTTTTACGTTCACAGTAACTTGTCTGTGGGAAAGTGTTTGAGTGGGAAACGTAGGCTACCTGGTAGGATGGGGTAAAGGTGTTACAGAGAAGGGGATACTGCGTCTCGCCATCGAGCGTCCCACTTCCACTCCCTGAAGACCCAGGTGACCCTCCCGCACTGGTCAACACCCAGGAACTGGATCCAAAAGCAATGGCCGTGTCCTGGCAAAATGGATGACAGATCCCTGGGGACTAGCGGGTTAGACACCTTCATGTTTCTCACACTACAGACACTTTAAAGGCATACTGTGGTGAACCAGGTTACAAAACCGCTCACTATAACTTTAAGTCATATAACTGACACACATGCTTTTCTCCTTAGCTCTTCAGCCCAATTAATCTACTAGGCATAGACCTGTTATGTAAGCTCAGGTGTACTATTTATCTCAACCCGGACAGAGCGTTTTTAAGTGTTCCCAGTAACAACAATGAAGTGGTTTTAACTGCCCGTCAGGTTCACCTGAATAAAACACTATAAGAGGTACAGAGCTAGCCAACTAATCTGCAAGATCTAATAGACTCTTGTAAAGGACCGACCGGTGGGGGGTTATCTGTACTCCTGCCCTCTATATCGCGGAGTAGAAGCACAGAGCACCCCAGCCAAGAGTTCCTATTGTTGGTAGCAATGGACGAGCAATCAAGGCTTAGCTCTCAGGAGGTGACGCAGGCTGGTTCTTAAGTACAGTGTAGTCCGCAAGCACCCACAAAGGAATGTCCACACACTATGTTAGTGATAACACAGTCTTTATATAAATAAGGTTCAAGTTATATACACAATCACAATAACACTTTGTACTCCGGCAATACTATAAATGGCAAATATATACAGGTCTGCGTGGTACAACTCTTAACTATCGATTCCTTTGAAATGCAATAACTGCTAACAGTTCAAATGGCATAGGAATCAGATTATAAGATGAACCAACGATAGACACAGAAAGAAAGCAAGGTAAATGAAGCAATGGCAGAATACAGACTCCTGTTACCTAGAAATAGTTCTGTGTGAGGATCCCTCACACCTGGGCAACCTGTAAATAAAGTGTATTAACAAGCCCAGTCCAGATATGCGTAATATAGTCTTGATTCCTGCTAAAGGTTCTACAACCTCAATGTACCTGGTTTCGTAGAGTTCTTCGATGAGTCGTCGCCGGGCCCTTCTTGAGTGACCTCTCTTTAAGGCAGGAGCCACGGGTTGTCGAGATTCCTTGAAGAAAAGGTGAACACTGTCGTTGATGCAGCAGCTTCGGTCCTTGCGGTGCTCGTTGATGATCGTTTGAAAACGTCCTGCCAGATGAGGCGTGCGGTGCACCTCGACAATAGTGCGTTGCCGCAAAGGGTCAATGAAGAACTTTGGCCCAGCAAGGGCGTCGGTTCGGCAGGGTCTGGCGTCGGCGATTGGGACTCGACCACGGCTGGGTTTCGGATCTTCATCATGTCTTTGTGGATTTCGGGTGGTGGGAAAACCACTGGCGGATTCTCCTCAGTCATCTACTACCTTGACTTTCTCCAGCTGGACAAAGCAGTCGACCTTGATGAGCAAGGGAGTCCTTGATTGAAATGTCATAGGCAATGGATTATTGTGGCTCCGGTCGTTGAGCAGCACGACATCAAGCTGTCCCTGCTTCTCGGCAACACAACTCGACGGGCTTCGAGAGGTTATAGCAAACCTGCGAACCATGGTCAACAACGATGGACTTGGATGTCCGGGTGCTTCATCCCCGTGGTGCTAGTTCCTTCTGGAGCTGGTCTCCCCTTAACACTTTTACAGTTCTTTGAACTTAATTCAATTTGCCACTCCGTCTTTCATCCACTACAGCCCGGCTCTTATTGGCACTACCCTCAACTCATTGTCTGTGATGAACCACTTGGCTTTCTTCATAACTGGAATCAAGGCCAGTACCACAGAGTTTCCCTTACTCCCACTTACCAGCATCGCACGCTCCATGTACCGTTGACATCTGCTGCAACACACTTGGGCTACTGTCCTCGGTCTTACGATTCCCTCTGCAGAGGATTCGCGGGTCTGCGTCGGAAAGGGCAAGGTTGCATCTCTCCTTGTCAGCCTCTCGATATTCGCCGCCTTTCTCCTCCTCTTGAACTGCCGGGTCTGGATAGCCGTCTTGTCATACGGTCTGCCTTGCACGTACTGTGCTCTCTTGCTCCACCTTTTATCCCTGTGGGGAAGGGAAAGGGCCGTCAAGTGTGTGTGGTTCTGATCAACTGCCTGACCCTTGTATTGGGACAGGTCAGGTAAACGGCTGTGGTGTTAGTCCTCACTCTGGTGTGACGTGCGAAAGTGTTTGCGTCGGAAAAGAGGGAGAGGAGTGGCTTTGAATGTCCTATATAGTAGGATGGGGAAAAGGTGTTAGAAGAAGGGGGATACCACGTCTCACCAGTCAATGTGCCACTCCTCGAGGACCCCATCCAGGTGATCATCCCTCACTGGTCCACCCCCAGGAACTGGATCCAATAGCGATGGCCGTGTCCTGGCCACCTGGATGACAGATCCCAGGGGACTAGCTAGGGAGAAACCTTCAGGTTTCTCACAGTGCCCAACACAAGCACCATTTTAGCGGGCAGTAACTCATTTCACACTAGTGCATATATGCTCTGCATTCTTCTCTGTTCCTATAAATAAAGACAGTCAATATCTATTCACGTTTAGCTGTCCTCAGGAAACACTAAATTGCTCACCCTGTCTTCACTTCCCAACAGCTGAAGAAAGTCTGGATGACATCAGGTTCCCTGGAAATTCAGGGCTTTCGTCAGCATCCCTTTCATATGAGGCTTGTGTAACAGATACACAGATGTTACTGGCCTCACTGGCTAGCAAAGGTCATAAGGCTTCAAAACAGAACCGTGTAAAGAAAGGGTATGCTATATGGGGTACTATTTTGGAATGAGTCACAGAGTCATAACCTCCTCCAGAAAAGATGCGGTACACAAAATTACGAAACCAAAAACATCCACCCAGTTTAGAGCATTTCTAGGTATGGTGGGTTACTGCAAGCAATGGATTTTGGAACATGCAAAATGGTATTACACTAAAAGAAGGCCAACACTATAGAACCCTTGTAATGGTCATCTGAAGCAAAAGTAGCATTCACAAACATTAAGAAAACATTGGTTAAAAGCACACGGTTTGGATACGAGTTGTTTGACCGAAAAGATTTGCCCAACTGCCGATTTGACTGAATTTTTTAAATCAAATTATTTGTGACCAACTGCCAGGAGAGACCTCCCGCACCTCCCCTCATCTACCCCTTGCGGCCCACCTCGACCTATTCCCTTACCCCACCCCATCTGACCTAACTAATTCAACCAAAGAAATGTGGTCAAATTGGAGTAGGTCAAATTGGCATTAGGTCAAATTGGACAATACCCCCGCTGTAGGTCTGCCTGATCACAAAAGAACTCTGTACTGCCATGAAAGGAATATATTTGCTCTTGCAGTATTGACACATAAACATGTCTTTCTTCATAAGCCTATTGCAGGGATGAGCCTTGCATGCAGTCTGTAGCTGCTATAGCTGTACAACAATGTGAATGTACTGTGTTTAGAAGTAGTTATTCGTCACTCAGTAGCGTCACTGTTAATGAAAACAAAAACACAACACGTGGCTGTTTCCCATGTAAATAAGTATGAGACTCCGCTATTAAATTCATACAACATACCCTGACTAGATGCCCAGTGTGGAATAGAACCTCCAAGTCATTCCCACTCTCCAGAATGGGAAAATCACATAAAACATAGCATCAGAACGATGAAATGTTAAGAGTAAGTCAGTAATAGCAACAAAGTGATTCAACGGACACTGTGTTACTTAATTGTAAGGAACTCATGGTGGCAACAATAAAGACAAGACACAAGTGATCCAAGTTCAAGGGTGTTTATTAAACTGTATAAATGGGTGAGAAAACCACTTAGTCTAAATCTAAGATGGGAGCAAGTTACAACCATCAAATAATAATTACAAAGTCCTAGTGGCGTCTGGTCAAATAAAAAGAGCCTATACTAAAAAAAAAAAACGATTGCGAATCCTTACCGCTAAGTTACAAAATAGTGTGGGATAATGTTCACCAGAAAAGAACAAAGTGTTCAGAAAATTTTAAGTCAGGATGGTATAACTGGGGTCTCCCTTCCCCATGTTTTTTTGCATGGGACAAGGCGGGTCTCCTGAGCACAAACACACACCTGGGCTTCTCCAGCACAAGGTTACAGTTCTTTTCAAACCTATCAGGACCTTCTGTGGCCAAGTCTCTTTCATACAAAGTCTCTTGCCTTCGAGGGCCCGAAGTGTCAACAATAACAAAACAAAAGTTCCTTTCTGTAATCTCTTACGTTGGGTGATGACTCTTCACCCGTGGATCCCCCTCAACTGGGCTCCGATCCTCCTTTAATGTTAGCCTCCATCAGTCGGGTTTACTACGACCAGAAGATACACAGTTCACTTTGCTTTATCACAATGCAGGATTCACTTCCCATAGCTCTCCTCTTGACTAAGTGTCAAATACTTTGGCTTGTACAAGGGATTTTACTCGACCCTGGTATGACCACTTTGACCTTTTACATCCCGTTACATTCGGCTCTCCTACGGCTTCCTGGTATTTGTAGTTTCAACAAAAGGGGACCAGCCAGAGTCTTTTTCGAATGAGCGCCGATGTGGCACCTGACCACTTCACAGTTGGTCTTTCCCTTTGTTTTCTTAAAAGTTCACTAACACACAAGTTCTTTCAACTCATCTCATGTCGCCGTTTGCAACCTTTGCTCAACACAGTCCGGTTTACTATCGCGATCTCCCTCCAACTCACCAGCTGTACTGAACTCCCTGGTGTTTGTGATCTCTGGAGTCAAGGACGGTATCTCGGTAGCAAGTGCATCTCCCCGCCTTGGTTATCAGTGCAAGAGGTCCCCGTACACCGTTGACATCTGTTACACCACACGCCAGAGCTGTAGTTCCCAGTCTTATGATTCCTTTGACGGAGGCTTTGCATGTCTGTGTCAAAAAGGGCAAGGGCACTTCCATTCTTGTCGTCCATTCAGGTCTCGCCGTCTTTCTCCTCCGTTTGAACTGCCGTCCTGGAATAGCTGCTTCCTCGTGCTGTTTGCCTTGATCAAAGTGTGTTCTTGTGCTCCGGCCATCCATTTGGGGAAGGGAAAAGGCCGTCAGATGTGTGTAGTTTATGTTTATGTTTATTGAATTTATATAGCGCCAAAGCGCTTTACAATATAACACAGGTGCAAAAGTGAGAGAAACCTATATGCAAGCATGAACAGGTATTTGAGGTGGGGGTAAGGGGAAGGGGAAGCATATATACAAGCATGAACAGTTCATTAGAACAATAAGTAGAACCATTTACAAGAGGGGGGGTGGGGATATGGTAGAGGAGAGGATAGGAGAAGGGAGTTACGGTGTAGGATTTGAGATGGGGGAACAGACGGGGAAGGGGGAGTGATCTAGTGTCCTCATTGCCTTTAAGTAGTATTTGTTACTAATTTAAGGTCAGAGGGGAAGGAGAGATGATGGGGGAAAGGAGGAGGGCAAGGGTAGGGGAGGAGGGTGTAGGGAAGGGAAGTCGGGGGGGGGTAGTGTAGAAGATGAGCTTTCAGGGAGTGGTGGAAGGATGAGTAGGTAGGGGTGGAGCAGATGGAGAGCGGGAGGGAGTTCCAGTGTAGGGGGCCAAGAGTTGGAAGGAGCAGAAACGTGAGGAGGCACATGGGGCCGGGGGTACAGTGAGGAGGTAGAG
This sequence comes from Ambystoma mexicanum, assembly GCF_040938575.1. Lineage (NCBI taxonomy): Eukaryota > Metazoa > Chordata > Amphibia > Caudata > Ambystomatidae > Ambystoma > Ambystoma mexicanum. Next base: position 944,801,454 of record NC_090939.1, read on the forward strand.
GTCTGCTGAGCGAAGAGAGCAGGAGGGGGAGTAAAATGAGAGGAGGGAGGAAAGGTAGGGGGGCGCTAGGTCGTGGAGAGATTTGTAGACAAGACAGAGGAATTGAAATTTCAGTTGTGAGAGGAAGGGAAGCCAGCCAAATTGAGTGAGAGAGGAAGAAATAGAGTCTTGAGGGCCGAGGAGGCATATAGTACGAATAGAGGAGTGGTAGATGGATTTTTGGGGAGTTATGTGATAGACAGGGAGTCCAGAGAGGAGAGAGGAGCAGTAGAAGAGGCAGGAGAAAATGAGGGAGGAGATTAGGAGTTTGGAAGCATGGAATCTGAGAGAGGTGCAGATCTTGCGAATGTTATAGAGATGGTACTGACAGGCTCGAGAGGTTAGAGAGATGTGGTTGGAGAAGGAGAGAGAGGAGTCGAGGTGGAGGCCGAGATTGCAGGCATGGGAAGATATGGGGAGGTTGGAAGTGGATGAAGGGAGGGGGAGAAGGGGAGAGAGTATTACGAGGGAAGAAAAGCACCTCAGTCTTGTCAGTGTTGAGGGAAAGAAAGTCGGATGACATCCAATCTTTTATGGCTGTGAGGCAGGAAGTAAGAGTGAGGTGGAGGTCAAATGTGAAGGAAGAGAAGGAAAGAAAGAGTTGGGTGTCATCAGCATAGAAGTGGTGGGAAATGCCAAAAGAGGAAATGACTGGGGAGAGAAGGGAGGTATAGAGAGAGAAAAGAAAGGGTCCCAGCACGGAACCCTGAGGGATGCCATAGTTCAGGGGGAGGCTAGAGGAGGTGCGGCCGCCCCAGGAGACAGTGAAGGATTGATTGGAGAGGTAAGAGGTGAGCCAGGAGAGAACAGACTATTTGAAGCCGAAGGAGGACAGAGTGCTAAGAAGTAAGGGGTGATCTACGGTATCAAAAGCTGCAGAAAGATCAAGGAGGATGTGAATTGAAGATTACTTAGCGTAGCGAGCAGTGAGGAGAGAGTTGAGGACATAGGTGAGGGCTGCCTCAGTGGAGTGTTTAGGGAGGAAACCAAATTGAGAGGCGGAGAGGAGGGAGTGGGATGAGACGAAAGCAGAAAGTTGAGAGTAAGCAAGGCGCTCGAGGAGCTTAGAAATAAAGGGGAGAAGGGAGATTGGCCGGAAGTTGGAGGCAACAAGAGGGTTAGAAGAAGGTTTCTTCAGTATAGGGATTATGGTGGCATGTTTGAAAGCTGACGGAAAGGTGGCGAAGGAGAGACAGATGTTGAAGAAGGTGGTTAGGAAAGGAATAAGGAAGGGGTACATTTTGGGGGTGAGGGAGGTGGGGATGGTGTCAGAGGGGGCAGCAGTAGGGTGAGTTTTGGACAGTAGGTGGGAGTCACATGCAGGGGTGATAGGAGAGAAGGAGGACAAGTTGGCATAGCTGGAAGAGGGGGAAGGGGTAGGGGGAGAAAGAAGAAGAAGAGAGGATGTTCTGGCAAAGAGAATTTTGGATGAGAAGAAGTTGGCGAAGTCAGAGGGAGAGAGGGGAGAGCTTGTGGAAGGGTCAGAAGTGGGAGGGGAGAGAAGTCGAGAGAGGGTCTGGAAGATACGGCAAGGATGAGAGGCTTGTGAGTGGAGGAGGCTAGAGTAGTAGGAGTGTTTGGCAGCTGCGAGGCAAGAGTCGCAGAGAGAATGATATGAGAAATAAGAGGATTGATTAGTCAGAGAAGGGGATTTGATCCAGCGTCGGTCGAGGCATCGGAGGAGGCGGCACATGGACAGAAGGTGTGAAGAGAGCCAGGGTTGGAAAGGTTTGTGAGAAAGAGAAGGGAGTGAGAGGATAGAGTTGGTCAAGACTGGAGGTTAAAGAGGAGGGCAGTGTGGAGAGGGCGTCATCTGCTGAGAGGGAAGCAAAATCGGAGGGGGGAGAGAGGAAGAACATGAGTCGTGGAAGAGAGTAGGGTTAAAGATGCGGAGGTCGTGACGAGAGAAGGAGGAAGGGGAGGGAGAGGTGGGGGAAGAGAAGGGGGAGAAGTGAGGGAGAAGGAGAGCAAGGCGTGGTCGGAGAGATAGTTGGGAAGAGACAATACGGGGGAGGAAGAGTTAGAAGAGAGCAAGATGAGATCAAGTGTGGAGCCATAGGACTGGCTAGGGGAGGTAGGAAGGGAAGAGAGGAGGTAGGAGTCAAGTAATGAGAGAAGAGGAGAAGAAGGAGATGTGGATGAGAGAGGGAGGTTGAAGTCGCCAAGGACAGAGAGAGGAGTAGGAGAAGGAGAGATGAGAGAGAGAAGATGGTCAAGGTCTTCATAGAAGGAAGAGAGGGGGCCAGGAGGTCTGTAAATAATTAAGAAGGAGATTGCATGAGGAAAGGTGAAGGATTTGTAAAGAAATTCAAAGGAAGAGAAGGTGGGGAGGGTGAGGGAAGGGGATGAGGAAAGACATTTAGGGTGAAAAATGAGGCCGCCGACGCCGCCTCCACGACCAGAGAGGCATGAGACATGGGAGAACGAGGAGGAGGAGGTGGAGAGAGACGCAGGGACTGTGGAATTGAAGAGGGGGATCCAAGTCTCGGTGATGCAGAGGAAGTGAAGATTGAGTCGGAAGAACAGGTCAAGGGTCGCCGTGGCTTTATTGCAGATGGAACGGGCATTCCAGAGGGCAATGTTGATGATGCTTGAGGGGGTAGCAGTGGGGAGATGAATAAGATTGGGGCGAGAAGGGATAGTGCTGGAAGGGAGGGGTGGGCATGGGGGAGGTGTGAGGAGGGGGTGGACATTAGGAAGAGGGGAAGGTAGAGGAGGAGGAGGGAGAGGGGGAGGGAGAAGGATGGAAGACGACGAAGGGAGAGACAGATGGGGTGCATGGCAGGGAGGGGTAGAAGTTAGTGCTGGTCGATGTGGGAGAATTGAGGACAGCAGGGGCCAGGAATAGGGGATGCAGCAGAGAGTGATCAAGGGGGAATTGGGGAGGTTGGCAGAGCGTCCAGGGTAGAGGGAGGCAGAGCGTCCAGGGCAAAGGGGAGGGTAGCGGAGGCTAGGAGGAGTCCCAAGGGGTAGGGGCCAGAACGGCAACAGCAGGGGCCTAGAGTAAGGGTTGCGGCAGGGAGCGATCAAGGGCAGCTGGAGAGATCAGCAGGGCAGCAGAGCGTCCAGGGCAGTGAGCAGCAGAGTGTCCTTAGAAGAGAGGACAGTGTGAGAGCCAGGAGGGGGCAGTAAGGCAAAGGCGTGCAGCCCTGTTGGCGGGCTCTTTGTTGTAGGGTTACGGGCTAGGGTTGCGTGCTGGTTCTTGGCAATATTCAGGTCAGGCAAGCCAAATGCTATGGTATGGTATGGTATGCTTGAGGTCAGGATTTGGCCTGAGAGAGGGCCCAGGGTTTGCGCACCTTAGTGAGCTTCCCTCTCCGGGTTCATCAGTGCGGGCTCCGACCTTCGTGCTTCTCCTTTATCTGCCCTCACAGTGCACACTCCAATACTCTCTCCCCTCTTTCCTGTGCTTTCTCTTGCCTTCCCTGCATTCTCTGCGCTTTTCTGGGCTCCTGCGCTCGCTTGTTTTCTTTTGTTGGCTTGGCTCCGGGGGTCTCAAGGTGCTTCCTCTGAATTTGCCCACACTGACCGTGACCCCAGTAATGCAGCGCTGCTTTGGCAAAGGATGTTTGCAGAGTTTCGATGTTGTCACTGTCCGCACGTGGTAGTTATTGTCAATTGCCTGACTCTGCGTAACCTTGTGTTTGGACATGTAAGATAAATGGCTCTGGTGTTAGTCCGTTGTCTTTCACGGTCTAAGAAAGTGTTCGTACCGGAAAAGGCGGGGGGGGGGGGGGGGGTAGAGCTTCTAAATATTCCACATGGTAGGATGGGGAAAAGGTGTTACAAGGAAGGGGGTACCGCATCTCAACCTTTGGTGTTCTACTTCCACTCCCTGAAGACCCCCTCATCCAGATGATCCTCCCCCAATGGTCCACTCATGGGAACTGAATTCAATAGCAATGGCCATGTTCTGGCCACCAGGACGACAGATCTCCAGGACTAGCAGCTAGACACCTTCAGGTTTCTCACATAATTTAGACCCGATATAGGTCATGGCTGGCTTGTGTTATCAAGATCAAAATAGTAAATTGTTGGTGTATTATATGCCATGTGCCCCAGGGGAGCTTATGGAAGGAGGAAAATTGCCCCATGTTAACTTGGCATAGGTGGCTAAGCTTGTAGCATGCAAGTTGGCAGAACAGCAATGTGTAAATATATATGTTGACTCAATATATGCCTTTGGGGTTGCCCACAATTATGGACAGTTGTGGCGTCATAGATGACTCCTGACCTCCTCAGGGGCCCTTAAGAAGAACCATCATTACATGAAAGCATTTTTGGATGCCATTGTGCTCCTAAAACAGGTAATCATAATTAAGTGTGCAGCATCTCATCCATTGTACAGTGACATCAGCTTTGGTAATGATTTCTCAACTTCTCAACACTATAGCGAAATTGGCGGCAGTTGTGGAATCCCAAGAGCAGTACCTTCTTTCAGTGAGAAGGGCGCCTGAAATAGCCCCTTGGTAGACTCTTATGAAACTGGCACAAATTCAGGAAATGCTACTTCAACCAAGAACAATTATTGGGGACGGGAAGGGTGCAGATTACACAAAGACGCTCTATGGTGAGATGAACAGAGTCGTTTGGTAGCTCCAAAAATGCTGCAGACACATTTAGACTGCACCATGGACAAGCGCATACAAAAATATTAGAAGGCCTCTAAGTTTGCTGCACTGGCACAAGACTACCGTAAAAGGCGTGTTATTTGTCTTCAGAACAATGGGGGGGAAACAATCCCAGACATGCAACAACCGCACCCCGAGCCTTACAGCCCCTTTGTTAACCTGCAGGTGCTCTTCCTCCAACTGCTATGCAGAAAAAATCTTCAGTAGGTCATAGTTGTACTGGATTGGGTGGTGTCATATCCTTGCAGGAAATCAGGCGCTATAACTGCTGCTAAGGTTCTTATAAAGATTTCGTGCCAGGATTTGGAATACATATTACCATAAACGGGGATCAGGGCACCACTTTGTAAACAGGATAATAAAAGAGCTCCTGGCTGCCCTTAACGTGCAACATATCTCCACTGCCCACACCATCCACAGTCAGCAGGCGCAGCGGAGTGACAGAATGGTGCAATAAAAAACAAGTTGTCCAAGCTCTGCCAAGAGACTGGGCCGAAGGGGACGGACACTCTTCCCTTTGATTTTGCCAAGCACGAGCATTATGCCGAGCCAAAGGGAACGATTAAGTATTAAGTAATGTATGGTGCACCAATGAGTCTGCCCTCATCTCCACCTGTAAAGAAGGCTGACGCAAGCCTTCATTTGTTGGATGATAATCTGCTCAGCTATGTGAGGTCTGTCATTGTCTCGATCAGCTCTGTTTATAAATAAGTGCAGGTGTCTCTTCTGAAGACGCCAACCACTCATTGAAGCCAGCTGATTACATTATGGCTACCAACAATCAGTGGAAATCTGAATTTGGTACCCCATTGGTGTGGACTTTATCAGGCACTGCTTACAACCAGTTCTGCAGTTAAAACAAAGGCGATCCCAACTTGGGTGCACGCAACTCAGTGCAAACATGCTTTGGCAACAGAGCATTGAGTGGAAGAAGTATGGGTTGCCAAATGATTATCCTCTTCTGTTGCCTGTTAGCAGTTTCAAACTTTAGTTCATTCATTATTTGAATGAACTAAAGCCTATTCCTACCCAACATGGGCCTGGACAAAAATAAAATGTATGCCATGTGGTGACCACAACTGATGTCAAATCGTGGCCCTGGCATTGTCAGAGGTACACAGTGAGTTTTCAAGGTTGGACTTGTGAACTAAAGTTGAGAATGTGGTGTTAAACGTATTTTACTATTCTTGCCTAAACCAGCCCACTGTCAACTAGGTCAAGTTCGTTATCTATGAAAGGCACTCTCAAATTGGGTCTCAGATGAGGGTTATGCTTGAAATTTACCTGCTGAACATCAGGCATTAACTCGCAGTCAGGTTATTCAGAATGTGAAAGGTCTAGTTTTGTCAACCCTACTGATGCAACTGCAAACTTGCCCGAGGTAACACACATTTCAAATCGAAAGCATCACTGCTTCTCTGTTTTGCACTTTAGACAGAGGAAATGGGAAATGCAACAAATGATCATCTGGTTTCATGGGTCTGTTCAGTGTCCAGTTAAAGTACCGAAATCACATGGATCGACTGCCAAAGCTGAAAGTGCATTTGTTCGAAATACAATAGGGTCAAATAGTAATTTTTGTGAAACATTTTCGATCAATTTCGAGCATAACATGTAATAAAAGTAATTACTCTGTATTGTGTTTCAATAATGAGTTTATTGAGGTGTGTATATTGTTTTGAATGCATTCTTAAACAGTATAATATATTTTGTATATTTTTTAACATATTACAAATATTTAAAGTCATGTAAACGTTATTTTTGCATTTTTTAAATATATAAATATATTGAAATGGAACATTTGTTAAATAAATATATTGAACGTTTTTAAACTCTGTAAAACATGCATTACTTTTTCAACAGTAGATGGCGCTGTTGGTTTACTTTTAGTATTTTAAAGTTTGGTGTATGTATTCTTTAGCGTTTAATGTGTGACGTATGAGTTCTTTGTTCCTGGTCAGGTCGCTTTTCGTACACGCTCCCTTTTTTTAAATGGATTTGCTTTTTTTCCCCCAATGGAAAGGTTTTTTTGGAGTTTTAGTTTTTCCTGCTTGGATTATTTCTACTTCGGATTGCTGTTTTGGATCGGACCCTTTCTTCCTGGATTTTATGGTATGGATTTACTTTTTTTTTTCCAATGGAAACGTTTTTTGGGATTTTAATTTTTTCCTGCTTGGGTTATTTCTTCTTCGGATTGCTGTTTTGGATCGGAGCCTTTCTTCCTGGATTTTATGGTTGTATGTTTTTTTTCCCTTGGATTGATGTTTTTTTACTTTCCCACGGAGTTCGGAATTGGATTTTCGTTTATTTTCGAATGGTTTTTTCCCATGGGTTGGTGTTTTTTTGTACCTTTTAATGGAATTTCCACTTGGATTATCTTTTGTACCTCCTTCGGATGTGTGTTTTATCTATTTCCTGTTTTTGGTGACATCGTTTGGACTACAGATATGGCGTTTTTGGGCGAGTTGATCTTCATTTATTCTAGCATTTGAAGTTGTACGCAATCGCTTCTAAGTATTGCATTGCTTCCATTGTTTCAAAACTATTTACTATGCCGTTTATTCTTTCCTCGTAATCTCGGTATTTTTTTTGTGTTTAGGGACGTTTTCCATTGAAATTGATTGTGCTATTTTTATTTCTTGTGTGGTTTGTTCTGTTTTAAGGCGATTGATGAAGTGCCATAACTTCGGATTGTTTATATTGAATTCTTTGTTGATTTTGCTATGCCATCCTTCTTGGATGTTGTTGGTTCTTGGCCTGTTTTCTTTTACTGATTTGTGGCAATTCCATACTTTAATTTGGTATTTTGATGATCTTCTTGTGCCTTGTCTTGTTAGCTGGCCAATCCATGTATTTTCTAAATAGTCCATTAAATCAGATAATTCCTCCTCATGATCGGAAAAGTACTGTGTTGAAATCAATGTCTCATAATACGTTATTACACTGTCCTCTCGCACAAATGCCAGTGCATATATTTTCTTGATTTGATGTGGAAATTCACTGTCCTTTATATATTTTGTTCTCAGCCCTATTTTCTCTATTTTTTTCCACAATGATTGTCCGAAATGAAAAAAACAGCCTTGAATGTGAGTGTCCGGGTATGTTTTTTCAAACGCCTTCATTTGTCCTTGTTCAAAATCCATGATTATTGTCTTTGGTGATTTGTCTGGCAATGACTCTTTGATTATTGTATATACATGTCTATACAGTTCCTCTGTTTTCCCTGGCATTAAAAAATAAATTAAAGGAATAACTGTTCCATTGATTGTTCCGTGAATACTATAAAATTGATGAAATGTTGCTGGACATGATTTGAAAGTTGCATCTCTGTGCCATATTGTTGAATCCCCTAGGTGCGATAAATTTGTAAAGTAGCAAAAATCAACATTTTCTCATTTTTTTATATCCAATGTTTTCCACTGACACTGTTCACCTTTGTCTGTTTTTTGTAAAACTTCTGGCACATTTATGTTTAAATATGTTTGTGGTGCCATCTGAAGGTTTTCCTTTTGCTGTTTCAGTCTATTTACATTTCTTTTCATCAGCTTAGTGTTTGGCATTTGCGCGGCAACATGCAGTGGCATTTTTTCATATGCTTTGTTTACTAGCGAGCTGGTCGCTTCATTTTAATTTTCCTCCACATTTTTTTTTAAGTTCACTTATCGATTTTTTTATTAATACAGTTGTAGTGTCGGGCATATGATTATGCTACCCTGTACATCTTACATTTTCATTTTTAGTTATTGCTCTTCCCGTACACTGTCATTTTTTATATTCCGTACACTTCCAGTAACTGGTTCTTTACGTGTCGATTCTCTACTGTAGATATATCCTTCAAACACTAGCTGCGTACCTCCCATTTGTGATTTTATGTACTCCATATCTGTATCAATACGTATCTGTGACAGCCAATTTTATCGTTAATTATTGGTTGCCGACTAACGTGCTACTTTTATAAATATTTCATCAATTTTATGTGTTTTACTTACCAGTTTATTTTAGTCAGGAAATACGTTATCGTCTCTTTCTTTTGTGTCACCTGGTTTCTCCTTGTCACCTTCCCTCACGCACTGACAGTTTGTTTCCAACCGTCACCTGTGCATACGCTTTCTACACAAGGTTCTTTACTCTTCGGTTAGATCTAGTCTTTTAACCCTTTCTCGATTGAATTTTCATTCAATATGTTTTTTAATCTTCGATCCTTTTGTTTTGAACAAATGACCCTTTTACATGATTTTTACCTGATGTCGGACCTTTGACTTTCGGTCCTTTTGATTCGGTACTTTTGTTTTTCGGTCCTTTGTTTTCAGTAATATGACCTATAACCGGTCTGTTCCACATAGGTACTGAATATGACGGTGCAGAAATGAAGTGAGAAGGAAATGAAGAGAACAGTAGACATTCCTTTGGGTTTCCACTCAGTGGCTGTACTGGACAGGTGTAGTATAGAAGCACAGGAGTAGGAGTTGGGAAAGGAGTTGGGAAAATATCTCAATGACACTGATGAATTTTTCTGCTTTGTAGCACACAGTTGCTATGGTATGATACAGGTAGTCGGATAGATAGAGCTGGGTTCTGGTATGTTGTTCCTAAGGTAGCCTTTGGTATTATAGTTTTTTCAATACCTTTGTCTGCATTTCAGGTCATAAACCAGGTTTCCAATTGGATAAAAGGAGCAGCAATAAGGCTACAGCAACAGTCTGAAGAATTATTTACTAGAAGGGGTAAGAGGGAATTCATTGATCACATATGGGATGATGCAAATACAGTCCTTAGCTTAGGGAATTTACCAGGGTGAAGAATAAATGACCGATTAGGTTGGTTAGAATGAGCCGCAGGGTTTACCACTGAAGCAGATCTCACCAATACAGACACCAATATTGGCAAGTGTTATTTGATTGCAACTCTTAGCACCGTCATAGGAGATGTGTTGGTCCAACTGATCCAAGGATTGGTGTCCTTTGGAAAAATATTGCAGTGGCCTCCTGTGCAGACGTACAAGACTACCTGAACAAAGAGCTCTTAAGCATTAGAGGAAAAGTACTACAAAACAGCTAGCCAAGAACCTTCAGCAAAGACACAGGAATGCTAGAAGATCTGTGGCCTTGGAGACACCTGTGGAAATGCAGTGGATGGAGATGTAAACACAGAGTCCAGCCTAAGGGCCCAATGAAAGCATGGGCACCAACCAGTAAGATCGCTCCAGTCCCAGTTGCAGCCTCCCCAAGGGCCAAGGACACACATAGAGATGAATGGGAGATGATACCTCCTGAACGTCCTGCCTGATACAAAGCTCCCCCCCCCCAGGGAAAACCTCAAACATGTGGCTAGATATTGGAAAAGTGCCTCCTGTAACCTCCCCAGCTGCAATGCCTTACTAAATTAGCTTATGGATAGGTGATACTGGTAAGAAATAGAATATGCTGGAATGGGGAGGCAACACATTATATTTTATTTATATACAGGAAGAATTCTTTTGATCACAAAAGAACTTACAATAGATAAGAAATCACATTTGAGAGGAAGCAGTGAGCTTCTTATAATGGGGCTAATGTGAGGGACATTCTGACAAGGCTGTGGAGGGGAGTAAATGGAACAGTCACTGGGGACAATACATAAGTGAACATATGTAGATTAAGGACAACCAACATTAGACATTTTTTAAGGGCAGTTAGGCGGTATAGGAAGCTGTGCTCGGGATGTGACCATGATGGCTGAAGTGCTAGAGTGGACGCAGAGGAAGCGAGTGAGAGGCTGGCTAAAGGCGAGGGAAAAATGTTAGCTAGCAGGAAGATGAGAGGTAGGGTGAGAGGGTAACTCAGGAGGTGAGGACGTAGACGTTTGGTTTTGAACATATCCGTGTGCACTGTTTCTTGGATGTCTGGGGGGAAAGAATGCCATCAAAGTGGAGCAAGAAGAGGGAAAGAGCGGAAGCGGAAGATTTACTCTGCAAGGTAAGCTATTGTTTCGTTAGGAAGATACACATGTGGCATTAGTATCTGTACCACCGGCAGATATACATTTACATTTTGTTTTGCAGCCAAAACAGCTGTCTGCTGTTTTCTGGTCCACAGAGGAAAAGCCAGTAAATTCACCAATTTTAATTTCAGCTAAGATTGGCCCAAGAATGTCCCTAGAAGGTTTAAATACTTGTCTGGATTGTCACAGGAGGTAAAGTAGATAACTGAACTACAGAAATGTTTGCAGGTGTTGGAAGTCATGTTACTAAAGAAAAAAGAGGGCCTTTGAAGTAGACCATCGTACATCCATGTGTACTCCCTATCTTTTCATTTGTTTGATTGTTAAATTAAACATCTGAACAGCCCTACATCAGCACCTCTTTGTGCATAATACTCGTCTTTCATGGATAGCTGCTATCCTTTGCTGCGGCAGATGTTGCAATAGAAGAACACATTACTTACCCCTGGTAATGTTCTTTCTACTGGATGTTTCTCCCTCGGCTTCCTCATATTTGAAATACAGATATCCTGCTTGGAGCTTCGGAAAAACTTTTTTCCGACAGCAGAGGGTGCCGTGCGACATCGAAGTCCATGGGCGGCTTTGTGGCGTGCTGGAGTAAGGAGTCTGACAAAGGGGTGTCATTTTCACTAGAATCTTTATTTAAATAATGAAAATGGCCCATCCTTCCCAATCTCTAAAGGGTTCTCCCTACTTAACTAAAGAAAAACTTGGGTGCTTGTGGTCAGGGTGGTTGTCGAACTCCAAGTGTCAGTCCCGTGTCCAAACATAGCCTACTCTAGCCCTGCCACTAACACAAGTAATAAATGTAAATAGTTCCTGGAAAATGACTCCCTTCTCCTGGTTCAATGGGATAAGCCCTATGGGTGTGTTTCTATGATTCTTTGATACCATTTCAACTTCTGCACTTGTAGCCAATACCAGGAAAATACCTCCCTTCTCCTGGTTCAGCCATTGTTATCTGTGGATAACTTCCTGCAACCTTTTTTATCAACCACAGCAATTAATCCCAGTCTTCTCTCAGGGCTTGCTTAAAGGTTATACTCGCCCTCTGTTTCCAATGCACAGTTATTCCTTGACTTTTTTTTTTACCATCCTCTTGTCGGTGAGTACAGGGGTAACTGTTCCCATAGTGTCCTTGTTTCCTTCTAACACTCCGACAAAGGAGACGGTACTCCTGGCACTCTTTAGCTTTAGTGTCCCTCTTGAGGATAGTGTTGAGGGAGACTACTCCAGACATGTTGTTCTCTCTTAGTCTCTTTGACACAAGAACTGGGACAAGGATTATCAACTGTGATATAATCTTGATGCTTGGTACTTTTATCACAACCCTGGAGACGAGGGAGATTACTCCTGGGGCTTTTTTTTCCATTTGTCCATTTGCTACTCTTGAGCCAACTAATGAGACGAAAGAGATTACTCTTCATGCGTTAATTACATTCGGCTCCCTTTCCCAATCCCCTACTGGGCCTCCTGTGACTCCCATTACCTCTTCTCTGGTGGGGGCACATCACCGGATCTTCCTGGAATGTTGGGACGATCTGTTCCCACTGAACACTGTCCTTGCTGCTCCTTCCGCTATCCACTGCTGTGCTTTGGCTCTGTGGGGTCTCCGGCCAGGCAGTGTCAGCGCAGCTAATGGAATGCTCTGTCCACCTCCTCGAGGTCACACCATCGTCGATCGGTTCCCAGCTTCCAGCCAGGCCTGCTTTGAGTCGGACCGCAAAGGACTCCTGCACCCTGCTGTCGGCATCCTCATGACTGGAGGTTTGCTTATCCAGCGTAGCTTCTTGCTTCCAAGTTCGAACTTCCCTGGTCTGCCAGACTTCATGCCTGCTTCGCTTCTTAGGGGGTCCTTTCTCCATGTTTATGTCATACAGCTGGGTCCACACCAGTGGAGTGTCATAGTCCCTTGTTTGTGTCCATTGCGTAATCTTCATGGCTCCTCAGGGCCACCTCTTCCCAGTACCGTCTGAACTTGCCAAAGGAATAGTTTGCATAACTTCATCGATCTTCGTCACAGTACTCTTGGAAGAGATTTGAGATCAGACTGTCTATTTTGGTCTTACTTATCTTGGTGGTATCAATTCTTACCGGAAGGAAGGAGTATTGAAATAACTAGCAGTGTTTTCAGATTGTTTCTCAGCTGACTTTATGGAATCAAGGGTAAAAAGGTTAGGGAGTTCCATCATGGAATGGGAGCCCTTGTACGCATGATGGGAAGTCTCTCCTGTGAGGTTGGACCTGTACTGTTATTTGTAAAAAAAGATTGTAATGCGAGTAGATTGTCTTCCAGAGCACAACCAATGATGTTACAATATTGATCCATGATTCATATTCAGTCTTGATCTTTAAGAAAGACATAAGCAGGGCGACTGGTGTTGTAAGAATATTGCTGAACATTGCCAATTGTCTCTGTCATCAGAGATCTTTTTTAACTTCCTAACACTTAATGACAATGCACGCTGTTAAGTACTAAATGAGACAATGAATTGGTGTCCGGCTATGTGCTAGCAGACCTTAACCCCACTATAGGCAATGACAGCAGAGGTATGTACTTATGTGAACAAGCAAGGTCAGACACAACCCATATGCATTATCAGTAATTGTCACGCAAACAAACAATTACGTTAATGAGTCATGGTAGTCAAAGTGAACATAAATCATAAGAACTGGCCATGCCATTGTGTTGAAATGTTTTACTGCACTGTTGAATGGCCGGATAACGAAACACGAACCAGATGATTTGTTGAATACGGTGCGATATGTAATGATGGTAGTTGTGAGAGAGGCATGGTAACAAGAGAGACACGGACTCAAAGTTTGTTTCAAAACCTTTATTTTCTAAGGTTCTTGGGTTGGTGTAATCCCTAGTTGTAAAAAACTCTAAAGAGATGCTTCCCTTAACTGATGTTTCTAAGGGCCGTCAATGTCTAAGAGTCCCAAAATAATAGTCAGTCTGTGTCTAAACATATGCTTGCCCTCACTCTTTACAAAAATGTGTCAGGAAGTCTTCAAAAAGGAAAAATAGTGGTTCAACAGAAAACCAAGGTTAGTTTCAGGTGACTTTCTCACCAAGTGTGGTGTGGTGTGGTCAGCTTCACAAAAATGAGTTCAATCAACAAAGGGCTGTTCATCAAACTTTCTTCAAAGTTCTCGTTGCAGTCTTACACTTTCAAATTTAAGTTCCTTAGGATTCCCTTCCCCAAGCTTTAGCTCTTCCACATTCCAGAACACAAATCAAAACAAACATAAACAGTTCCTTTCCAAGCTCCTCTGGGTTCCCTTCCCCTAGCTTTAACTCCTTTAGCAATAAAAAAACAATAAGTATTCAACTTCATTAGGTCACTCAGGGTTCCAATCCCCAAGTTTCAATTTTTGTATTCGGTGTGACAAAATAATAGGTATTCCACTTTGTTAGGCCTCTCAGGGTTTCCCTTCCCCAAGCTTAGGCCCCTCTTAGATTCAAACACAAGTTCAGTTTGTCAGGATGTACCTTTCCTTTGATATCACGCTTGCACCTGTTCGTGCTCTTCCTGTGCCTCTGCACACTTTTACACTCTTAAAATGTCTTCATTTTCCCTCTGCACATCAAGCGGCTTCCTCTCGCCTTCCGCTCCATGCCGCTCTATAAACGTTCGCTCTCTTTTTCATGCCGTGCCACTTCACAAACGGTGTCTTTCTTCTGCTCCCCTCCAATCAGCCGCACACTCCAGAGTTTCTCTCTCACTGACATGAATCTCACCAGGCAGCGTTGTGTTGATGAGCAGTTTCTCTGGATACACAGGGTTGAGGTCAAGGTCTCACCACCTGCCCCTCAGACCTCATTGGGACAGACACCAGTCCCAAAAAAACGAGCATTTCATCAGGCACGAACAGCAGAATGCGGACTGCCTCACTCTGGCTCCTTGGAAGCACATCGCCCTAGCCATGCTGCAGACCTTCACCAACACAGGGCCAGCGTCTCGGCATGCTGTGCTCCTTCACGCTTCACGTCATGCTGCTCTCTGCTCCTTGGTCTCTCTGTTCCCGACAATATCCCCAGCTCGCTCGCTCCTCTGTGAAAAACACACCTTTTATAGTTGAGCAAGTGGAGTCAGGTGCGAGTGGTTATTATCAAATGCCTGACCCTGCCTGACTATTAGTGGGACAACTGGTGTTCTTTCTATATTGGGTTCCCTTACTTTCGCCATGTTGTTTCTATGGGTAATCGCCATTGATCCTAGTTGCATCCTTCTCGTCTCAGTATTTGCTGGAGATGGGGCGAGATGGAACTACCCCATGAAGGCTGAGGGAGAGGGAAGTGAAGTGTAATGGGATTGTAGATTAGATTGATTTCCAGTTATATTTTTAGGGAGTTGACATTGACTATCGAAAAATCTTCTGATCTAATATTTACTGAAGGGAATGGTTACCATCCTTATGTCTGCGGGTTCATTGTCAAAACAGGGGTGTGGAGAGTATTCTTTGTAACCTGGACAGGTAGAGGACAAACATCTTAATACAAGAACTCTGTTCTGGTTTTATTTGAGCCTTCTTTCTCCCACTTCTTGGGCAACCGACTTCTTTCTTTCTCCCTCATGGGTCATAACGGTTTATAGTCAAAATCTCGAATACAAAATCTCGAAAAAAAAAATCTCGAATACAAAAGGCCGAAAAAAAAAATATCGAATTTTTTTTTCAATGTGTTTTTTTCCAAAATGGGGGGTTCCCCCCCAATCCCCCTTTTTTCATTTTTTTTTATTTTACCCCTTTTTTTTACTTACCTGACCCCAAAAACATATACAAATAAATAAATAAAAAATTCAATATTTTTTTTTCGGCCTTTTGTATTTGAGATTTTTTTTTTCGATATTTTGTTTTCGAGATTTTGACTGACCACCGGGTCATAACTGATAGGATCAGAATCAAAGGCCATGACATCTGGACAAGAGTTGTGGGAATCAACATATCCCATGAAGGTGTTCGGTCCTTCCTCTATTGCCCCATCAGAATACCACGTCTCACCTGGGGTATTCTCACTAAGTCACCCCAGACTCCCCTACCCAGGTGATCTTCCCTCGCTCATCCACGCCCAGGGTTGGGATCTAACAACGATGGCCCTCCCCTGGCCACCTGAATAGAGGACTCTCGGGGTCTGGATGGGAGAACACCCATAGATTTCTCACATAGTTTAAAACAACATATGTGATCAAGAGCACTGTCCAGGTTGATGCTGTGCTAGAAAGATGCTTTCAGAATTGTAGTCTGTAAAAATGATGACTAGATAATTGGGATATTTAGTTTCAAAATGTATTACCATCATATCTGTGGTTATGTACATGGAAGTTGAACCACTATTCCATTAATATACAGGATATTATGTACTGTATCATTGTACATACAGAGTAATGGCGAAGTAATCATTTGAAGTTTCAATGGATTGAGCATCAACCAGCTACTTTTGGATGAACTGCCAAATATGGGTCACATAATCACCAGGAATAGTATTCATGTGCAGGTGTCCTCTCATGCACTTAAGATACTGAATAAACGTGATACCCTCCAGGTTCTAGAGCAGGATAGTTACAAAATGATCTTACACATTTTATTTGCCAGTATTGGTCTGGCAAATATAAGACACTACGTTAACCAGAATGCAGTGAAGCTGCACAATGCATTTATTCTTTAGTCATGAGCCGCGCGCTGCAACACGCTAACGTTATATTAAACGCTCCCAACATCCCTGCGTCTGTTACCATGTTAACTTGAATGTTCCATGGTTTGGCAGACACGCAGTGACTTACAAGAATGCTGGCTGACACATCCCTGAGATCGGAAGCCCGCAATTTAAGCTGACGGTACAGCCAAGGTAGGGCTACTACTCCAACAACTTTCAGCTGTAGCATATGAAAACAAATCCAAATCTTGAACAAACTTAACTCGGCAGAATAAGTGTCATGTGCCTGTGTTTCTTTCCTTCACAGCGCATCAATCAAACTCTGCAAAATAGTGCAGTACAAGCCTCACTGAGGTAAGGCGAGTGATAATGTTGTATCATCCATCACCAAGCTCTGTACAGTCAGAATATATGGTACACATATCCAAATAGCAGACTTCTTTTCCAGGTATTCCCGCACAGTGCATTTTGCTTCATTAGGCAAAGCAGTCTAATTTGACGACCAAATTAAAATCTGTTCATACGCCATTAGCTAAATCCACACATGCCTTTTCAGATTCATAGATGTAGTGTGAAAACACATCACTCTTACAGCATCTTTCACAACTGGGCAATACAGAGTGAACATTATGCATACGGTTCCTTGAGTTATGCACTATTGTCTTTCAGGGAGCCTAGAGTATCAGTACTAAAGTTGATTTCCAGAGCAACTGCAACACCAATGCTCCACCTTTTTTAGGCAGCAAAGAATGCCAGTTGTCCTCTACTCTCTCACTGAACAAGTATAAGGATAAGGCCTCTGAGCATGAAGTATTTTCAGTGTTTGTTATTTGTATTGATACTTTTGTCTAGTAGTGTACACTAGAGGTCAAACCCTAAGAACGTGCTATGCTAAGAATTTGTAAAAACCTGCCCTGAAGATGGGCGTTTCAGTCTGAAATGCATCGGCATAAGTCTCTGTGCTTAAACAATGAACATTAAAGAGAAGAGAACTACCGAAAGAACTATGAGCACCTTGTGTTTATTTTGTTTGCTTCAAAATGATTAATTACATGTTCTAGAATGCAGTAGTATTTACTACACCCCGGGTGTCCCCAGGTCTAGTTCTTCACTGGACATCATTGTTTTTGGAGATCCCATGAATCGTCACAGTTTCCATCACTAGACTCAGACGTGACGTTGGTATACATAGCACGCACTACGTACCTTGCCGCAGTTTACCCCTCCCTTACACAACCGACCTAGGACACTTAACCCTTATAGGTGTTGAAAGAGAAGAAAAATCAATTTAATAAAAAATGTGCCCGAAGTCATCAGGGTAGGCTGGGAGAGCAATGAGGAATCGGTGGGAGGAACATGTAGTAGAAAGAACGTTCCCAGGGATAAGTCATTTGTTCTTCTAATTTATTGTGTACTCCCACGGATTCCTCATCTTTGATATACCCCCATAGCAGTTTTGTAAATGGAGGTGGGACCAGTGAATTTTGCTCTACAGATTTAAACAGTGTAAAACAACTTTTCCAAATCTTGCATCCCAACCCAACAAAGAATTTAAGCAGTAGTGTTTTAAGAAGATGTGTATCGAAGACCGGGTTTACAGCATTACAAATGTCCTGCACCGGTAGACTTTCTTTGCAGAGCTGAGGTGGTTGCCCCACCTCTGGTAGAATGTGCCCTTACATGTTCAGGACATCCTTTCTGGTCAAAGAGTAACATTCTGAAATACACAAAATGATTCATCGTGACAAGGTCTGCTTAGTCACAGCCTGACCCAATCTGTGTCTGGTATAACCAACAAAGAATTGGTTGTCTTGTCTAACCTTTGCTAGCCTGGTAATATAAAAGCTTAAAGCCCTTTTGGATCCAGCCTAAGCAGCCTCCTTTCTTCCTTTCTTCCTTGGAAGTAAGAGGTGGTGGATAAAACGCATCGACAATATTAGCATTGCCTAATGACACCAGTTTTATTAGGGGGGGATGGTGGGACGTATGGAGGAAAGGGGACTATGGACTAGGAGTGCGGTAGTCACTACGGTGACTAACTCATAATTAGTTCTATGTCCCGTCCTCTTTCCTCCATACTGTATGGGCGATAACTACTGAATGTAGCCCCAGGGTGGAGAGGTGACCCTTCTTAAGAAAACAAGTTCCTTAATACTGCCTGCCCGAATGCCGCTTCTGACCTGGAGCCGGCATCCAAACAGTAGCGCTTGCAGAAGGGAGAAGGAGTGGCCCACGTGGCTGCCATGCTGATGACCTGCCACGGAATGTGCTTCTGGAACACGACTGCCGTGGCCTTGGCTCTGATAGTGTGGGCATGCATATTTGCAGGAAGCGGTTTGTGCTGCCCCTCATAGGCCTCCTTGATGGCTGAAACCATCCATCTTGCTATGGGGGCCTTAGAAGCCTGATATCCTGGCTTTGACCCCCCCTCTGCCAGAAGGGGACAAATAGAGCCTCGGATTTGCAGAAGCTACCGTTTCTGTCGAGGTAGAATTTTAGAGCACGCCCAACATCTAGTCGGTGCAGGACAATCTGAGCATTTCACTAAGGGTCAGCAAAGAAAGTAGGTAGCACTATCTCCTCATTTATGTGAAACAAAGACCACTTTTGGCAAGAACAAAGGATATGTTCTAAGCACCACCTTGTCCCTATGAAAGGTAGTGTAAGGCTCTGAAGCCACAAGGGCTTGGATTTCGCTGACCCACCAAGAGGGCTGTCTTAATGGTGACTAGCCTGATGTCTGCGGATGCCATTGGCTCAAAAGGTTTATGCGCTAAGGCGCCCAACACTACGTTGAGGTCCCACATGGGGTGTGGCTTCTTGATAGGCGGTTAGAGCCTGGAGGATAACACATCGTCCAACGTGCAAGTAAGAATATCAACCTCCTTTGATTCCACCAACTGGCAAAACATAGTCCACTTGCTTTTGTACTGGCTCCTAGTAGCATTGCTCCTACCACTCTGTATGATGTCAAGGTTAGCCTGCGACTGACACAGATGCTTTAGTGTGACCTGTTCAGGAACCATGCTGCGAGGACTAACTTCTGCAGGGCGGGGTGGACTATGCCCCCCTGCTGCGATAGTAGATGTGCTCGGCCCAGCGGAAGGTGCATCGGTGGCTGGTCCGAAAGGCTGAGCAGCTCAGAGAACCATGGCCTTGCCAGCCACCAAGGAGCTATCCAAATGATACTGAGGTGCCGGGACTCCCTTAACTTGGCGATCACTCTGTGTACCAGGCGAGTGGGAGGGAAGGCATATGCGTTCATGTTGTTCCACTGTATCTGCAGTGCATCGCCCAGCGAGCCTCGGCCCAGTCCCTGCCAGGATGCAAAATGAGGGCACCTCCTGTTGTGCCAGGTGGCGGAGAGATCCACCTGCAGATGACCCCATCTGTCGAAGATCCCTTGAAGGACCTGATCGTTCAATTGCCTGCACCCATCCTGTTGAGCCTGTCTGCTTCATGTTTGACTCCCATGGGAGGTGGATCGCCGTCAAGTGTATGTTGTTCACCAGAGCCCACTCCCAAATGCTGACTGCTAGAATGCAGAGGGGAGGAGACCTGGTGCCCCCCTGCTTGTTGATGTAATACATGCTGGTGGAGCTGTCCGTTTAAATGAGGATCACCTTGCCACTGATTATAGGGAGGAAGGCCATGAGAGCAAGCCAGATGGCCATCAACTCGAGCCAGTTGATGTGGGTTTCCTGCTCCAGATGGGACCAAACTCCATGGACACTGTGGCTGTCCAGGGTAGCTTACCAGCCCTCTAAGGATGAGTCCGTAAAGATTGTAACCTGCGGTGCCGGTTGCCGGAAGCTCCTGGTGGAGACGAAGAGGGATGCTGACCAGTTCCGCCTGGGAATCCTTCTCCGGACTCTAGGAGACTGCAAAGTACAAATGCAAGCGCCTCATTTTGAGCCTTGTGTATGGCACTGGCAGGAGACAAGCTGCCATGATGCCTAGGAGGTGTTGGTACCACCATGCCGAGGTCACAGCTCTGCTGAGAAAGTACCCAGTGGCACTCTTGATAACACTGATCTTGTCCTCTGAGGGAAAAACTCTCTCGGAGCTTGCATCCCAGATGACACCCATGAATAGTAGATTCTGTGTAGGCTCCAGCTGTAACTTCTTGAGATTGATGGAAAATCCCAACTCGTGTAGAGTATTCATGAGGAAGGTGGAGGCGTGCTGGACTGCCTCCGGAGACCCTACCTGACAAGTCAGTCGTCTAGGTATGGCTAGACGTGGTGACCTTGGGCCCTTAGGAGGGCTGCCAATGCGTACATTAGGCTTGTAAATACCTTGGGGGCTGAATTGAGACCAGAGGGTAGAACCTTGTATTGGATATGAAAGCCCATGGTCCTGAATCTTAGAAAGGACCAATGGGGCTGCCAGATCGGGACGTGCAAGTACGTATGCTTCAGAACCAGGGAGCTCATCCAGTCTCCCATGCATAGTGTCTTCCCTATAAGCGCTGGGGTAACAATCTTGAACTTTTGAAGAGGAAGGGAAAGGTTCAAGGAGGAAAGGTCCAACAACTCTCAGGCCCACCTGGTCCTTCTTATGCATGGCGAAAATCTGTGAGTAGAAGCCTAGACCCCGCTAGGAGGCTGGGACTTCTTCCACTGCCCGACTCTCTACGAGAGATCGAATTTCTGCCAACAGAACTGCTGTCCCAATCAATGTGGGAGCGGAGGGGAGGAGAGAGGGGAAGGAGGGATCGGTAGGCGGTAGCCCGTGGACACTATGGAGACGATCCAGGGATCTGCAAACCTTGTGCACCAGTATGGGGAGTGAAGGGCAAGCCTGCCCCCCACCCCCACCGGAGACACCTGGACCCGAATGTGCGTGTCATGCCTTTTTCCATTTAAGGCGGAGGAGGAGGACTGAAAAAAACCCTTGTGCGCAGCATTGTGTTTGAGCCAGTGTTGGGTCAGAGACCGGTCTGGTTGCCTGGACTTTCGTTCCTGGTAGCCCCGGAACCAACCAAAAGGACCGACCCTTGTCCGACAGCTGTGTCTGGCTGTAGGTTTTAGGGGTAGCCTTAGTGAGGATGGACAATGATTTTGCAGTGTGTGAACTGTTTTTCTTCTTGTCCAGTTCCTCATCGGTGGTGGAATGAAACAGGTGACCACCCACAAAAGGAAGATCCAGTATGCGTTCCCGGACGTCCGGGTTAAACTTGGTCGCCCGTGGCCAGGCCGTCCTTCTCATGTCCGTAGCGATGCAAATAGCACGCCCTGAGGTGTCGATGTGAGTCACCGTGGACTCCATAATGTCATGCGCTACAATCATCACCTCGGCCAGCCCCGCCTTGAAGAATACCTGGCTCTGTACCAGAAGTTCCAGGAGGAATTCTGCGATTTCGGGCCAAAGCCTCTGGTTGACAGCGGCGAGCATAGCGTCCGCATTAGACTGACGAAGATGAATGGAAGCGTTGGAATAAATCTTCTTCCCATATCCTTCCAGGATCTTCTACTCCTTACCCAGGAGTGCAGAGGCTGATGTAGCTGAAGACTATTTTGGCTTGGAGTAAAGCGAAGCTGCGGCGATCACCGAGGAGTATAGTTGAGGGTGTGCCGACAGCAAGAGTGGATCCCCCTCCACCTGCCTGAACTTGGCATTGAGGTGCCTGTTGGTAGGCTGCACCGAGTGGGTTTTAAGCCATCCCTTCTTGGCTAGTACCACTACATCTTTGTGCATCAGGATGCCCGTTCTAGCCGAGAGGCGTAGAGTGAGGACCTCTGCTAGGACCCCCGTGCCTCTGGTTGTTCATCTTCCGGTTGAGGAAGCCCAAAGTATTCGGCCAGTCCTGCAAGTCGCTCATGGAAGGGCTTGGCCGACAAAGGTGTGTCTGGGTCCTCCTCCTCGTCCGGGTCCACCAAGTTGTCCTGCTGGCCTGGTGCAGCTAGAGGAGTGCTGGGCGCTGGTTGCCATAGCGTACTGACAGGGGCCGGCGGCTGTAGAGGAGGCTGCGGGGTCGCCAAGACCGTTGGAGGCGTGGTAGCTGGCGTGACATGAACTGGCAAGGGCAGCTGGGGCTACACCATGGGCGGGGGTCGCTGGACGGGCGGAGTTGCTGGGGGCGACTTGCTGCAGACCTGGAGGGAGCATGTCCCTGATCACATTCCCATTTGTGGAGACGTCATGAGGGTCAAACTTTTTTTTTAAAACCTGTATTCACAGGGCAGTGGAGCGCTTGGAGGCGCGGGCATGGGCTGAGACCTAGGCACACTCTGCCTTACTGTCTGCTGGGTGTATCCGCCCTGCGACAAAGGATTTGCCGTAGGCCACGTGCCCGGTGAAGACCAGTTCCACCTGGAAACTCCTTCCCCTACCTGTTCCCCAAATGTGTCGTGGTGCTCGCCGCACTTGTCCTGGCCTCTTCCAAGACTCTTGGCGGTGGAGGTTGAGGCCTGCCCTGCACCTCAGGAGGAGGCCTGGTAGGCGGATTGCTCCCTCAGACATTTGTCTGGTAGTAGGGCATAGCGGCCTAAACCCAGTAATAGAATCTTGCAGTCCCTCAGTTACGGCACCGGTAGGATCTCCTGACCCCTCGGCCTGGTGTCCGGTAGCTGTAGCAGCTTCGGTACCCACCCTGGTACAAGAACCTGAAAGGTCCATCCCGCTGGTGCGCTTCCTAGGAAAGGAGTCACCTTTGCAGGGTGCAGATGAAAAAAGTGCCCCTACCTTGGGCCTGGATTTTTGCTTGACGATCTCAAGATCTCTGGCAGCGACCTGCCAAAGAGCTCCCTCCACCAAGCTAGGCTGTTCTTCAAAGCTCGAGATAATAGTGCATTGCACACGGTACAGCCATCCCAGCCGTGTTCTGGGCCAAGGCAGCGGATGAAGAGAGCATGGGGGTCGGTCGTGGGGAAGAGCCCCTCGCAGGCTGGACACCCGCTGACGTCAGCATGCGCCGGGGAGGAGCATGGCACCGGAGAACAGAGGTATCTGAATACAGACAAAAAAGAAGAAGACAAAAGACACTTCTCCGGGGAAGAGCACATGGAATTACTAGGCCAGAGGCCTAACTCAGGAGTGCTGATGAAAGCAGTCTGTTTCCGTCGACGTGGAAAAGAGGACTGGGGAGTGGCGCTGGTGGGCGTAGTCAGGGGAGCGCATGATCCCAGGGCAGCACCTCTAAATTTAATGGAGAAGAAAATTGTTTTCTGGTGAAAAAGACGCCCTTACAGTATGGAGGAAAGGGGTCGGGACGTAGGAGTAGTACTTGTAGCTGCATTCGTTAACCTGGCTTCTGTTTGTTTTCTCTGTCTATCCTGCACCTGGGGATTTCTATTCACTCGTTTTTTTTCCACCTTAATTACAAATCGGTCCCGTATTGTGCCTCATTTCCGCAGCCATATACAGTGTGACCTAAAGGTTGGTCTCCATTAAGATCGGATAAGGGAGCGACTTCTGTTACCTCTGTCTAGTTGATAAGAGTCTTTCCTGCCTCAATATATGGTCTCACGTTTTACCAAACACACAGTACAACCATCTCTTCAGCATATCCAAGCCACAATGCTGCTGTGTGTTACCTGTAAAGAGTAATCTGCTGGTACGGAACCCAGGGTCTTTCCCTAATCTAACTGGAGATTCCTCCTAGTCCCGAGCACCCCTTACTCTGATAAATCGTTGCTAACCCCTATATGTGCTTGCTTTCCCTTGTTGTCTGTGTCTCGTACCCTGTTTCTGCTAAATGCTGAGTGTTGTCTCCCAAATCTTCCATGTTCTCTTGTGCTCCTGTGACAGCTTTTTGCACCTGGCAAAGTTTTCAATCAGGTTCACATGTGATTTAAGGTTTCACTGGACAGTAGCGTCAACCAGGAAAATTACTTCTCCCATTATGCCACTGTCACTTGGTGATAGAATAGAAATGTAAAAAACATATTGCAAATGTGTACTCTTGTCCAAGGTCACAAATGGTCTCCGCGGACCAGGAAACATGGCATTCTAAGGCCTTCGGGCCAGTGACATGAGCTACTTGAAGGCAGTCAAAAGGTGAGATACCCAAATACCCCAACTAATTAATGCCACCCTTTATATAATAACTATTCTTATTCACTTGCCTTAAGCGCTCTTCCCATATTTATATGAGATCACTGGCCCATAATTGTAGTGAGTAGAATCAAATTCTGAGCCCTCATAATATCTGCATAAACCGATATTTCTAAGCTTCGCTACCATTGAGCCCAGGATCACTGTAAACACATGGATTTTGCATGGACCAGTATTACAGTGTTAAGTACTTTGCGTAGAATCCTGCTTCCAGTTGAGAACCTAGCCAGGAACCATCAGAACAAAGACAAGAAGCATTCAATCCACTGCCAAATAACTGCTGGGAGCAGACACGCATCCAAAGAGCCAAAGTCTGTTTTTTTTTCAAGGTGGCTGCCAGGGGCTCTAAAGTCTCGGAGGGCCATATAGAGGCAACAGGTGATTCAAATTGCTCACTCAGCCATGAAATACAATTAGAGGGGCTGGAACAAAATCAGAGCAGGCCTGACCAATACCAAGCGAAAGAGCAAATACAAAACAGGGGGAGGCCTATAAAAAGACTAACTGATCTGGTGAGATGGAACCAGTCACTTACAGCAGCAGAAGAGTCTGGAAACGATGGAGCAAAAAAAGATGCCTGAACCAGAGAGCAAAGCTTGGGAAGATAAGCTGGCTGGAATGCTTACAAGAATAAAATAACCTGAGATAGGTTAAGGGGCCTGCAGGAGCTGAGAGACCTCAGAAAAGCTGCAAAACATGAGAGCTAAGAAGCATGGAGAATTAAGTGAGCTGGGCACTATATCCCTGGAGTACAAATAGTGTGCTGTGTACTATATGTTAGAGATTGGGGTAGATGTGACAGAAAACGTGCTGCGAAATTTTGTAACCCAAAAGGAGATCAAGAGAGCAATCGTATATCTTGAGGAGACTGTTTTTGAAGAATCAAAGAGTGCTGGCGCCATCTGCTCCAGTCTGTATTTAAGGAGTGTCAAGACTCATGCTGGGTGCTAGCCCAGAGACTGTTTTGGGGGAGGCTAAACCAGCTTGTGGACTGCTTTAAAACAATACTTGGAAAAGGGAAGCAGACAAGAGTTCCAGAGGGAGACCAGGATCCTTGGCAGACAGTATACCTGAGGCACTTTGATCTCTTCCGCACACCTTCTATTTAGATTGTTCAGTGACGGAACACCCTTTCTTTGTAGAGAAACCCCTGTTAATATAGGAGTTTATGAAATGCCCATTCGGACAGCATGTCTTTTGTGTCATGTTTTTCTACTGGTTCACTAAGCCCTTTGTGCAAAAGTATTGCTAAGAGAGAAGAAAAACCCATTCATTGGCTGTCTGTGTGCTATCCCAAAGTGAAAGGACTACAGAAGAAAAAACGGTCTATTGCAATTATAATGACCTTTCTTTTATATAGTGCCTGCTGCCACCGTCTTACGGTTTAAATGCACCATAAAAGCCAGGTGATGCCAATATCTAATTCAATGGTACACTGCTCAGCACGTTTTTCATAATATGGCTCCAGCAGGGAAACATTTTGTAGCAAAGTAATGTCTATTGATTTGCCTGAATATGCATATTACTTCAATTAGCATATTTAGGTTAACTAATTTGGAAGTTCCACTTCAAGGAAATATGGAACCAATATGCGATTGTGAGGGTATGTGCCTTTTTTAATACTTAGAAAAAAAAAATTCTATTGAGGCAATATTTGAAACTACAAAGCGGCATTGCCACCTTGATAGTGGTTTAGTTACACCTCTTGGCATCACAATTTTAAGGGGCAAGCATCAACGTTAAGGAGCCCACAAAATGACAATACAAAAAAATGAGTTTGGCCTCACAGTATCACACCCTAATCCATAGTCGCCTGTGATGAAATCAAATTAAATACCCCTCCTGTTAGTCACAGAAATGATCTGGGGACCGGGAATGACAGGCTACTACCTGATGAGATACCCAGAGGCAGGAACATTGGGGATCTCCAAAGGCCCTTCATTTGTCTTAGTACATCCCACTCTAGGTCACCAGTGACAGAGTCTCTGTAGCAGTACCAACATCGGCATCTATTGTGTAAGCGTAGTAAACCTTCCCCTTCATTACCGCAAGTTTATTGCCCTTCAAAGATGCCTCGCTTACCCACACCAAGTGGTGTTGCTACATCTGGAAAAGATCTGGGCCTACGCTAATGTCGTGACAGTCGGGTCTCGGGGCTAGTTAGCCTTCTGGTTGTAGCCCCTGAGCTTCTATCCGGGGCTACATACAAAAGATCCGGGGCTATAGCCCTCCCAGCCCCCCCCCCCCCCAGAAACGCCTCTGCCCCAACCAACACCCCAGACTTTGAAGGAGCTTGCCGACCTAAAGTAATTAACATTAAAAGGCATCTGTAAGGAAGGCATGGTATCAAAGTAAGACAGACACAAAAAATCCCAGTTCAAGGGTGTTTATTAAACTGTAAAACGGGTGACATAAATGCCTAATCTAAACCTAAATCTAAGATGGGAGCAAGCTACGACCATCAAATAATTCAGTCCTAGTAGAGTCTAGTCAAATAAAAAGGGCCTATACTAAAAAAAATATATATTGCAATCCTTACCGCTATGCTACAAAATAGTGGGATATAATGTTCACAAGAAAAGAAAGAAGTGCTCACAAAATGAGAAGTCAGGCTGTTATGGCCAGGCCTTCTGTGTCCAAGTCTCTTCTCATGCAAAGTCTCTTGCTTCCGAGGGCCTGATCTCACATTAATAACAGAACTACATTTCCTTCTAGTAACCTTCACATCAGGCGATTACTCATCACCTTAGGATCCCCTTCAGCCAGGTTTTGATCCTTTTTTCAGTGTCAGCCTCCCATAACCCTTGCCACTTTAAACAGACTTCTGAAGGGCGATGTCATCTCGCTGGGTCACTGTTAGCCTATGGCAAGTGCGGCCTTCACAAAATCACAGTTTGCATGGCGTTCCTCTCAGTCGGGCACAAATGCCAGCTTCTCAACTCCCTCAGTCGGGTTCAGACCAACCACTCACTGTGGACATCCCTCAGTCGGGTTCATACTTGTCAACACAATAGTCACGGGTGTATTACTGCTCACCATATATCGCAGGCATCCCTCAGCTGGGTTCACATTTGCCAATTATCACAGTTCAAAAGAAAGTCATTCTAGACCCCTTAGGTTCTTCCTTTACCCAAGTCCGAGTCTCAGCCCCCAGTTACGCTTCACACAGTTCTATCATCACAATGGATTTGCAGGCATCCCTCAGTCAGGTTCACATTTGCCTCCCCTATGTGCCAAAGACTTTCAACTGTACAGGGGTTTGACTTGACCCTTGTACGACCACTTTAACAGCTTATGCTGGCCTTCCCTAAGGCCTCTTGGTATTTGTAGTTTCCACGCTCTTAGTTCAATACATTCTCCTGGTTCAGGAGACGGGGGTGGGGGGGGGCAGCAGTTGGGAGTCCTTCGAATGAGCGCCCATGTGACACCGGACCACTCTAACTCTGATGCCAATTTTACACATAAAAGACCTTTGTTCTTTAGTCTTCTTTCTTCATCCAATATCGCTCTTCACAACCTTGAGCCCAACACAGTCCGGTTTATTATCGTCTCTTCCCGACTCACCAGCGGTGTCGAAATCTGTTGGCGTCTCTTGCCTCTGGAGTCCGGCACGGTACCACGACGGCAACCGCATCTCCCCACCCTGGCTATCAGTGCTGGAGGGTCCCATGTACCAGAGACATCCTTCACAAGATTCGCCAGCTGCAATTCCCAGTTTTACGGTCCCTTCTTGGTGGCTCTGCAGGGGTTGTCCTTTCAGGTCACACCACCTTTCTCCTCCGCTGGAACTGCTGTCCTGGAATAGCTGCTTCCTCGTGCGCTTGGCCTTGCTCAGAGTGTGCTCTCATGCTCCGCCTTTTATCCCTATGGGGAAGGGAAAGGGCAGTCAGGTGTGTGTAGTTGTCGGCAATTGCCCAACTCTGCGTGACCCTTGTGTTGGGACATATCAGGTAAATGGCTCTGATATTAGTCTGTTGTCGCTCACCTCACAGTGTGAGAAAGGGTTTGTGTTGGAAGGGGACTGGGAGGGGGAGGGGGGGAATTTCAAAGCATCTTACTGGGCAGGATGGGGAAAAAGTGTCATAAGGAAGGGGATACCGTGTCTCACCCTTGGGTGTTCCACTTCCACTCCCCCCGAAGAACCCTCACCCAGGAGATCCTCCTGCACTGCTCCACCACCAGGAACTGGATCCAATAGCGATGGCCGTGTTCTGGCCACCTGTATGACAGATCCTATGGGATTAGCGAGGTAGAGCGTCTGTGTAGAATCTCAGCTTCTACCCCAGAAGCCAGCACAGGAAGTTGAGAGTGCAACCGGTCTTCCAGTGCGGACCAGTGAGGGAAGGGAATATATACGCCCACATATTCAAGATCAGCGGCCCACTTTCTGGGAGGCACCGGGGAGACTATAGTCTGAACTGCAGAGCCATGTAAGGATAACGCCACTTCCACGTGACTTTAAAAATAAGACTGTCTGCTTTTGTACGTCCTCGGCAGCCATATTAACATGATAAGAATAGCCAGAGTAATTAAAATAGGGAAAACACCTAGAACAAATAGAAAAGGGGGAACCCAAGCAATCCCCTTCATGTCCAGAGACAATAGAGACAAAGGTCTAACTTAGCAGTGTCATTGAACAATCAGTTCAATCAGGTGTACTATAAGATCACAGAGCTCAGCAATAGGGGGCACAGATACTGGGTTGGATACAGGGAAGAGAAGTATGGTGTACTGAAGCTAAAAGACTGGAGGAAGGGACTGGAACAAAAGAACTGCCCAACCCAGGCCATTTGTCCACCTACAGCTGTGGCCACAAGAATCTTATTCTAGACTCTTCCAGCTTGCTCACCAGTGTTTGTATTCTCTGCCCCATTTCCAACCCGTTCCCCATCACTGACAACTCTTGCCGAACCCTGTGTCTCCTAATGGCCAGATTTCACCCTCATTCTTTCATATTCTGCCCCTCAATACCTAGTACTTGTGCAGTAGCCCATTACACAACATTGGGACATACAGTAATGTTAGGGAGTTGTTGTTAGTGTGTACTAGCTGGGCTAATCAGTGTTGCTCATGTCCTGATCAAGTGGGGTCTCATGTGCCCTGGGGGATGGTGCTCTTGTCCTCATGTCAGCAAGTCTTGCTTCAGTTTGCTCTGGCATCTCATTGGCCCTGGAGAAAGCTGCTCTTGTCCTCTGGTTGGCAAATCGTGCTGCTGTTTGTTGTTGTGTTTCAGAAGTTCTTGATATTGATTTTCACTTTGCATCAGATGGATCATTTCCAAGTGACGTTTGTTTTTTGTGCAGCATGTTTCAGTCACTTAATGGCTTCAGCACATTTGAAAAAATGTCCAAGAAAGATTGATTGATTGTGCTTTCTTCTCGTGAATGAACTTAAGTAAACTGTAATCTTGCTATTTTCCATATTTGGACTGGCGTGATAAAAAGAAAAATGTAATAATTCTTTTATTTATTCCCTTTAAAAGTGCTTTAATAAATAGTTTCGAACTGTATACAGTAGTAATACATTTTAAAGGAATATACGACATATCGAAAATTTAGCTTCAGACACTTTTCCAAATTTTGCCTCCTCCTAGTACAGACTTTAGTGAATCGGGTGAGTATCAGTAAATGAGGGTGTCTACGGAATACATTTTTTGCATCCAAATGGACTACAATCCTTCCCCAGACAAAAGAGGAATCCATGCAAAATTTGGTAGATGTGGGTTCAATGGTGTGGATTTGTATTGCTGGACAAACACACACACACATATATATACTTATGTCACTTAGGAGGGTCATCCAATATGCGCCAGCTTGCAATTGAGTGAAAAAAGACACTTTCAATCTTAAGGGTGATGACAAATCAATGTAATTCACAAAAGGTCTTGAATACCAAATTGGGGATTGATTAGTCTAAGAAAGTATAAACCTCTATATGTGACCACTGTCAACATCTAATCGTCACCATTTAGATAGTACCAACAGTTTGTCGGTGATGTCAATCAAAATCTTTTTGAAACCTCTACACGTGTTTCTCCACTGTGGTTCCAGTGGATCATCAGGAGGTTTTGCTACAGTTGTTAGGTTTATCTAAAGAAAAATTACAAGAAAGAAAAAGGAAAGAAAAGCCATAAATTAAAAATAAGTATAGTGAGTTTTAGATATTACAACTCAAAAGAGCAACTAGTTATGGCTCTGAAAGTTAATCTTTTGTTGCTCCAAAATATGAGCTTACTCATCCTTAGTAGATTCCTGTGTGTTTTTAGTAGTTGTACCTTGAAGGTTGACTGTTTGTCAAGATTTCTCTCATTTTTTAAAGGTTGCCCTGTAAATGTTACAAAATATTTTGATTGAGGTCACCGACAAACTGTTGGTACTATCTAAATGGTGACAATTAGATGGTGACAGATGTCACATATAGACGTTGATACTTTCTAAGACTAAGCAATCCACAATTTGGAATTCAAGACCTTTTAAGAATTACATTGATTTGTCATCACCCGTAAAATAGAAATTGTCTTTGTTCACTCAATTGCAAGCTGGCACATTATTGAATGACCCTCCTAAGTGACATCATTTTGAATTAATATTGGGCAGCCACAATATTGGGACACTCCTTTGCTGACAACTGCAGAAATATACAGATATCTAATTTGGATTCGCCACTGGTTTCCCATGGTCTGCAATCTCCCTTATATAACTTGTTACACAAATACATACATTCAGCTTTATATATAAAGATTGGGGTAGTGTGGCAGGGGATAAGGAGAGTGAAGGAGTGTGTGTATGTGCCTGGGTTGTGTTCTTATGCGTCACTGTAAATGTGCCTGCATAAGCAGGAAGATCAGTATCTGTGCCAACTTGTGCCCCGTGTATGTGTGTAAAGGATAGCTGCAGCTAGCCACAACACCTCGCTGATGTGTAAAATAGCAACACGTGGCCATATGAAGCTGCACACAGGTCTAGGATGTTTTAGGGTCATGGGGGCCCCACTTGGTTGGATATATGATGTTAGCACCAAGCTGATCCATCAAATTCTGAATGGCGTTTCCTCCATTGCGTGGCTTTATTTTCAGCACGCAGTGATAAACTACGTACAAAGAATTTGCTCGAATTTCAGATGTCAAACAATCTAAATATATTGTTGCGCATGGATTACTAGTACCCCATGTTATATGGCGCTTGTAAAATTGTCAGTGTTTGTATAAACAGGGATACTGTGCAGGCAATCTTAAATCTGGAAATCAAATACCCATTGTTTCATCACAGCTTAACCTCAGAATGAAAGGAAACCTGATTGTACGTCTAGCTGGCATTCTTGATCAACAACAAGAAGAAAAAAAGCTGTGCGTTACCTCCTCCACTCTTATATATTCCCTTTTAAGTGTTTCTTTCTCATTGGAGGCGTACACAGGACGCAAGCTGGCAGGAGCAGCTGTCAGTAACATTATCTGCAAAGAAACATGAATGGAGTTATCCCGGTTGCACACATACTAAACTCAGCTCCACCAAATACCAATGAATGCATTTGCTTTTATTAGTAATTTTTCTTAGTACTAGAGGCTATACTAATTTGTCTCAGCAACTTCTATGCCAGAGATACCCCAAAAGATTGTGGGTACAAGGGAATGCAGTTTTATAAGCCACGCTTTACAACATTCAAATTATGTATTTTAAAAACTAGGAAAATGAGTCCACTTCAAAAGATCTAGTTCAGAAATGCTACTACTAGTAGCATTTCTTTCCCTGTACATGAATATGTTTGTTCACAGCATCTGGCAGGCTTATTAGCCTCCACAAGTTCCAGATCCTTAATATGTTCCCTTTTCCCAGATTACACAGGAGATTGCGGAATCAGTACCTAGAATCCTTGTGGAGGTATAGGTGTCCGCAAAGAGGAAGGGAACATATCCTCCTGCACACAGGCAGAATGCGAAAGGGGATTTTCATTGGTTCTCGCTTGGCCAAGTAATCTCATCGACCGCAGCCCCACAACTCCCATCTGTAATTTAAATGTTATCCTAGCAGGCCGCTGTACAAGAGCGGACCCTTTCTCAAACCAAATCGCAGCCAGTCAACGAAGGGTTAGCGGGGGTTTGATTATTGCAGTCACCCGGCAGTCACTTTGGGTCTTTGGCAAGTTCTTATATAAAATGACACTTCTAGAGTCTACCTCCATATTCACTTAACTGACCGCAGTCCTGTCGTTTACTCGCAGCTTGGTAAAAAAGATGGTCAATAAAATCGTCTTTTTTCTTCGTTTTTTATCAATGCAAACTAACTCATGTTTTGCTACAACCGGGTATCTATTAACTGCTTCATTCTATATTCAATGTGCTGCCTCCTAAGTAAAACCATGTCCTAGCGTAAGGGCAGCGCAGAAAGAAGGGCAATCAGAATGACGTCCGGTGGTGCATGCGACTTGGCATGGTGCCTAGTAGTGCTCCACTCACTAATGATACGAAGAACAAATAAAAACAAACAGAAGAACAAGTTAATTACCCCTGGTAACATTCTTTCGACTGGATGTTTCTCCAATGTATTGCTCATCTTTGACTTGTAATGTCCATCTTCGGGTGCTTCCGAAATTTTTCATCAGAGGCCGCTCTGCGCCAAGTCGATGTCTCTCGAAGGCCTCTGTTGAGGGGGACGTCATCCGATGTTATAAGTAGCACACACGGCGTCCGTTGGGCTCAGTTCTGTTTTTCCGATCGAGGCTAATAGAAGCACCCAGCAACACGGGCAGGACAGTACTTAGCCTTGCGAGAACGAGAGCTGCAATTGCATGGGTAATTCTACAGAGGGGTAGGTTTGGAGGGCGATGAGGAATACGTCGGAGGAACATCCAGTCGAAAGAACATTGCCAGGGGTAAGTAACTTGCTCTACGAATGGATTGTGTCCTCCAACGTATTCCTCATCTTTGACAGACTCCCAAAGCAGTATTCACTATAGGAGGAGGGAGAAGAATTTAGACATGCCGTACTGTCAGGGCAGAATAAAGTACTGCCTTACCAAAAGCAACATCCTGAGCGTGGGAAGTGTCCAGAGAATAATGCTTAGCAAACGTGTGAATAGATGACCATGTTGCAGCATCACAGATGTTCTTAATGGGAACCCCTCTCTGCAGGGCAGTCGAGGTGGCCATGCCCCTGGTGGAATGGGCACGCAAACCTTCACGAGGGTCCTTGCCTGCCAGTCTGTTGCAGTCGGAAATTGTGAGGATGATCCACCTGGACAAGTTCTGCTTGGAGACAGCCTGGCCAAGTCTTTGTCTGGTGTACCCCACAACGAGCTGGTCGTCCACACTCAACTTGGACATCCTCGAAATATAAAATTTCAGCGCTCTCCTAGGGTCCAATCGATGTAGCCTTTCCTCCTCTTTGCTAGGATGTGGAGGAGGGTAGAATGCTGGTAGCACAATTTATGCCACAGGCGAAAGTCAGACACCACCTTAGGCAAGAAGGAGGGTTTCACCCTCAAAACAAACCTTTTTTGTGAAATATAGTAAATGGTGGCTTGGAAGAAAGCGCTTGCAACTCGCTTGCTCTTCTCGCAGATGTAAGAGCAACTAACAGTGTAGTCTTGAAGGTCAAGCACCACAATGGGCATGAGTGCAAGGGTTCAAAAGGAGCACCCGATAGATATTTCAATACCAGGTTAAGGTCCCACCGGAACCTAAATTGTAGAAGACGGGAACACATTTGTGAGCCCCTTTAAAAAAAATGATTGACTAGAGGGATCTTAAAATAGGAACATTTGTGTAAGGGCATTGCAAGGGCTGTTACGGCTGTGAACCCTGTCTGAACAGAAGTGGAATTGTGGATCGCATTGGGACGTTTTTTCGGAACGCTAATCACAGTACTTGCAGCCAACATCAATAATAGAAGCAAGAACTGTGTGGATTGCATCTAAAAACAAATGTTTATTTGTGGATTTAAAACAAACGTTTCATTGCTTTTCAGTGACTTGTGGCTCCGCCTCTGAGCCCCGGCTCCCAGCATTCCCTTCATCAACACTGGCGCACGCACATTCGCGCGCACGCAGTTGTGTAAGGGCACTGCAAGGACTGTTACGGCTGTTAAGCTGAGGAGCTGGTGAGCGTAGAGTGAGAAATATACTTTTTAAAGTGATTCATTGTGTTGAAGTTATATTTTAATTTATTTGTTTTTCTATTTCTTTTCTTTTTTAATTTATTTTATATTTTACTCGGTATAATCTTGATTTGTGAACAGTGATTTTGAGATTGGTTAAGAGGTGGTTAAATGTTCACTTTACGCACAGGTATGCCGCCGGTCCCCCATTTGGCCAGTAAGATCAGTGAAATTGATTTAGCAACAGTTACGCCCAAGCAGGGAGCGCAAATTCCTAATGTTCCACGCAAGATCGTGTCACGCTCAAGATTGCTCTTTAACACGATGGACATCAGGAAGTTTTACCCAGAATGTCCTCCCGTTAGCGTGGCATTTAATGTTATTCCTATTACAGGTATAGATACTCCTATTACGATTGACAAATCACAGCGGGAGGTAATGATTGCAGAGGGGGTGAAGGAGCAGACTCCTCCAATTGATTTATGCTCTCCCTCAAACTCCCAGATGATGGCCTTCTCACAAAAAGTTTTATTGGGAGAATTTGACGTGCCAGTAAAAAAAGACTTCCGTCACTCCAATAGTAAAGAATGTAGTGACTACGGTACAGATACATGGAGCAAATATAGGCGGCACATTGGAAAATAACAAAAAAAATTATGTGGTGAATGATATAAGTGAAGAACAAAAGAATGAGCAAGGTGAAGTGTGTGAAGATTGCGCATTTATGCCTAGGGATATGAATGTGAATATGCAGGAACTGCAATCTATAAATATAGAGGAAAGAGAGCAATTGTCCCAGTCGCCAGTCTTGTTTGCTGACTCACAGCAAGAGTCATCTGTGCTTTCCATATCTTTTACACATCCTACACCGCGACAATCTAGGGCGAAAGCAATAGAACAAAATGTAATTGATGGACAAAATGCTACATTAGGGGCAGAAAATACACTAGAGGCAATGAATACAGCCCTATATGCGCTGGCAAAACTCTATGAATCCCTAGATCCCCGTCTCACGGACCAGAAATTCTTAAAGAATGGGTAGAAGCAAGAACGACACATGAATTAAGAGAGGTTTCAAATGCACCTACATTACAGGATGGTAATAAACAAAACGAAGAGTTGTTAAAACAAATAGAATTGACCGTGCGAGCGACTCTACAATCAGAGGGGAAAAGTACAGGTTACAGAAACAAATCTAATGGCCGAAAGAACGAAAAGAAAAGTATGTGAAGAAAAAATGAATGGCTGCACAGTTCAGCAAGTAAAGGGGGAGGAAATATCAGAAATCGATAATGATATTAAACAGGAGAAGACAAATAAAGATGAGTCTGAACGAAAGGCTGTGGCAGTTACCAATCCGGTCTATAATATATTTGCAGCTCAGGGCCCACAGTTACAAAGCACAAAAAGCTCTAAAGAGAGTAAATGAACTACCCTAAAGAAAGAAAAGAATCAAAAAATAACAAAACTTCAAAAAAGCAAAAATCCCAGGCAATTTATAAAGTTACTAACACTGCCGGATAAACGTGTGCAGGACAAAAGTGCTGCAATTGTGAGAAAATATGCTGCCCTGGCCAAATTAAAGGGGCAAACAATGCAACCCAACCCAACCAAGTTTTAATGGATAACTCGGTACTCACAGAAAATCCTGGCACGTCTCAAAATGAGCTGAAATATGCTGCGCTAGATTGTCTGGTACAAGAAATAACAAAAAAAGAGGGGAAAGCTATAGAGGTTAAAAGAACCATGGCTGGTTTAGGTGGCTTAGAAACAATTGATGACGTTGTACAAGTTGACTCTTTAAGCCAAGACAGTTACTTGAGTCTTGAAGAGCGTAGAGAAGAAATTGAAAAATCCTTGGGACAATTTTTGACAAGACCAGTAATGACCACAAAACAGGTAAATGAGGAAAATTCAAAGTGGTTTCAAGAGAAGTCAAAGAATGAGGTTCAGAGTCAGCCTCTGGATAAATTGGTATCAACCAGAGGGTTTGTGGCAAAGCAATCCGAATTGACATCATATCAAAATACTCCCCCCATGAACATCCAGGAAGCAAGGAAAACCTTCAATGTAAAACAAACTGAAAAGAATGAGAGATTGAATGGTAGACAAGGCAGTTGTAACAAATTTACGCATGTAAGCCTAATAATGCAGTGTAGGGTAGGAGAATATGGGTCGTATGATCTAAATAGATCATCGGTGCTAAATATTTTTGGAAATGTCCCAAGGTTACAAGGAATGAAGTCATCTGACTTAGCCCAAATTGAATTTATTCATGAATATGATAGAACAGTGGTTAAGATATAGATGACATTGAATGTGGTAAAGGAGGCTATATGGCAAGAAGGAATGGAAATTTATCAAATTGGTTTCATGTTGCTTAATTTGGCAGAGAAAACTCAAAAGATTGAGGTAAATCAGCCAATAATATTCAGAATGCCTGGAAATAAATCTTGGGATCAAAATCCTATGTCAATTTCTTACTCTACCATACATGCTGATCGACCTCGTGCAGTAGGCTTTTCTGCCACTACTTCAATGATAAAGAGATGATAGCTAAAATACATCTCGGTAGAACAAGTCGTTCGAGTGGCATCATGGAATACGAGAGGAAATGCATATTTAACTTCCTCTTCAAGAGCTCAATTGGAGCAATATGACATACTTATACTTGAAGAAGTGTGGTTGGATTCTGTACCAGTCTGGGAAAACCATCAAATTGAGTTGATAGCAGCAACCAGTAAAAATTGAGGTAGACCTAAGGGAGGTTTAATGGTGATTGTAAAAATGGGTAATGGATGGAAGTTGTCGCCCTGGTACTCTCCAAACAAACATATTCAGTTAGTAAAGATCATAACACCAAAGTTATTGCTTGTGTAAATATATATTGGAACCATGTGGATATAAAAGACAATAACTTTTTAAAGGCCATAGGATATTGTCTAGATTTAATAGCTAAAGATTTGTCTATAAATTACACTATTGTAGCTGGTGACTTGAATATGAATTGTTTGGAAAGTGGCCAGGCGAAACTAACAGCAACAGCAAAGCAATGGAATTGGCTGATGGGAGAGAGAGGTTTGAATATGGTGAATGGTGCCATTGATGGAGACATTCCTCCTAAACATACATGGCGTAGGGATAAACTAACATCGCGGATTGATTACATTTTTGTAGATAATCATATGTTTAATCTCTTAACTGTATTGAAAATATCTGAATTTACACAGAGTGGCCACAGCATATTGGCCTTGGATTGGCAGTGGATTGGTGATAATGAATGTGAGGATAAAAAACAAATGTATCAAAATTCCTTGGTGTTGTCAGCGAGGGGGAATCGCTTTAAATGGACTTCGCCAATGTTGACGGAGCTCCTGAGGGCGATCTCATACCCAAAAGACATTCTTGAGCCAAATGTAGAATATCAAGACGGTAACTATGTAGCCATACTACATTTATTTAAGAAAAAAATGATCGAGTAGGTCTAAATAACCAAAAAATTAATCGGCATGAAAATGATAATGAGGTGCGATTGAGAAAAGGGAAACTAAGGAAGGATATTCGTAATCTGCCTGAATGTAGCATATTAGAACAGAAAAAAGCAACCAACAAATTGA
Source organism: Ambystoma mexicanum (assembly GCF_040938575.1). Taxonomy (NCBI): domain Eukaryota; kingdom Metazoa; phylum Chordata; class Amphibia; order Caudata; family Ambystomatidae; genus Ambystoma; species Ambystoma mexicanum. The sequence continues at coordinate 944,839,528 of NC_090939.1, forward strand.
AAAACTCTTATAAAAATTGGGTGAAGCAGCATAGAGCCCAAATGATTTTGCAGGATGCCAAAACTATGTTACATTCTCTGGCTGCGAAAAGCTCTGCCTTGATTTGGGAATTAATAAAAAACATATATGCACCTGTACAATCTATTTGTCAAGTTAATGCTGTTCCCGAGGAGGTATGGATTGAATACTACTCATCCTTGTATGCAAGCACTGTATGGGCTGATAGGCACACAGGTGTAATTGCCAAGGGAACAGCTCAGTTAAAAATTACAGAGGAAGATATAGTATATCATATTAAAAAACTAAGCTCATCAAGAGCAATTGGCCCTGATGGACTCTCCAACTCAATGCTTAAAGAACATTCACAAGCTTGGGCCTCTATTTTGCGAGTACTATTTGATCAAATTATATATACAAAAATACTTCCAGTATCATGGCAGAAATAGATTATAGTTCCCATTTATAAAAAGGGGGATAGAACGGACCCTAGGAACTATAGGCCAGTGGCTTTATTAGATGCACCGGGGAAGTTATTTGCCAGATTCGTATTAGATGAATTCAATCAATGAACTAATGAGCATGATATTAATGACCCCTTTCAGATGGACTTTAGACCAGGGTTGGGAACGGCGGTTAATTCACAGGTCATTCATGCCATTAAAAAACATGAACTACAGGTGAAACAAAAATTGTACATGGCGTTTATAGATCTGGAAACTGCCTTCGACTCGGTATCTAGACAGCTACTGATTAAAAAACTGACCAATAGAAAGTGCCCTGAACATTTGAAATTTTGGATTCAGGAATTTCATACGAATACATCAATTCAGGTCAGAACATCATTGAATGGTTCATTAACCCGCTGCATATATACTTATAGAGGATTGAAGCAGGGCTGCCAAATGGCTTCCTCGCTATTCAATTTCTACATAGCAGATCTGGCGGATGAATTCAGGAGCATTGTGTCAGATGCACCACGATTGGTGACAGCTATGATCCCATGGCTGTTTTATGCTGACGACTTAGTTTTGCTAGCTAAAACAGCTAGGGGATTACAGGGGCTTTTGAACGTATTAGGTAAATATGTGGAAAAAAATGAATTGAGTATAAACCTGCCAAAGTCAAAGCCCATGAAGATTGGCACTATGCATAATAAAAAAGCGGCACGTTTGTCTTGGTATCTCAGCGCCTTGAAAGTGTTAACGAATATAAGTATTTAGGACTTAACATGAATATTTTTGACTCTGACATGCCGTATTATAATGAAATATGGGGAAAAATGAAACAGCTACTGCACAGGCCTCCTTGTTCAATTATAAATACAGAAAGTTCTCCTTGAAGCCAATAGTTATTTTTTACTGTCAGAAAGCTGTCCCGACAGTGATATATGGCGCTGAGACGAGATCTTGGAGGGATGATTCGTTTTGGTCAGTCTTGGAAGGCACCTATTGGAAACCACTCCTGAAACTACCCAAATCGGTTTCAATCTGCTTAGTGCGTTATGAGTTAGGATTGACTTCGCTATATACAATGTTAATATGCAACATAATTTCCACATACCGCAAATGCTTGATATCAGAAGCGAATTCGATTATGCAGATATTGTCGACATATATAGTGACAACAGATCATTTTGCTATGGCTACATGGAGGAATAAGGTTCAAGAATTCCTGGTGAATGTGACTGATGACATGTTAATAAACAATCCAATAAAGGCCAAGAAGAAAATATTGATATGGGATTGGTGTAATACTTATGATAAATCTGTAAACAGTAAACATGGAATTGAGCATAAGGTTGAGAAAAAAGTTAAGAACAACAGAATCATATTTACTAAAATTCCCTGGGCCAAAATAT